>NC_064258.1:50047594-50353011 GCF_003254725.2 Canis lupus dingo | reverse complement strand
TAATCTGGTTTGTATTCTTTAATAATATAAACTGTAAATTTAACAATAATCCCTCCCACAGTATGAGATTTCTATCATAGTAAGATATAATGAAGTCATGTTGTGTCAATATTGTTTTGCTTTCCTACTTGTTGACTGTGCTTTTGGAAGTGAAACAAGTACAAATGATAGTAATATAACTTTATGCCAGTCAACTGATGAGTGATGCCAATTTACTGAAATAATGATGTTGGCTTCACGACTAACAGCAGTCAACAATCAGTCAAATCTAGGGCTTCCTAATACTGTAATTTTGGATCTTAAAAACTGTATGTAGTTTATAATGATCATATTTCTAAATAAAAAATAAGTAATATTGATGTAAATTTGAGTATGTTTTCCTACTTCCCATTAATGTATAGAAATCAAGAATTAGTAATTTGATTATATTTCCTTTTTAAGATTATATTTATTTATTTTAGAGAGAGAGTGCATGGAAGTTGTAGGGGGAGCAAAGGAAGAGGGAGAAGACAGGGGAAAGAATCTCAAGCAGACTCTGTGCTGAGCACAGAGCCCAACATGGGGCTGGATCTCATGACCCTGAGATCATAACCTGAGCTGAAACCAAGGGTCGGATGCTTAAATGACTGAGCCACACAGATGTCCCAATTATATTTCAAATACATTCAGAAAATTTATCATGTAAAACATGTTTCAGGCTTTATGAAATAAAGGCTTAAGAATTTCTAATGTCCTTTTAAAGTTTTGTTTCATTTTCTTTATTTGTCTTACTCGAATTTTTTTCTTTTATTAAAGATTTTATTTATTTATTTATGAGAGACACAGAGAGAGAGAGGCAGAGACATAGAGGGAGAAGCAGGCTCCCCGTGGGGAGCCAATGCAGGACTCAATCCTGGAACTCGGGAATCACGCCTTGAGCTGAAGGCAGATACTCAACCAGTGAGCCACCCAGGTGTCCCTGTCTTGCTAGAATTCTGTAACTCAGGGCATACTATTGTTAAAACAAATGTTGAGGTATTATTTAAACTATAATTTTAGTTAAAAAAGGAAAATTAATAATGTGTGAAGGCTTTTTACCCAGAATAATCTTGTACTTATTGCTTAGGAGATCAAATTCTTCTAGTTCTAAACACAATATCCTTATAACTAAAAATTTCTTTGATCTACAGTAACCAGATCAGTATTTGTCTACTCTTCGTGAAAGGTATACTGGAGAATTGAGTTCAATAGTTTTTTTCCTATTTTATATTATGTTTGTTTTTCATTTGCTTTATTATTATTTTTTTTTACAGTGCAGTAAATTTGTGGTCTCTCCTTTTTTTTAAAAAAAAGATTTTATTTATTTATTCATAAGAGACTCGGTGAGGCAGAGACACAGGCAGAGGGAAGAGAAGCAGGCTTCATCCAGAAGCCCAATGTGGGACTTGATCCTGGAACCCCAGGATCATGCCCTGAGCTGAAGGCAGATGCCCAACCACTGAGCCACCCAGGCGTCCCAAATTTGTGGTCTCTAATAAAAACTAGTTTTTATTTTTCTGTTTTCGCTAGCTCTTAATACTTTAAAATCCATAGGTCATTGTCCATTGAGTACCAATACATCATGAAATAAATTTAAATCATAAAATTTGAAGTATTGGCTTTTAGACAAGAATCACTACTTCTGTGGCAGGATTTTGGATTGCCAGAAAGATACCACAGGGTGGGTACCATCTTCTCAGTCTATGCCTAGAGTTCTGTTGTCTGTAGTTATTCCATCACCCAAATAGCTAAAGCCACTGTCATGTTCCCTCGCTACATCATGCTTTCCTTTGAGCTTACTTGTCAAATATTGAGTTATTCCTGGTTCTGATTTTGCCTTATCTTCGTGGAATGTTCTTCTCATTGACTCTTCCACTTTTTTTTAGGTCTATCCTCCTGTACTTGTCTTCTTTTACAAATAAGATTTCACTTCTCATGATTTTAATTTAAAAAAATCAGTTCCCTAGGAACACCTGGGTGGCTCAGCAGTTAAGCATCTGACTTCCAGCTCAGAGTGTGATCCTGGAGTCCTGGGATCGGGTCCCACATCGGGGGGCTCCCTGCATGGAGCCTGCTTCTCCCTCTGCCTATGTCTCTGTTTCTCTCTCTCTCTCTCTCTCTCTCTCTCTGTCTCTCATGAATAAATAAAATATTTTTAAAAAATCAGTTCCCTAAACTTCCATACAAATCCACCCCATCATTTTGATTCCCTCAGTTCATGGCCAGGTCCAGATCCTTCTCAGATGCTTCAGTTATATACCCTTTCATATTCTCAAGAAATTTCTACTCTGATTGTCTTCTTTCTCTTGATGTTTAACCTGTACTTCTCCTAGCAGATTGTTCCTAGTAGATTTAAAATGTTTGAAATAATATGACACTGTAAGTAAAAACAACAGAAATCCTTGTTCAGTCTCTCATCCCTCTCCAACTAACTACAACTATGTCCATATCTCTCTTGAGATATATGATATGCTCTATGTATATATCATAGTAGATATATGATATACTTTATCTTGGAGATATATACCATACTCATATATGTTACTATATACTATACTAGACATATGGCATACCAAATACTAGAGATTATTTTGTGGGTTTTTATTTATTTTTATTTTGTTTTTTGAACCAAAGTGTTGATAACATTTATCTTGATATAATAAAAACATAAAATCATTTTATGTGGAGTATAAATAACAGAAAGAACCTCTGTTATTTCTGAAAATTTTTTTAAAGTTTGTTTTCTGTTTCATATTTTATTTTGCTGATACATCCTAGTTGTCTTTTGAATTGAAGGAAGATACTTATCTAGTTGTGGGACTAATCTCTGAGATAAATTTCTTTATCTGTAAAAGGATTATTTTTGGTACCCACAAGCTCTCTAATGCTAGGATGAGGACATTTAAACCTTGGCCAGGCAAAATATGTTTATTCTTTAGTATTTTTATTATGTTCATATTTTTTCAAAGACAATAGAAGCTCTTCAAAGAGAGAATATGTCTATGTTTTGAAAGGTATTGGATAACTTAAGAACATAATTAGGGACACCTGGGTGGCTCAGCAGTTGAGCTTCTCCCTTCGGCTCAGGGGAATCTAGGGATCTGGGATCGAGTCCCGTGTCGGGCTCCCTGCAGGGAGCCTGCTTCTCCCTCTGCCTGCGTCTCTGCCTCTCTCTCTCTCTCTCTCTCTGTGTGTGTGTCTCTCATGAATAAATAAATAAATAAATAAAATCTTTTTTTTTTAAAAAGGACATATTTTATACTTTAACTTTCCTTAAAGATGTTAGGCATACTGAATCAAGGTGTAGAAGAAATCTTAAGGAATCTTTACTATTTGCTCATTTGTTTAATACAATCTTTTAAAATTGCATTTGAAGTAGCATTTATAAACAAATTTGTTTTGGAGATTTTTTTTTATTTGTTGAATATACATATAAAATAATAATTTTAATTGCTGTAATTTAAAGTCTAGAGCAAATTTAAATTTAGTTTGAAAGTAAATATTTCCCTAGTGTCCAATTTCCAAAAGATAGTTTCCTCTGAAGTTAAGCGGTATTTTGGTACATTTCTGATTATAAATATATTAAGAATACTAATGTTAGAAAAATTAGTGCATCTGGATTACTCTAGCTGGATATGTTCTTGCAAGTGAAATAGCTCAAAAGAAAGTGTGAAAAAAGAAAGTTTGGTTATCTAGGTATTTGGCATAAAATGGCTAAGTCTTCACTAGTTGTGAACTGTAGTTTCCTTTTAGAGTCCATCAGCACACATTCTGTCAGAAAAGAGCTGGTGGCAGTCATAATCAATCTGTGATTTTGTATCAACCAAGAAAGATGACAGATCTGAAATAGCTTTCCTTATACAGGGCTTAAGATACAAATATATGTATGCATCACTTTAGTGATAATGAAAACTGACTTTGTGACCTCAAGTAATCTTTCAAGGATATTTCCATGGACATTCAGGAAATTGCATCACTGTGTAGAATGGGTTAAATTTGACACATTTCTTTTATTCATTTTTAGAGAATGGATTCAGTTATGCTATTTTATATTCTTATTTAAATTCTTTACTGAGAATGAAGCCCTGACATTGGAATGTTACATATCCTATGTGAAATTTCGCCATTCTCTCTATCAGCTTGACCTTCTGCTATTCTTTGTATTTACCGGCTGGACATTTCACCTGTTCCTCTCAGTTTAGTAAAGCTATAAATAGGAAGAAGAAGTAGAAAAGGTTAGCCAATCAAAATGCAGAATATGGATAAAGGTCAGGGTGGTAGGGCAAGCAATTCTAATTCTCAATATATATCAGACAATAAAAATCTGACACCTCATTCTTGTGGCAAAAATTGTAATAACGGAATTGAAAATACTGTGCAAATTATTTTTCATACAAGACTTATAGTTGAAACAGAGTAATGGTATTTGTCCATTCTCATTAAACTTTTAGAATTGTGCTCTGATGCTTAAGATAAAGAAGCCATACATACACAGTAGAAAAACAACAAATGTATATTTCAAAGTTGCAGGCTTTACACATTTCTTCTTTACTCATTAATGAATTATAATTTAATTTCTATATAGACAAACTAAAGCAGAGATGACATAAATTACTGAGACTTGGAAATCCAAAATCTGAAATAAATTAAACTATGGGAAAGATTGCTGATGTCTTAATCAGTTAATTTTTTCTTTTCACATAATTTATAGTATTTGCTGGTAGTTCTTGGCATTTGTGTAATGGAGTAGGAGGTGTGAGAGTCTGAATAATGGGTCCCCAAAAGACATCCATATACTGATACCTGGACTGGAATCTGTGAATATCACCTTTTATGAGATAGATAGATGATAGATAGATAGATAGATAGATAGATAGATAGATAGATAGATAGACTTTGCAGGTATAATTAAGTTAAAGATCTTAAGACAAGAAGATTTTCATTGATTATCCAAGTGGAACCTAAACACAATCATAGGTATCTTTATGAACAGGAGGCAAGGGGAGATTTTATAAGCCCACACAGGAAAAGGCAATATGAGCTTGGAGACACAGACCCATCTGAATGATATGGCTACAGGCCAAGGAATGCCAGGAACTACCACCAGAAGCTTAGAAGGGTCAAAAAAATAGATTTCCCTATAGCCCCTGGAGGGAGGATGGCCCTGACAACACTTTGATCTAGCCCAGTGGAACTAATTCCAGATTTCTGCCCTCCAGAATTATAAGAGAATAAATATATTTTACCATCAAGTTTGTGATAATTTGTTACAGCAACCATAGGAAACTAATAGAGGGGGCATTTGTGGTGAACAAACAGAGCTCTTGGAATAATTTAGTTGAAAGCAAAATTCATCAATTCAAACTCAAATGTTTCATCTTATCTTCATATATATTAATATATTAGATAAGTCATCCACTGTCTATAATAGCTTCAGGCTCATTCAACATTGTGCAGAAGGATTAGAACTGGTTGGGGAATGGGGATCCCTGGGTGGCTCAGCGGTTTGGCACCTGCCTTTAGCCCACGGTGTGATCCTGGAGTCCCGGGATCAAGTCCCACGTCGGGCTCCCTGCATGGAGCCTGCTTCTCCTCTGTGCCTCTGCCTCTCTCTCTCTGTGTGTCTTTCATGAATAAATAAATAAAATCTTAAAAAAAAAAAAAACAGTTGGGGAATGAAGAGGCCTTGAAATGCATCCCGGCTGGCTGAGAGTTTGAAGCTTCTACACCTTAATTTCCCAACTGTGTAAAGGAGAGGAATGCTATATCCAAAACATCTTCCAGTAAGTCAAGATATGTATTCTGAAGCAAAGAGGGAACTGAAAAATATCAACACCTGGGAGTGATTAAGGGTGATAAACCTGTTGGGGCACCTTGGTGAGGAAAATGAATAAAATAAAATAAAATAAAACTCTGGCTATCTGGAACATTAGAGTTCTGAATAGTAATTATAGAATATGATAAGGGTGAGATGAATAGAAATGTGCCCAAAATACAATTTTATAATCTTTTAAAGAACATGTCCCATCACTCTTCCTGCCCATATGCCCTAGATCTTATTTAAAATCTGAAAATGAGGGATCCCTGGGTGGTGCAGAGGTTTGGCGCCTGCCTTTGGCTCAGGGCACAATCATGGAGGCCCGGGATCAAATCCCACGTCGGGCTCCCTGCATGGAGCCTGGTTCTGTCTCTGCCTCTCTCTATCATAAATAAATAAAAAATAAAATAAAATAAAATAAAAATAAAATCTGAAAATGAGTAAGATACCTAAGAGTAGAAAGAAAGAAAACAGAAGAGATCCAGAGAGTGAGCACTGGGGGGACTCCCAACTATTGAGAATGGAAAAGGTGGGATTCCTGGGTGGCTCAACAGTTGAGCGTCTAACTTCGGCTCAGGGCATGATATCGGAGTCCCAGGATCGAGTCTCACATCAGGTTCCCTGCATTAGTGTGCTTCTCCCTCTGCCTATGTCTCTGCCTCTCTCTGTGTGTATCTCATGTATAAATAAATAAAATCTTTAAAAAAAAAATAATGGAAAAAGTGAGAAGTAGAAAGTGGGAAGAAAACCAGGGAAATATAGTGTCCTGGAATTCCAGTCTAAAAAAAATGACTCCAGGAAGAAAAGACCAACTGTCAAAAGCTGATATGTCAAGCAAATTAAGGATGGAGTATTCACCATCGATTGTAGAGTGCTCAGGGGTCACTGGAGACCAATACAAAAAGCAGTTTCAGTAGAGTTGTTGACTAGGGACTTATCATGAAACAAATGTTTTTCTGAAGTATTTTATAAACTGCTTCTGTGAGATTGATAAATACTCTATGAAGTTAGATGGAATTCTGTCAATTGCTGTATGATATATCTCTTTCCTAAGATATTTATTCCTTAAAATCAGTACTTAAGAGGAGGGATTAAAAGAGAAAAAAACATAAAGAATTAGGCTGGACAACTTTTCTAAGAAGTTCTGTCCTAAGAGGAAAGACAAAAATGGGGTAAAGGCTGGAGGGAAAGGTCAGGTGAAGATATTTTTTTTCACCAATATGGGAATTAGAATAGGATGTTTTTATATGGTAATGGAAATGAAGTTATAAAAAGGAAAAACATAAAAACACTATTGGTGCTGAAGAAGTGATGAGAGAAAGCATTAGAGCTAGTCTTTGAGAAAGAGAAAAAGGATGGGATCAAGGGCACTGGAGTGGGAAGTTCACTACAGGTTGGAGAGCACATCATCTATTTATTTATTTATTTATTTATTTATTTATTTATTTATTTTATTTATTTTTTTTTACATAATCTCTTTAGATAGAAGTCATCCAGAGTTATGGAAAAATGCTGTTAGAAGGAGATCTAGTGATACTAGTAGCTAAACATTTAAGTATGGAGGGAGAGTGACCCAAACGTTGATTGATGATCCCAACCAAGGGTAGAGGTGACGTTTGGGTGACATGAGTCTACTCAGACATTTTTTCAAGAAGGAAGAAGGCAGAATGATTTGGAATTGTCAAATGAGCAAAAAAGATAATCAGCTCACTGAGAAGCCAAGTAATAAGAGGGGCCTGAAGGGAATTCACTCAGATCTAAGAGGACTGCAAGGGAAATTGTGTCTACAGGGAAGAGCAAGAGAGTGAGGAGGATGATCAGAGAAGATGAAAGAGCAGAGTATTTAGCAAATGGTTTACTGTGAGTTCCGAGGACTCATTGGAAGTTTCTAGAATTGGAGGTAGTGGGAGATGATGTGCACCAAATTCAACCAGATGACGAGGGCTATGTTTGTAGATAGTCTAATAAATAGCAGAGGGAAGAGTGTTCTAAATCAGCTTGTGGGGCCAAGGCTATGGGTGATGTGAAGGAAAGGGGGGGTTACAGGACTATCAAAGAGGAGAGAGTTCTGGGATTCCCACCTGAGTATTACTGGGAAGGTAGAGGCTTCTGGAGAGGCCATGGGACTCTGTGCTCAAAGGACTCCCAAAGTCCTTATTATATACAACTAAGGTAGGAATGGAGCTCAGCAAAAAAAAAAAAATAATAAAAAAAAAATAAAAGAAGAAAAGAAAAGAGAAAAGAAAAGAAAAGAAAAGAAAAGAAAAGAAAAGAAAAGAAAAGAAAAGAAAAGAAAAGAAAGCACTTTTCTCACAACTCAAAGGTCCTACTCAGTCCCTATTATAAAAGGAGAAGGGATGCTGAGGGGCATTGAAATACCAAATTATTGAGATACATATTTATCAATCCTGCATCAGAGCCACGGAACCACTAGAGGTAACTATGCCAATGCTTGATTTATAGAATGGATTTGATTTTTTCAACTTATGTAGTATATTTGTTCTGGCTCTGCAGAGCTATCACTAAACCTGCTTAGGCAGTTATATTTTCTCATTTACTAACCATGAATGATCTTTCTTATGGCTAAAGACTCAAGAATTGAGTAGCAACACAGAGCTATGCAACCTTAACAAAAGTGACAGATACACAGTTTTACTTAAATATTTACATCAAATCTAATTACCAAGTGCTCCACCTGTCTTATCACACACCCCCCTCCACTCCTGGGTAAGCATTAGAATAAGAGATGCATTTAGGATATTATTTTATAACACAACACTTCTGTTGACGCCTGGGTGGCTTAGCAGTTGAGCATCTGCCTTTGGCTCAGGTCGTGATCCCAGAGTCCTGGAATTCTCACATCGGGCTCCTTGCATGGAGCCTGCGTCTCCTCCCTCTGCCTGTGTCTCTGCCTCTCTCTCTGTGTCTTTCATGAATAAATAAATAAAATCTTAAAAAAAAAGAAAGTTGTTTTAAAAAATATGTGTTACCTCCACTATTCCACGTGCATGAATTCTATCATTAAGAGAGAAGATCAATTCTATTTATATATATTTTTTTGTCAGTTCACACACCCACGCCCAGTAGCAGTAGATAACAGAAGGAATGGTAACCTAGAATACTTGACAACACTCTAACTCAGTTTGTATGCTATTGTTAGCCCTAACTTGAGTATATGAGGCTGAACATTTCTCTGTAGTTAATATGTGGAAAAATCAGAGTGTGCAGGACAGTTGTATGCAGACTTAAATAGTGGACCAGACTCATTATATAATTTTAAAATATTTTAAAATACAATATCAAAATCAAAATCAAAAAGAGACACCATTTTTAAAAGTCTTGCCAGATTATAATATAAAAGACAATTTAGGATGAGAAAGTTTACAACATGTGATGTTCAGTGGTCAGAGAGACTTGGATCCTAGAGACACAGAGCAACTGAGAGAAGCGTAACAGATCAATGTGGCTTGATGGTCCTTGTTCATTGTAACCTTGTTGGCAACAAAGGATAGTCCTGCATAGGAAATAAGATTATCAGCAATGGTTTTCATATTAAATTATCCTGAAAACATACTGAACATGAACCAAATGTTACATTTGTGTGTGTGTGTGTGTGTGTGTGTAAATAAAATAAGGGTTTACGAGGTAACAGGATTTCTCTTTATTGTATTTTATAGGTAGAAATCATTTAATTATTCTAATTGAAGTATTTAAAGGCCGAATACTAAAATGCTTTAAGTTTTGACTAGGTCTGCAGTGTTTTGAATTTATAAGAATTTGGCATTGTCCCTTCCTAATTAGTTATGCACACAAAAGAAGAAAGGTAAAGCAGCAAAACAAAAAAATTACAAACTACAGAATTGCCAACTTTGAGAACTACATAGAAAAGTAAGTAAGGTAAAAAAGAACTAGAAGTCTTTCCTAAAATCAGTGTTTGGAAAAAAAATAACAGTAGTTGAAAGCCAGACTATATTGAATACCAGCGATGACTATAGTACTTTTGCTAAGTCAACAAAATCATAATAATCTAGAAACTCCAAAAAACAGTCCTGGCAAGGGAGGGGTGATGTTTTATTATACATTTCAACACCACCTCCCTACCCAGGCAACGATAGGAAGAGGAATGAGAAAGGAGACAAAATTCTGATGTTCTCATTGTAAAATAACAATCACTAAGATAATTAATAAAAAATGCATTCCAAAATTATAGAAACTCATACAGATATCAAGTCTTAAAGAGAAAGCACCACACAGATAACATATTAAATATGCAAATAATATTTCAGAATATGCATAAGACTATGAATATATTTCAATATATTTCACACTATAAGGCAATCTTATATTTAAGCATTGCTATTATAGTTTTATATAACTGCCTCAAATATTTCTAAGTAGGCGGAGTATAAATAATCAAACATATACTTAATGAATATATTTATGTTGTTGCAATCAAGGGATTTATATAATAGTATGCGAGTAATATGCATATTTGTACGCCTATTTGATCCCAGATGAAAGCATTTTATCAACGTGCAGGCTTATAGACTTATGACCCTTATTCTTTATACTCTACTTTCTGCGTGACTGTTACACTACATCTATATCTACCTATCTATCTATATATTTGTTTTTACTTTAATCTTATTTTGTAAAAATTGGAAGAGTTCCAAACCTAATAGGTTTTAACTAAATACATAGTAGTTATAATTTCATGTAAAGATTTGGGTAGTTTTTTAAAAAAATATGTAAATATATATGGAGGAATGATTTGTAAGAGTAAGAGAAAACAGACTTTCCTAATTATATGTGTTGAAGATGTTAGCTGGAGGATAAGTTTACCATACAAACTGGAATTGAAAGAGCAGAGATGGGCAGCCTAGGTGGCTCAGTAGTTTAGCACCACCTTCAGCCCAGGGCCTGATCCTGGAGTCCCGGGATCGAGTCCCACGTTGGGTTCCCTGCATTGAGCCTGCTTCTCCTCCTCTGCCTATGTCTCTGCGTCTCTCTCTCTCTCTCTCATGAATAAATAAATAAATAAATCTTTAAAAAAGAAAAAAGAAAGAGCAGAGACAGCAGAGTGGCAGGAGTAGGTAAAGAGAAATGTGGTAAGCGTATAAGAGAAGTCACCTTGTATAAATAAGGTCAAACATAGGTCAAGTCTTGATTCCGTTCTAGCTCATTTGTGCTCCTTTGGAGCCATTTCTCATCTGGCACCCAGGTTGGGACATGCATCCAAAAGGACCAAGCAGAGATGGGAATCCAATATGAGGTTGTCCACAAGGAAGTGGAATCAGCTTCTCTTACCTGATGATTTGCATGATTCCTGAAGAGAGAAAATGTAAAGGAAAGCATTGTCAAAAAAAAAAAAAAAAAAAAAAAAAAGGAAAGCATTGTCCAGGCAACATTATCAACCTCTGGACACCTCTTAACACTGTAAACTGAAAAATTCTCCCCATGTTTTTGTGAAACTATGAACTTCCTTGAACTTTTTTTTTTTTTTGAAGAACTTGACACCTTTCATGATTTCTCAACATCACAGTCTCTAATGCCAACGTTGTGTGGCAGAAATTAAGACAAAAATAGCTTTTGCTGCTGTTATGCTAATGACTTTCTCTTTCAAGTACTATCAAGTAGGCAAGTAATTTCACTCTAAAGAAAAAAAAAAAAATCAATTTTTATAGTTCAAGTTCCAGGCTCTGGACCCAACTGCCACCTATCTTTGCTTTGTCTCTTTGGGATGGTGTTTTCTTGTTTGGGGAAAAAAAAATAAAAGAAGTATTATCTTCTCCTATGACAGAAATGAAATGGTGAAACAAGTCTGAAGTGGAGGCTTTACCTTGCTGGGGAAATTTTAATGATCACAAAATAAATCTACCAACTCTAAGATATTTGATGTGTGTTATGAAGTCACTTTTAAGACATGTATACTTCTATTGGAGTTGAAAGCTTTTAAAAGATAGAGAAAAAAAAAAAAAGACCTAGGACTTACAATGTTCAAATATATCATATCAAGGCTAGGACTTAAATTCATCTCTGGGAAATTTTATTTTCAATTTGTAGCATAAGCATGGGATAGATAGATTACTTGTCAATATTCTTTAATAGACAAAAGAAAGCCCAAATGAGAACAAAAATGGAATTGGCAATATAGTAAAAATGAGTAAGTCAGACCGAGCTCTCTTTTGGATCACTGCAATTTATATTCATTAAATCACTATGCTTGATAAGCTAGCTTTCTGAAATACCATGAACAAATTGTTAAAGAACTGTCAGTATACTCTTGCCTAGTTGGATAATCAGTTCCTTATTGTAGAAATAGAAATAGCATCCTGGATTTGATTGAGCATCTGACTTTGTGGCGTGTGTGAGTAGTAATGTCACAGGGTTCCAGGGGGGTCAATCTTTAACAATCTGGTGTATTCCCATACTTGTGTGGTCCAGAATCCAAACCCAGCCTTGGTAAAAGTTAGTTTTATGGGAGGTTGGGTAAAAGAGTATGGGCTAATTCTGGGGGATGAATTATTTAAAAACCCATTTTTGACTCACAGTGGAACAACTGACTATCTGTATATAAGGCACCCTCAGCATTAGACAATTTTTCAATTGCATTTTCTGGTTCAATGTAACTTTAGATAGAGCAAGCTTAACCTTCATTACAGGCTATTACCTCTCTTTTATCAGTAGTTATAGGTACTGGTTCACCATGAAACATCTAAGAGCGAAAGATAGAATTGGGAACCATATGCATTTGTTCAACTACATGTTCATTGCTGAATGTTTCCAATTGAAACTTGTTTTCAGTTTATACTTTTACACTTACTTGGAGGAGGTATTGTTAATACCCTCTTGGGTGAGGTAACAGATTTACCAGAGATCTCTCATCCATAACAGAGAGCCTCTACATCAAAGTATGCCTTCTCACTTAGCATTTCATTTTTTTTCTACAATACTCTCCTGTTTTCTGTTGAAAATAGACTGCTCACTTTTGTGACTTAATCAAAGGAAATTTCCAACATATGTACAGGGCAGTAAAACCTAAATAAGCAACATGGAGTGCTTTTAGCATATTCATTTATTCAATCATTCATTCAGCTGTCATCATAAAGACATGTATTGGCTGCTTACTATGAGTTCAACACTCTACTGTTTGCTGGTGGTTAAAAAAATCACTTTTAAACAGGATCAACTTCTTCTGAGCTATAAATAAGATAGTTTGAATCCAATTAACATTTTTAACTTTGGATCAAACCTCCTTGAGCATGGAGCAATATATATATATATATATATATCAGGTTTAGGGGAATACTAAAAACCAAGGCTTCCGGTAAAATAGTGAATTAGCATGTGTTTAACAGCCGTTTATTGGCACCTGATTTGTTTTGGTCAAGGTACTAAATGCTAGGGCTAAAAAAAAATAAATTAAAAACAAAACTTATGTGAGAATTTGCATCATTCCTAAATCTGACATCTCTGGAAGCTATTTTAAGTAGAAAATAGGTTATGTGTTGTGTCCTTTACAGCGATTCTCTAAAATTCCCATGTTTCAAATAATAAGTGTGAAAATACTATTAAATATAGTCTAACTGAACAATATGGTTTTACCCTCAATTACTGGCTAACCTTTCTCTAGTCACACATTTCTGGAAAAACTTGCGCAGAGAAAATTTTATTACTAATACAGCAGTTAGTGTAAGAAGATTTTTTCCCCCAGTGTTCTTTCTCATTGTGTCTGAGAAGAAGTTTCAGTTGAATGTTGTGTTGATGGTCTTTAACAAATCTTAAGAAAGCTTTACTCATAGCAGTTTCTACAAGTAGTGAAGGGGAGCTGAGGAAGAGCCAACTAAAATCACGTAAATCCAGGATTGTGTAGGGAGGGCAGGAGGTAGAGTGGCTTCTTGTAGACCGGCTACAATTTTACTCTTTGCACTTCACATACTGTGCACATATGATTTTATTTATTTCTAATACCAGCTATTGCACTCATAGAATAATTTTCAAACTCCATGATTTTTATATTTTTATTTTGCTCTGCCTTTTCAGTTCCAATTTTATACCCAAAGTATTGCCTTTATTTGTTTGTTTGTTTGTTTATTTATTTTGCCCCGATTTTTTTTTAACAGATCTTAATCTAAAGCTCAAGTCCTAGGCTCTTCGGGATTTTTTCAAAGTGCTATTATTGTTAAACTATGAAACTTTTCAGAATAAGAGCCTTGGCATCCAGAACAGAAAGGCATAAAGAAGACACCGCATATTATCAGTGTTAAACAGAGTATACACAGAGGGTTGCCATATTTCACAAATGAAAATATGTATTATATCAGATATAGTTACACTTAAAAAAAATCATTTGTTGTTTATCTGCAATTTAAATTTAAATGGACCTCCTATAAATTCTTTGGTGACCCTAATCACAGACTTGAGTGAAATACATTCTCCTGACCATGCAGAAAACTATCAAAAGGAAAGTTACTAATTCATTAGTGAGTTTATTCTTATTTATTGAATCAGATCTGTAACTTAGAGTCGTAATACATCAAAAAACCATATACTGAATAGTTTCATGGTGAGATTAACTACCTAAAATTGCTTGTAATGGCAGAAAGGGCAGGCTCGTTCACAGGAAGCTTTCCATATTAAACTAGAAAAAAAATCACATCACTTGCATGTTTTAATAAACAATGTTTGGTGCAAATTTTGAAAGATGTAATTCCATTATTAGAAGAAGAAAAAACCTGAAATGGCAACCAGGGGAAAGAAGGATAGCCTATTTTTATATTCTTCTATTATTTATTTTCTAAATTTTCTGCTTTAAAAAAATAACCGTAAAAATCAAAGTTCTGATGAAAAGACTAAACTAAAAAGAAAAGTTGAATGCTAAAAATTATTTATAAATGTACACATCTGGTTCTAATAGCAATAAACAAGGGTTTCTATCTTCTAAATACTTAAATTTTTATCCTTTAATACTTTAAACTTTTATTCTTTAGATCCTTTAGAAACTAAATGCATCAGTTCAAAAGCCAGGAATTTCAACCTAGACTGTTTTTATTTTATTTTATTTTTTTTAATTTTTATTTATTTATGATAGTTACAGAGAGAGAGAGAGAGGGAGGCAGAGACACAGGCAGAGGGAGAAGCAGGCTCCATGCACCGGGATGTGGGATTCGATCCCGGGTCTCTAGGATCGCGCCCTGGGCCAAAGGCAGGCGCCAAACTGCTGCGCCACCCAGGGATCCCAACCTAGACTGTTTTTAGATTTTAGCGCTGGATTTACCACTTCCTATTTGTTTGTCCTTGGGCAAATTAACCACCTTTTTATGCTTCTATTTCTTTTTTTTCTTTTTCTTTTTTTTTTTTTTTTAAAGATTTTATTTATTTATTTATTCATGAAAGACTGAGAGACAGAGAGAGCCAGAAACAAAGGCAGAGGGAGAAGCAGGCTCCATGCACCGGGAGCCCGATGTGGGATTCGATCCCGGGTCTCCAGGATCGCGCCCTGGGCCAAAGGCAGGCGCCAAACCGCTGCACCACCCAGGGATCCCTGCTTCTATTTCTTTATCTGTGAAGTGGAGATAGTAATATTATCTAATTCAAAGGGTTGCTTTGAGCATGAAATGAGGTAGGATAAAATGCCTGACTCTGAGTAAGTGCTATGCAAGTGTTAATGGCAGTCATTCCTGTTCTGACTAATGTGTGTGAGGCAGGGTTTCCTTATTTGTTGACTTTGTTTCTATTGTTAATCCATTGATCTGGGGTTGCCCGGATTAAGAAGATACAAAAATTTCTCCTTGCTCATTTTCATTTTGGAAAGAAATTAAAGGAGAAATGGTGGTAATGGGAAAGCCTTCAAAACGCTTTTTATCTCTAGGAGACTGGATGGACAAATAGCAAACTGTCCTAGCTGGAGATGCTAGGACAAAACACCCTAGACTAGGCGATTTAAACTACACACTTTTGTTCCTCACAGTTACGGAGGCTGTGAAATTCAAGATTAAGGTACCAGAAGATTCACTCCTTGGCAAGGGCTCTTTTGTCTTTTCCTGATTAATTTCTTGCTGTATCCTCAGGAGGGAACTTTGCTGTCTCTTCCTTTTTTTTTTTTTTTTGTTTTTTTGTTTTGTTTTTTTGTTTTGTTTTGTTTTTTTGGCATTAATCCCATCATGGAGGGCTGCACCCTCATGATCTCACATAAACCTAATTATCTCCCAATACCATCTTATTGGGAATTTGGGCTCTCACGTAGGAATTTTGATGGCATACAAACTTCCAGTTCATAATACCAGCCAATGTCATTTTGTCTACATATTCCTGCTAAACACCTTTGTGCTCATAGCACTTGACTGGAAGTGCCATCGTCCAAAAGGGTGCAAGGTATCAGGACTTGCCTTTCATAAAATCTGTGCTTTATTTCCTCATAAGCAATTTTAACCTCAAGCTGAATTTTTTTTACCTACTTGCCCCTCCCTAATTTATTATCTTCTTAAAATTAAAAGTGAAAAGGAGGAATGATAATCAAAGTGATTGAGGGCAGCAGTTGTGCATTATAACTGGATTTGGTCCTACTGTTACATTTCTCTCTATAATCACATCAATATTGCCTTGAAAAAATAGCATATGGTAGAGAGAGAAATGACTCACAATTGATATGCAATCCAGCTGTGGGTATGTGATTTGTCTTCATATGGGGTTAAAAATAAATTCCTAATCAGATTTAAACTGTATAGAGAAATATGTTCACTGTTGTCCCAGATGCACATAATATACATTTTTTTATCTGAATACACATATTCACATATTTTTCTTCATAGTTACAGCATTTGAACACTAATAAATAGGTAGGAAAAATTAGCTTAATTTAGATTGAAAATAAACGTTTTATAAGATGAATTATTAAATCCCTCACATGAATGAAAATCTAACAAATTATAATATGTTACTACATGGATTCCCATGAAAACAAAATATTTATGACCCTTTTGTAATTGACTTAAATGATACAATCATAGAATAAAAAGACCAATCTCAAATAGGTGGATATACTTCTATTAATAACATAGAACTATCAAAATATTAAGAGTATATATTATTTACGTGTAAGCAAAATGTTACTTATATCACTAGAAAAAGCATTTTTCTAGTGATCTCTATACAAAGATCTGTAAGAAGTTCATGAGTGTCTTTTTATAGGATTACACAATTAATTGAACCTTAGATTTAGAACATATTACTATTTAGTACATTTTGATGTGTATGAAATAAAAACCATTTTCTTAGTTTTGAAGAAAATTGCTTTTTTTTCTAGTTTGATATATTGTGTTTATTTTAACTATCCTTTAAATTATTGAAAAACTGAAACAATCCTTTACTAGGAGTAAATATTCAACTGGAATGTAATTAGATTGAATTTTCCCCTTCATTAAGCATATGGGCAAATCAGATGTGCATTTTCATTTCAAAAGTTTATTATGGGGAAAATACATAAATGTAATTATAAGCATTCTCATTAATTTATCTTTGATTTCTTGCCATTCTGCATACATGTCCAATTTCACATCTTTGCAGTCCATTATCTTGAATCAAATTTCTGCTTTAGGGGATCTGGATCATCATTGCATTTGGAGGGCTTTCTGTCACTTACATGCAAATACTCACAAAAGTAACATTGATGTTCAGAATTTTTTGAAAATAAAGGCAGATAATAGGGTGAGTGACTTAAAAAGTCCTTTTGAAGTTACTGATTAAGATTTGTAATTTGTCAATGTGAGTCACTTTTAAACACATGCTGTGGCCTGCCTCATGACAAGACCTAAGTCACAACCAATTCCAAAGAAAATAACAAGGATATTACTTTTTAGGTAAAGTCTGTCAAATATGGTTTTAAAGAGAAATATCTAAATTCTCTTGGGAAGTGGTTGTTTACTTGAAGACATTGAGTCAGATGTCTTTTACTCTGGCCTCAGTAAAAGTTAATAAAATGTCAGGACATCGGATAAGAAATTAATAAAGGCTTATTGAAAGAAAAAATGCCACAGACTTAAGAATAGTTTTTTCCAAACACTACTATTAAGCTTTTTAGAACTGTGAAGTCACATGACCCATGTCTCATTAATCTGAGGGCCCTTTTCTTCCCCAGCAACTGTTCCATAAGTCAAAAACTTTCAACAAGTAATAATTGATAAGCAAAATAAATATGGTCATTGTCTTCAAAAAATAAACCTTAGTGACATTACTTAAATAAGTTCCTACACAAGTCTATAATCATAAAATGTTGCAGGTTCTTTGAAGAAAAAACAAGTTCTGTAAGAGGGTATTTTGATACATATGTCCCCATATCACCTATGTAAAACTTTCAAAAACAAACCACAATGATCACTGATCCTGCATATCTAAGAGGAAAAAATAGATACAATGACAACAACAACAACAAAACATATCAGGTAATGATATACATTAAAGAAAACCAGAACTTGACAGTATTTAAAGTGGTAAAAAGAGATTTTATTCAGGAACTACAGCTCTTGGAGAAAAGAGACTTCAGTATAAACCGATCCAGTTCTGTTACAGCATGGACAGGAAAGGTTTTTTTTGTTTGTTTGTTTGCTTTTAAGATTTTAGTTATTTATTCATGAGGGACCCACCCAGTGAGAGGCAGAGACACAGAGGGAGAAGCAAGCTCCATGAGGGGAGCCTGATGTGAGACTCGATCCTGGGACCCCGGGATCATGACCTGAGCCAACGGCATACTCTCAACCACTGAGACACCCAGGCATCCCCAGCAGAGGGTTTATGGCCACTAAGTAATGTGGGAAATCAATGGATAACGGGAAACACTGAGAGCATTCTGATGAAATCAGCTTGAGAGGATTCTTGCTGAAGGCAGGCCACGGTGATAGGACATCACCTGAAAGATAGTAAGTAGTGAGAAGTTTTGATCAGATATGGAGGGTGGCCAGATATTGAGGGTAGACAATTCTGCCTAAACTAATTCAGTGAGATTTTTGCAAAAAAAAATTGGGCCATGCAAAGACAGACACAGAACTCCAAAGACTGAGGTCTAGTTGGTAAGAGGGTTGAAAGGAGCCTGACTACACTTAGGTCAAGGACAGTGTCTTTGTGATACACTCTAACCACGGGCTGCACCTACTTCTGGGGAAGGCAGATGGGGAAAGACATGGAGAGTGTTTGGCCTTATTTGTATTTCCAAATTTGTATACAATAGAAAAATCACAAAATGTTAACTTTTGTTAAATCTAACTAGTAGACGTCTGTAGTCCTATTTAGTGAATCTTGAGATATTTTGTGACATGAATTCTCTTTTAGAAAAGAAATGTTATGGGGATCCCTGGGTGGCGCAGCGGTTTGGTGCCTGCCTTTGGCCCAGGGCGTGATCCTAGAGACCCAGGATCAAATCCCACGTCGGGCTCCCAGTGCATGGAGCCTGCTTCTCCCTCTGCCTATGTCTCTGCCTCTCTCTCTCTCTCTCTCAATCTCTGTGACTATCATAAATAAATAAAAAATTAAAAAAAAAATTAAAAAAAAAAAAAGAAAAGAAATGTTATGGGACATCTGGGTAACTCAGTGGTTGAGTGTCTGCCTTCGGCTCAGGGCGTGTTCTCAGGGTCCTGGGATCAAGTCCCACATCGGGCTCCCCGAATGCGAAGATGAGTAGAGTAGAGTAGAACAATGAGTAGAAAGGACTTATAGGGCTGGGGTCCCAAGAGGGTAGCATTACACAGTTTAAAATAAGAGAATCAAACTATTAGAAATAAGATGTCTCTTAGGTATATTTGGAGGTGCATATATATGTGTGAGGGTTCAGGTGATATTTATATGTCATTTGTTTTTTTAATATGTCATTTGTAATGTATCTGCTTGCCTCTTCTTTCATAAAAGTTTTTGATAAACTTCTCAGCTACAGTGATCAAAGAAATGCTCCCTAAAATGTTTACTGGCACAAAAAATCTGTAGCATTAATTATATGCAATCTAAGTTGTGAATGAATCATTTTAAAAGCTTGAATTTAATAAGAACAAACATTACATTAATTAGAGAAATACCAACTCTGCACTCTCACAAATTGAAGTGTGGAAATCAAAGCATAGCTAGAGTTATTCTTTGTGGTTTATAGTATCTTCATGTTGGTGGAGCTTGCTTTGTTCTATAGTTTTCAGTTAAGATGTGGACTGAATCTTTTGCTTCCAATTATCAATAAGGTTAATAGAGTCATGGATAGAAGGCAGTTTCTGAATCAATTATTCTCATTCAGCCTCTTACTCTTGACATGGAATTTCTTTCATCTAGAATGTAGGATTTGTCATTTCTTCAAGCCCAGCTTGCCACAATCAAAATTGATTTTTAAGACATTTTAATAAATGTATCTATAATTGAGAATAGGCCATATCTGCATGAGTATGAGAGTAACCTTTAAATCATACTTAAGATTGTGCATTCTCACTTAGTTTATTTTTTTCTTTTCTTTTCTCTTTTTGTTAAGATTTTATGTATTTAATCATGAGAGACATACAGAGAGAGGCAGAGATATAGGCAGAGGGAGAAGCAGGCTCCCTGCAGGAAGCCCAATATGAGATTTGATTCCAGGACCCCAGGATCACCACCTGAGCCAAAGAGAGATAGATGCTCAATCACTGAGCCATACAGGTGCCCTATTTTTTTTTTCTTTTTTGTAAAGACACTATTTATCACCAAACTGCAGGTGTCATCAAGATTCTAAATGTTTCTGCCTTCCAAAAAAAAAAAAAACTTTATTAAAATTGTTATAACCTTGGGGTGCTGGGGTGGCTCAACGGTTGAGCATCTATCTGCCTTCTGCTCAGGTCCTGATCCCGGCGTCCGGGATCAAGTCCCGCATTGGGCTCCCTGCATGGAGCCTGCTTCTCCCTCTGCCTATGTCTCTGCTTCTCTCTCTGTGTCTCTCATGAAGAAATAAATAAAATCTTTAAAAATAATAATAACAATAGTAACAGTAAAATTTTTTATAACCTGTAATGCATACATTTTAAAAGATATATTACCTACACACTGTTAATGGTTTCCAAAGAAAACAAAAATCACTTTCTTACTGTATTAACTCCTAATTAGTTGGTTAAATGTACTTACAAATCTGAGCCCTACTCATCTGGCTGGTCACCTCAGATTCCAAATAAAATCCCTAAAATACATACTATAAAATCCAATAGGTGACTTGCAATTTATAAGAAAAATGGACCTATCAATGTGTAGTAATAGAAGATGGTTTCTCTAGGACTCAACAATCAGGTGCCTGGTTTATCCTTAACCTACAGGTTTTCTGCATCTCCTGAGGCAGCAGTTGATCTACCCCAACCACAGACCTATCCGAGCCCCATTTCCCTTCAAAGCGGGGACCCACTGCATTTCACTGGGTTGTTGAGAGGAGTCCCTGGGAAGACCTGTGGGAATCAGGTAGTTCACTGCAGGGTCAGAGAGACAATAGATGCTCAATCAGTGTCCTTTCACATCCTCTTTCCTGCTTCACATTCTGTCTTTGAAACGATTCTCCCGTAGATTTTCCTTCAGTGTACTATGCCTGCAGGTCACAGTGATCATATTAATGGACAGAAACAAATTGTTTAGGAAAAATGCATACCATACTATACTATATGTACATACAATACTATACACTCCACACTATACTTATAATACACGCTATACTATTAGTGTAATGTATACTAAAAATATAAAATGCTGTTAATAGTGATTTTAAAATATCCCGTGGGAACAAACTCCTGTTGCATTTTCAATACGTGTTGTGTATCAGCTGGATGAGATGCCTGTCTTCCTTCAGTCCACAAATTTCCAAGTGTCTACATTGATAGTAAAGGAGCCAATGAATCAAATGTATGAGTGCCTTTGGGGCTAGTTCCTCATTTCTTGGGTCTAAAACAATAATCTGATTAAAATAGCACACTGAAAGAAACACAAGACATATAGGGAGAAAATACTAGGGTATGATGGTGTGTTATATATTTACTTTATGACAATTATCACCTTAGTGAATGTGGTGGTCAGATTTTAAAAAAAGAAGGAAAGAACACATAGCAAGCACTAATAATGTTAAAGTTATTTTAATTATAAGGAGTCGAATATTCTAAATGTTATTAGAACTGAGAAAGAATGTAGAGGCTTCAGGAATGGAAGGGGGTAGTTATAAATTATTCAGAGCAGAATGAGAAATAAAAACCAATGAAGTGGGATCCCTGGGTGGCGCAGCGGTTTGGCGCCTGCCTTTGGCCCAGGGCGCGATCCTGGAGACCCGGGATCGAATCCCACATCGGGCTCCCGGTGCATGGAGCCTGCTTCTTCCTCTGCCTGTGTCTCTGACTCTCTCTCTCTCTCTGTGACTATCATAAATAAATAAAAATTTAAAAAAATAAATAAACAAAATCTTTTAAAAAAAAAAAAAAAAAAAACCAATGAAGTTTTAAAACTGAAATAGAATTACTATATGATCCAGCAACCCCACTTCTAGTTACATACTTCGAAAAACTAGAGAAAGGACTGAAACAGATTCTTGGACATCGATGTTCATAGCAGTCTTATTACCAATAGTCAAAGGGTGGAAACAACCCTGATATCCACCAACAGGTGAATGGATCAATAAAATGTGGTCTCTACATACTATTGAACATTATTCAGCCTTAAAAAAAGAATGAGATTCTGTTACATGCTACAATGGGGAGGATCCTTGAAAATAGTATGCTAAGTAAAATCGGATAAACACATAAGGACAAATATCGCATGATTCCACTTGTACAAGATACCTGTAATAGACAAATCCACAGACACAGAAGGAAAATGAAGGTTGCAAGAGCTAGAGGTAGGGGAGAATTGCAAGTTTTTGTAAAAGGGGGACAGTGTTTCCATTTGGAATGTTGAAAAGAAAAAGAATTAGACAAATCAAACTTAAATTTGCGTGATGTTAACCTTCAAAACTAATGCTATAATTTAAGTATGACTTTAAGACACAGGGGAATGGAGGTATGGATGTGGGAGGCTATAGAACTACATTCTTTTACATGTGTCCACACATTAACAAAAGAATCATTTTTTTAAATAGTTGATACATTTAGGTGCATCAGGTTTAAGATCATGTTTGTACCAGTTAGACCAGGGCTCAATTCCCACTCCATTTCCTCACAGTCTTTCTAATATTGGGCAAACTATTTAAGTTTGTTTTTTTGTTTGTTTGTTTGTTTGTTTGTTTGAGAGACCACAAGTGGGGCGTGGGGGTGAAGAGCAGAGAGAGAAGGACAGAGTGTGGAGCCCAAGCCCGATGCAGGGATGGATCCCATGACCCGAGATCATGACTTGAAATGAAATCAAGAGTCGGTTGCCCAGATGCCCAGTTATTCAAGGTTTTTAACTCCAGTTTCTTCATTCGTATGGGGATGAACATAGGACTTACATTAAGGTTATTGAAAAGATGAAATGAGAGAATGCTTGCAAAAGGGTTTCCATTGTATTTGGCATCTAGAAATACTCAGATAATGTTTGCAATGAGTTAGTTTGGTCTTGTGGGATCTGAGTTCTGAGTCTTTTCAGAGCTGGTGAACCTTCCACTGAAACAAACTTGCAGGCTTGTGGAGTCCACTTTTCTGGAAAGAAGATCCACAATGATGAGGTACTTAAAATTGTTTAGAACTTTAAGTAGAGGCGTATGTTTAATGCCATTGCCTAATCACTTAGGGCAACTCTTCTTCTTTAGCACTACTGAATTTATGCATTTTAAGAATAACTGAACAACATAATGCATGATTTAATAAGCAGGCAGTGAACCATATCTTTGGAAATACTTTCTATTTCCTAAACACCTTCTTTCTCCTTAAGATAGGGCACACTGCTATTCATTTCCATCTTGATCCTTGGTATCAAGCTCTGTAAACTCAGAGGGAACCCATCAAATATTTGGCCAGCTTATAGAAGTTAATACCTCCTGCCAAGCTCTGGGAGATAGTAGAAAGCAGTAGAGTCTAAATCCAGAGATGCTTGCAAGGAGGTTTGTGCAAGTGTTGAAAGGTGAAGTTCCCTGTGGCTGAAAGAGGCCCCTGTTTTCTCTTAGTTCCTCTTCTGGGTTTAGTAAACCAGCAGAAGATTCCATGCATTTTATAGTTTGCATTTTATGAGCAAGGTCACAGGTACAAGCCTACTAAAACAACAAGATGCCAACTTCTGATTCAATATTTTAGTTAAGTAATGAATACATTTCAGTGCACAAAACTGAAAATGGATAAATGTCAAAAAAGAAAAATAAGGACATCAAATCTAATATTAACTGATTTGACATGGGGGAAAGTTCTTCTGCTACCTAGATAATGTGACTTTGGGTATAATATTTTACTTCTTTAGGCCTCATCTGTACAAGGAATTGGAATAAAGCAGTGCTCTTAAAAATGTTATTGGCTGTGAAACTCTTTAATCAAGGAAAAGCTGACAAGGCAGACTAATATATAAAACCTATAAAACTATATCCTTTCTGCTTGTGACCTACTTCTTTTTTTACACTCCTCCACCTACCTCAGCCCTGTGGGGCATTTTTTAATGAAACATGTTTTGGAAAACCCTTGGACTACAGAAATTTAAAGCAACGATTAAGGTTCTAATATTACAGGAAATTTAATTGTTGGTCGTCTTGAGTTATAAATAGTATGGAGAAAAATTTCAACAAGAATTATAATAAACTCAAGATCCACAGCATTTTGTGATACAGATATCTATTAAAATCTCTATGTGGAACCACTCTCTTTTAAATTTGGGGTTCAACATGTATTCAAACCACTTCTTGTGAGGAGTCTCACCAAGTCATCGCAAGCCCTACAACACTGTGCAGCATAAGACTAAAAAAGACAGCTGGGTTATGGGGTTCAAAGTCCTTCTTCAATAGTATATATTGGAACAGATACTAATAGAAGAGAGAAATGAGCTACATAATTAAATAAATTATCTTAGGTGCATTAATAATAAAGAAGGTGCCTAAGCTGGCAAACAGGAGGGCAGGAGATGATGCAGAGCTATAGGCAAGAATATGTTTAACAAGGATGAATACTTACACTGCTCTGTCAGTTATAGTTTTTCTCACTGAAGCATCTGATAAACTTATGCTGCATATAGATAAGTCTTTGTTTTTATAGCTATCAGGAAGGGTGAAGCCATGATAATTGTGCAATACTATTCTGTCTCTAACCCTATTCCTCCAGTAAGCCCTCAGGTAAGCGTGTTCCTTATAAATAAAATAGTTTTCCCTTTAAAGAAATTTTTTTGATTATACAAAATGCCATCTTCACTTTGAGTGCCGAGATGTATAATTTTCTCCTTGTTAATACAAAGGTAACCTCTCAAATCTGTGAATATTAAGAACACGGACATGGCTGCATACTCAACTAATGGGCATGAAGTAAGCTTAATATCCGCGGAAAGAAGGAAGTAAAACACTGCACTTCAGACTCTTGAGTTACACATTAATTTGTATGTACATAATGATGCCAAAGAGAGTTACCAGCCTAATATTTCTGCAGGAATTCTTCAAAAATGACATGACATGGGGATGCCTGGGTGGTACAGTTGGGTAAGCATTTGACTCTTGGTTTCGCCTCAGGTGGTGATCTCAGGGTTGGGAATTCGATTCCCATGTGGGTTCTGTGCTCAGCATAGAGTCTGCTTAAGATTCTCCCTCTTCTGCTTCCCCACCTCTTCCCAAATAAGCAAATAAATAAAATAAATACAACATACTATAATCAACTGTTGTTCTCTCAAACACAGGAATCAAACACTACTACACCGAAGTTATGAACTCGATGCAAATTTCTTGCTGAGAAGTATTCACATAACAAATGTTCAGCTTTGGCTTTATTTAGTCTATTTTTCTAACAGTTTGAACACTTATAACAATCTCCCTTTATGAAATCCCGTGTGTTATCTTGCAGTTTACCATCCCTTTTTAAAAAAAAGACAGATGTTTCATGAATCTAGTTTCCTGTACCTGGTGTATTTAAACAGTTTCTTTTAAAAACAAACTAGGGATCCCTGGGTGGCTCAGCGTTTTGGCACCTGCCTTTGGCCCAGGGCGCGATCCTGGAGACCCCGGATCGAGTCCCGCGTCGGGCTCCTGGCAGCCCTCCTCCTGTGTCTCTGCCTGTCTCTCTCTATGTCTATCATAAAATAAATAAATAAATCTTAAATAAATAAAATAAATAAATAAACAAATAAATAAATAAAAACAGCTGAATTATTAAAGAACAATATTTTATTAAAATGCTTTCTATTTATATGCTTAGAGTGTAGATCTTTTGACAAACTGATAAGACCTATGGATGGACCCTTTCTTAGAAATGTACAAATGCACAGAACCCTCACAATTTTGCTAGCGATTTTAAGGTATTCATGAATCCTAGGTTAAAAACCAATTAGAATACAATTTTTGATGTAATGGTTGTGCACATTTCTATTCTGTATTATTGCCAACTTGCATTGTTTAGCTATTGAGAAGAATGTTACAGTTTGTATAGCTCCTATGAAACTATACTTTAATAATTTTATTTCTTCTGGAATGAATTTGCAGCCGTAGACTAATTATTATCATGTCTGTATAATGTGCCTATTGACCTATGTCTGTTCCCTGTCTTAAACTGTTTCAGAAGAAAGATTAAATAGATTGTCTGTAAGTGCAAGTATTTATTGAACATCATGTGGTATAAATTAATCATAAAGATTTTACTTGTGTAGCACATGCATATTTATGACACCAAGGTGTGAAATAATAACTATTTTTCTGTCACCACATCAGACTGCTTGGAGAGTCTAAAATGTTTATCTATCCTAGAAAACATCTTGCTTCTACTGGTCGTTTTGTGTTCATTGTCATCCATTGTAGGCTAAAAGACAGGGCTGGATAGCTCATTATTTGTAGATGAGATCAACTGTGTGGAAGTACACCAGAGTTATTCTCATTATGACCTGAGGTTCTAAGCAGTTTAAACAACTAAATGGCAAGAGCAGATGGTACCTTCATTTTTTTTTTTTTTTTAAGTAATAAACATAAAGAGAAGTACTCCTCAGGAATATAGACCTCCGGAAAGCAAACATGTGCATTGTCAGCATTGGTAGAAGCCCAGTTCCCAAAACATTTTAAAAGTATAAGATTACTATGAATTGAACCATACCGACACCTTTAATCTATTTGTAATAAATAACTGTAATGCCTTTGTCATTAACAACCTGAGGGAAAGTGCAGTTCGAAGGAATTACAGCATCCCCATCTGTTTCTTGGCTAACTAAATTTTCTTAAGAATAATCTACCTAAATGGATGTAGATGTAAAAGGGAGATACCGTGCAGGTGCTGGGCACTTTAATGTCCCTTAGAACATACTGAGGCTAAATTAAGCAAGCAGTCTTTTTTCATTTTCCGCACTTTGATCCTTGGTTAGCCTTGTTTTCAGTAAGAATGAATGATAGTCCTGCATTCTATTACTATTCTAACCTCAAACGTGAGTCCCCAAGGCAAAAAAAAAAGAAAGCTGGAATAACGTGAGAGTTACTATCCCATGCTTTGCTATCTGTTTTTATTATATATTAAGATAAATGTCTAAGAATATTGCAACAAAGCAAAATTAAACAAGCGAGCAATGTCCACATTACTAAGAAGGCAATCATTTGTATCATTTTGGGAAAGTTTGAATTTTTTCAGGTCTCTGGAATTGAAAAGAGTAGGAACTTAACTCCTTTGACCAACTGTATTCATATTAATGCCAGATAAACCTACCCATTTGCCGGTTTAGGGATAGGAACTTTGGTTGGTTTTGTTTTTCTATTTGTTGCCTCTTTCTTTTTTTAGAGAGAAAAAAGAAGAAAGGTTGTTATGAGAACAAAATGTTCACCACCTAAAATAGTAAGGAATCCAGAACTCTCAACTCATGCCTATTCTGTTTTCCTCTTGTCCTTGCATCCTCTGACCAGATGAGTTACTTAATATCTCCACATCTACTAATAATTCTGTTTCAAATTAGATCTGGGATATACAGCCCTCAGGAAGGGTGGGCATCTCAATGACTCTTGAGCATTCCAAGACCTATCTGAGCGTGTAAGATTCTTCTCACCCTTACCGTTTATTCTTCTGGCCTTGGGCTCTGCTGGTTTTGTCCTGTAAACTTTGTCCTCTTGGCCAAAATCTGGTATCTGGTACACATGTAGAAGCGATAGGAATGGCTCTTTGGGGATGTGATCCGCCTCGTATGCTCTGTGAGTGGTACCCCTTGGAGTTGTGCTCTGGAACTGTTCTCTGCACAAGCTGAACAGCTGTATGCTTAGTCCTGAAATCTACTTTGTCAAAGGGCAGTGGGACGCAGTCTAACTGCTGAAATTTTTAAGTAAATGTGTATTTGAGTGCCTATGCATTGGGAGTATTCATATATAGTGTAAACCAGAGAGGCATCAGATATTCTTCTGGAGGATGTTAAGGGACCCAATACTGTCTACAAACATAAAAATCCATTATTCCAGTAAGAAGCTTCATTAGACTTCTTGCATATTTCTAGGGAAGAGAGTTGTAAATGTTACTATGCAATATGTTTATGTCTTAAAGCTTAAATTCCCGTTTCTATGAATAAGAATATTATGGAAACAAGCATGTGAAATTGCTATTTATTCCTCATAGCTAAACATGTTGGAAGAGCACAGGACTAGGATTATGAATGCAATTTCAGAAATCATGCAGCAGCAAATGAAATACTCCTCAACAAATTGGGACATCAGATTGACTATATCATAAAATACGGTAGTTTTGTGGAAGCTTGAAGATTTTAAAATGTGCTGTTTTTACACTTTGCTAATTATGCTTTGATATGCTCATAATTTGTTTTTGACATGCACGCAACCAGAGTTATAGAAATTTAAATTTGTTACAAATGTGTGTTTCTGAGAGCATCTTGCCAGACACAGCTAGGCTGGGGAGAGTGGGGAACAAGTCTTCCTGAGGAGTTACTTAGGGTTTTTCAGTTTGGAGTTATGACTGTACTGTAAAATTGCATCCATACATTCATGAAAGAAAAAAAAATATTAACAATTCAAAGACTTTTCAAGTAGCTAATGAACAAAATATATTTCTAAAAATATATATATATAGCTTTGGGATCCCTGGGTGGCGCAGCGGTTTGGTGCCTGCCTTTGGCCCAGGGCGCAATCCTGGAGACCCGGGATCGAACCCCATGTCAGGCTCCTGGTGCATGGAGCCTGGTTTTCCCTCTGCCTATGTCTCTGCCTCTCTCTCTCTCTCTCTGTGACTATCATAGATTTAAAAAAAAAAAAAAAATAGCTTTTTGGAGAAAAATCTCTACCTTTTAACACAAATCTGAAGCATTTCATTGAACCTCCTAATACCCAAATATGCAAAGGGAACAGCCTTTGGATAACTCTCCCTACAAAACTACCATTTCCCAAACTCTGGTCAGATCATGAATACATTTGGAAATTAAAAGCTCGCACAGGTGTTCACTTTGTCTCTGATAAAATCGACAGAGAAAGGAATTTAAAATCTAGTAATTATGTTCTTGTGGAGTTATCAAATGGTGACTAGTCCTAGTTTCAGGATGGACTAGTGAGTTCATCTACGTTAGTACCTTATCTTTATGTAGAATGAGGGCTGTCATTACACACGACGTATTTCTCTTCTATATATAATAGCTTTTTTACAAGAAGATTCTAGATTTCTACAATAACTCATCAAAGCAACATTTTAAGTCTAATTAGAAAAAAATAACAAACCAATTGCAGAAAATTCTAAAAACACATGTAACCCAAAATGGAAGAAATTAAATATGAAGCACTCATCAATCTATAAGCATAAATATGTATTTTGCAGTGTTTTATATCCTATAGTTTTTGTGTCTCTCCATGATACATTGTGAACCCCTATGACTTCAAATATTCTTCTATTATGTTGAGGTGTTGAGGGGGGCAGTAAAGAACACTTTTCGTCCTTGTCCAATTTCTGAATATTTGTAGCATAAGACCAAGTGTTGGCAGAAAAGGGGCCAAAATTTCATCTTTAATACTGATATGGGGGCACCTCGGTGGCTCAGCAGTTAAGCTTCTGCCTTTGGCTCAGGATGTGAGTACAGGGTCCCAAGATCAAGTCCTGCATTGGATTCCTCACAGGGAGCCTAGTTCTCTCTCTGCCTATGTCTCTGCCTCTCTCTCTGTGTCTCTCATGAATAAATAAAATCTTTTTAAAAATACTGATATAGATTAGGTTGGAAGATGTAGCTTATGAGTTCAGTCAAGGGGCTATTTTAATACTGAACCCAAATTTAGACAGCATATCCACCAACAAAAGATTGTCTTGGCCTAATGTAGGCCTTTGTCTCCTATGCAGATAATTTTAAAGAAGAGTAAAGGGTAGCTAATGCTACCTGCAGGAAAACTCACTCCTGAGAGGAAATGGCAGGGTCCTTATATCCTTTCCTTTTTCCCAAACTCACTAGTAAGCTTCAGTCATTTTTCCATGATAAGGAGATATGACAAGATAAAGAGAAGGCAGGGAAGGGTGTCTGCTAATTAAATTACCGGGAAGGAAACAGGACTGAGAGTGGGAATTGCCCTACCCACCTCCCCCAAAATATAGCATTACTTTTAATAGCTGTGTAGTATGTTGGTATGCAAATATAATGCCAGTGTTTAAACCAGTCCTTTCTTGTGAAACACGTTAGATATTTCCAAATGTTCACTACTAAAAATATTTCTGTATATTGAGTCTGATTATATTCTGATATATATCTTCATGTGCATATTTTTGCATTTCTTTATTATTTAGGATTAATTACTAGAAGATGAATTGCTAAATATTCATAGATTTCCCTCCAGAATGACAGCCAACATGCTAATGACCATAAGTAGTATTTAAAATTACCACACTTATGAGACATTTTTGGATTCCTAGCAATCTCTGTGCTACACTGTAATCATTCTTCTAGATCTTTACCAGTCTATTAAACAGAAAGGACTTGATATAATTTCTTTACTCGGTCCTTTGATTACTGTTGATGTTTAACATATTGTGTGTATTTAATGGTCATTTACATGTCATCTTTTGTGAATTACCTGTTTGGATCAACCCTGCTTTTCTTTTTCTTTTTCTTTTTCTTTTTTTAAGATTTTATTTACTTATTCAGGAGAGTAACAGAGAGAGAGAGATAGAGGCAGAGGCAGAGACATAGGCAGAGGGAGAAGCAGGCACCATGCAGGGAGCCTGATGTGGGACTCGAACCCGGGTCTCCAGGATCAGGCCCTGGACTGAAGGCGGTGCTTACCTGCTGAACCACCCAGGCTGCCCCAACCCTGCTTTTCTTTAAGTAGTTAATATACTATATTTATTTATTAAAATTTTCATTATGTAAATCAATATATAGTAAAAGTCTTACAAAATATAAAACAGGATATAAAGATTCTAATAAACAACTGACTCATATTAATTATTACATTTTTTTAAGTGCAATATGTTCAATTTTTATCCTGAGTGCTAACGGTGCTTATTTACAAACTATCATCTCTAAAATTCTCAAACTATGTTGTTTTTTTTTTTGTTTTTTTTTGTTTTTTTTTTTTTTGCAAAATATATTTGTAACCTATAGGAAACCAAGCTTTTCAATGAGGTTAATTTTATAAACAGCCCATGCTAATTTTTAGCCGTTGAATTAAAAATATAGGACATGGTCCATTTAAAGTTTTGCCTGTCTAGAACTTTCTTAATTTTTTTTTTCAATTTTCATTTATTTATGATAGAGAGAGAGAGAGAGAGGCAGAGACACAGGCAGAAGGATAAGCAGGCTCCATGCACCGGGATGCCCGATGTGGGATTCGATCCCGGGTCTCCAGGATCGCGCCCTGGGCCAAAGGCAGGCGCCAAACCGCTGCGCCACCCAGGGATCCCTATAACTTTCTTTTAATGCCTCTAACACCAAAGTTTAGTTTATTTTATCTGATTATTTCTCCAAAGAACTAAAGTCAATTTCAAAATACGAAATTTGAGCAATGTATTACACCATCACAAAATACTGTGATCTCTTCACCGGATCCTTGAACTTGGAGGTGATACAGCGTGCGAGAAGAGTATTTTTGCTTTCTAATCCTTTGTGGGGAAATCTTATTTATGGCTTCCATCAACCAAAATGCTCTAGTTCTATTTCCTTTCACATCAGAAATAAATATTTCTCAAAGCATTGCCTATCATTGAGTTGGCTCCCCTTTGGCTACTGTGGAAAATAATGTTGCCATATCTATTATACGTGTATATGGCATGACCTTCCTACATTAATGCATGACCTCATTACAAACGCTAAGCGCTTTGTTTCCTCTTTAATTCTCAGTGGGACACAAATATATTAACCCATGACATTTTTCGTAATAGAGATGAGAGAATGAAAGCCCAGCATTGAACCTCACATTAGCATTCAGTAGACTGTTTTGCTTCAAAAAAGCAAGTAATTATTTTGTAGTAGACTGTTGTTATTGTTGTTTGAAATTTGTCCCCAGACAATAAAATTATGCAAATAAATACCGAAGTTTGGTACAATCGCTGTTTGTGCAATATGACCACTGATCATCCAATTTCACAGGCATCTTTGAGCCTGTCGGGTCGGGTCACAGGGATGGCCCTCCTCTGGGGAGCCCAGGGAATGTGGTGATGCTGACTTAAGGGTAGCCCAGAAGCATATTCAGAGCAAGCCCACTTGAGATGGAGTGAGTTCATGATCAAGACAGAGCATCCATAGAATGGCCTAAAAACTGTTTGGATACCAAACAATTTAGGAGTACAGAAGTGTGGTATCTATGATCACATTCATAGGTCTTGGCTTTGAAATATTGTCCAGTTTCTTTTTCCCTCTCAGTCACTAGCTCAGCTACCAGGAGGAAAGTAATACTTATCTCTCCGAGGCCTTTGGGGCTTATTCATTCTTTTAAAAGTGGGAGCTTTGGAGGAAAATCATTAGTCATTGCCTGGATACTAAAGAGAGGAAACCTCACCCACTAAACAATGAGCATTTTGCCCGTTTGCAATGAACCATTCAACTGGGGATTTTTTTGTTGTTGTTTCTTTGAGCTGAATGAGGTTATTCATCACTTTATCTCCCCCCAGGGCTAGTTACTTTGGAGCTTACTGAATAAAAGAAAAGAAGGAAAGAAAAGGGAGGGGAGAGTGCAGTATTTTCACCAGCCTCCTAATTATAGTGATTTGTGAGTTACTAAACAGAAGTGGTATCAAATATGTGTGCCGCATGAATCACTATATTAGTTTTGAGATATATTGGACTCTCTGTAGATGAACTTTGGTCTCCTAAGTGATGGCTATGCTCCAGTGGTTTCCCATTCAACTTAAAATATAATGACTCTCACTCACAGTGGGTATAGAGCTGTATATAATCTGGCCCCTTGCCTCATATCTCGGTGTTCCAATCACACCACCTTTTCTGCCCTGGAACACTCCAACCTAAGCTCACCGAGGGCCTCTTTTAGAAAACAGCTTCCCCCTTGGAAATTTGCAAGTGGGGAAGAAAAAAAAAAAAAAAAAAGAAATTTGCATGGGTGGATCCCTACTGTCAGGTCACAAACACCATTCTTCCATTCTTTCCTCAGACAGGAAAAGGCTTCCCTGACCATTTCATATAGAAATGTTCCCCTCCCAGATACCCTATCCTCATATTTCATTTTAGTTTCTTTAAAGCAGTTATACTTCTCAGAAATGATCTTGGGTTTTGTGGGGTTTTTGTTTTGTTTATTAAAGATTTTATTTATTTATTCATAAAAGACACAGAGAGAGAGAGAAAGAGAGAGAGAAAGAGAGAGGCAGAGGGAGAAGCAGGCTCCATGCAGGGACCCCAATGTGGGACTCGATCCTGGGACTCCGGGATCATAGCCTGAGCCAAAGGCAGATGCTAAACCACTCAGCCATCGAGGTGCCCTGATCTTGGCTTTGCTCTGTTTTGTTTGTTTGTTGTTTTTTTTTTGTTTTGTTTTGTTTTTTCTGTGTATATTTGTTCATTGTCTAACTGCCCTGTAAGCCCAAATCAGGGGTCTTGTCTGTCTTCTTCACCACTCTCTAGCCTCTGGAAGAGTGGCCTGTGAATGGTCCTCAAGACAGAATTACTTAAAGAAGTAGTGCTTGCAAAGTCTGTACATCACCATAATTGTATCATCCAGACCTTATCAACTATTTGAAGACTGCTCCTGACAAATTCAAGAGATCTCAGACAAATAACCCCTCTTTTTGTAACTAACGCCAAAATATCCCAGTACAAGATTAAGATGACATCCTGAGATTCAGGGTTGAATCCCTTCCTTCTTTTAACAGTTGATATTAAATTGAATATTTACTTCTACTAGGCTCTGGAGGGCCAGTCATGAATAAGATAGACATGTTCTTTGAATTCAGAGTGCTTAGAATCCTATTAGTAGCAAAGATATAATTAACCAAGCAAATGCAATGCAATATGATAACTTTGATATGGAAAAAAATGCAGTGCATTTTTAAAAGTTCCCTAGCTGGAGCACTTAAGGCAGTTTAGGAAGATTGGTAAAGACTTCTTTGTGGAAGTATCTCTAATCACAGTTTTTTTTTTTTTTTTTTTTTTAAAGATTGATTGATTTAAGAGAGAGAGAGAAAGAGAGAGAGAGCACAGAGGGAGGGGCAGAGGGAGAGGAGAGAGAATCTCAAGCAGACTCACTGCTGAGCCAGGAGCCCACATGGGGCTCTATCCCAGGACTCTGAGATCATGACCTGAGCTGAAATTAAGAGTCAGACACTTAATGACTAGGCCACCCAGACACTCTCTGATTAGATACTTTGAATAGATAAGTCAGGGAAAGAGGAGTCTGAAGATTAAAAAATACCAGAAGCATGTAAGTGTTTTGATTTTTACCTCAGGGAAATGACCACTGCAGACTTTTAAGCAAGGAGATGGACAGACTTGTATTTTAGAGACATCACCTAACCAAATTATTACAAACAAATATACTGAAGCTAGACCTGAAGTAGCAAGTTAGAAGCAGTTGTATTAACCTAAGCAGGAGTTGATGAGGCATTGATCTAGGAAGTGACAGTGGAGAGAGGAAGCATGCTCTTCTAGAGGAATAGTCAGAGGGGCTTTGTTATGGATTAGATGTTGTCATTTAAAGGGAGGATAAAGCATAAAGTAAACCCAGGTGTCTGTAAACCCAGGTTTCTGACTTTACCATTGGGTGGTGGTACTTTTCATTCTTTGGTTCAGTAAATATTTTCTAAACACTGACTGAGGATAAACAGGTACAAAGGTCCTGAGGCTTGGCATATTTGAGGAACAGCAAGAAGGTTGGCATGACACATCAAAGAAAGCTAAAGAACAGTAAAAGATAACATTCTAAGTAGAAAAAGAGAACATTAGAGAATGAGCAAGGCCCTAAGGATGATGAAGTGTTCCTTCAGTTACCTAACATTTCAACAACCAGCAAAGCATTCAAATACCAGCTAGATGACACCTTCATAGAGATGTTATGGAAATACATAGAACATATTCCTGGAATCATTGATCTTTAAATTGCTTCTACAAACTCTGTTATTCTATAATTCTGTTATTCTCAGGCAAGCCCCACCTTCATTATCCCCTGTATGACAAGCCACATTGGGCGACATTCTTCATTTGTTTTGCTCCCTTCAAGTACTGTATATAGATCCAGCTTGTCTGACTCATCTGAATATGATGCCTCTGTGACCTATAATAACTGAACAATTTTTGTCAGCTTTTCAGACACCATCAAAATTGTTTTAAAATATATTTTTTTAAATATATTAATATTAGAATTTCTTAATAAAGACAATGTAAGCTTTATTGCTTAAAGAAAGTTTAAAAAAAAAATAATGTGAGTGGACCAATATGGTGTTAGGTCAGAACTAGCCTTAAGCAAAATTGAGAAGCAGGGAGAGATTTTTCTTGATCATTTTTCTTTCCTTGTGATACCCCTTCTTTTTTTTTTTTTTTCCACTTTAGATAGCTCTCCCACTGTTCTTCGTTATAAGCCCCCAACACAGAGCTGAAGGCTTTCTCTATACACGCTCAACATCACAACACAAATCTACCCATTCAGTTCCCTCAGGATATTAGTTATGACTTTCCAATGTGAAAGCTGGCTAATCTGATACATTTATCTGTTCAGTTTTGCTAATGGAAAACCTAGCTCACTGTCTTCACTCCACTTCTGTGTATTACATATATTACCCATAGTTACCTGTTTCAGAAAGTGTATCTTGTGTTTATTTTTTCAAGCTCATGGTGGACAGTTCAAGTGTTGTGTGTAACCAGCAGAGGAAATATTTGGGGCAGATGGGGTCACATGAACTCTTAAGTAAAAAGTAGAGAGGCTTCACTTATACTGGCTACTAATACAATTTACTTTTTCGATAGATGCCACATATCTTCAGCCTTCTACTAGAATGCACAAAAAACCCAAGGTCAGATAATAGGAGAAGAGAAAGAATTACACTTCTGTGCTAAGAAACCATTACATGATCAGGATCTGGCCTCTTGGTGAAGCTCCAAAAGACTTTCCTACGTATTGGGAAAGCTTCATGGCAGCTTTTCTGTTGGATCTTAGCTAACAGTCACATCATCACTTGAATAGATTAAAATTCTTACTTAGCCTTCCTTAACCTAAATAAATAAATAAGTGAATAAATGAATAAATAAAAATAAAAATCCGGCTAAATCCTTAGATCAATCTTATTAGAGCCTAGATAGCTAAAAAGCTATCATAGTTAAATCCTATGTACATAAAATACGGACTGTATCTTTATGGTGTGGCATTGTTTAAACCTGTTATTCTTTTTAATGAGGAGTTGGGCTGTTGATATACTTAATTAATATATTTTTGTGTTTTTATGTGCATTCCCAAAGGCCTTAAGGCAATGAGTACATTTTTAATAAATTGCATTTGAAATAAATAAATAATAGTGGTTCATTACACTGGGACTGTTTTTCATGGTAGAATCAAAGTGAATTAATATTTAACATTCTTTTAAGTCATTTAAACATGAATTTTGTGGGATTTTTTTCCCTCTAAAAATGGCAATACATACTATGAAATGTTCCTTTTAGGAGACTTATTTTAGATATTCAGTTGAGAATAACATTTAAGTAGAAAAAATTTCTGAGAGCATGTAGTTTTTTCTTCCCAGATATTTATGTGATGAAAATCCAGTACTCATTTATATTTGTGTCCATTGTAACTTTTCAGCCAAAAATTCCATTATTTTTCTAATTTGTCAAATAAAAAAATCTAGTGTACCTTTTCTATAAGGAATTAGCATTTTAATGAGATTAAAGATTGGTATCCAAATAACTAAAGATTAAAAAGTTAGCCCCAGTTTTTACAAAACTGCTCTTGTGCCTCAGCAAACTTTTTTATTCTCTTTCAAGACAATATGTATGACTCTTAAATCCTGTCCCCTTCCTTTGGAGAAATTATTTTGGCATAGTTCCTAGAGTAAGAATGAAGTAGATATAATGTGCATTCTAGAACATTAAGATGGGCATATCTTCAGCAAATGGATTCAGCATCTGAATACCAATGATACTTAATATTGCTTATTAACATTTTAAACCATCTGTTTAATAATACACATTGTGGAGATATTCTTAAAATTACTTTTTTTAAAAAAAGAAAAATAGTTCTATCACTGTCCACTTAAGATCATCAAAGTAACATTGGATGCAAATTTTAAATAGACTTATCCTTTGGATTAGAGTATACTACATATTATGCACATATATAACAAAGAAGTTTCAATATTAAATGTGGGAAAAATAGAAAATTAGTCTCTTCTTAAGGAAATATCAGGTCAGTTTCTTTAGGTGTGTTTGCCTATGCAATGTTAATTCGGAATACCTTTATTGTATATCCATGAAAGATATATATTTTCCATTATAGGGAGTACAGACACATCATTTCCAGTGCTTGCAAAGTTAGGTTTTGTTACAGAATTCACTGAGGGGGGCACTTGACAGGATGAGCACTGGGTGTAATGCTATATGTTGGCAAATTGAACTCCAATTAAAAAATTTTAAAAAATAAAAATTAAAAACAAACCAAAAAACAAACAAACAAAAAAAGAACTTTGGGATTCCACATCCTACACTTTTAACTAGATGCTCAACTGTATTAAAAGTTGAATCCTTAAAAGTAGACTCTTTCTTATTGATATATAAACAGTACTGGAGTTAGCATTCTTAAAGAATTGTGGCAAGTGTCACCTTTCTTTTTCTAGAAATTTTTTGCCCAAATAAATCCACACAATTTGGACAAAAGCTATTGGCAGTCACTAGAAAGTTATTGATGCATATAGACGTACCTATGTGTTCAGGATTATAGGTCTTGATCAGCAAGGTCCAGGACTGGGCTCTTCCTTCAAGGAATTCCTATTTTACATGGTGAGTCTGGACACAGCATTCCACTGAAGTTCATTATATAAGTACATTCAAACCTCCTCTTGAGTTTTGTAGAGTGAGGGAGGTAAAGGGACATATAATAAAGGGGACCAGAAGGAATGTTGTGGCCCTGCTGTCAGTCCTGTCCACAATCACTTTGTGTGGTGAATTCTGAATAGGATATTTTGCCTCGCTGTACCTCAGTTTCCTCTTACATTAAGTGAAGATGGTAGTGTGCATTTCATGTGGTGGTTATGCGAATTGAATAATTCAATACTTATACTGGTTTTCAGTAACTAGTACTTTCTTTCTCAATGCCCTCAAATATGTGGGTGAGGACTATAAAGATTCATCAAAATAGTTGAATAAACTTGGAAAATCATTTATTAAAATATTTTATTTATTTATTCATGAAAGACACTGAGAGAGAGGCAGACGTAGGCAGAGGGAGAAACAGGTTCCCTGTGGGGAGCCCGATATGGGACTCAATCCCAGGACCCCGGGATCATGCCTTGAGCTGAAAGTAGAAGCTCAACCACTGAGCCACCTAGGCATCCCTACAAAAATCGTTTTACTGTGAATATGCTACACAAGCACATAAGGTAAGATGGCATGACTCTCAAGGACCCTTAGATTGACAGGAAGGTAGATTTTCACTTCAATTAGGAAAGTATAAGAAAGCTTGGCCACCCATTTTTTCCTACAGGTATTGATGTGGTTATGCAAAGCATGAAGCAAAGTCTCCTTGATAAAGCTACTCATCCTGGGACAGTTTGTAGTGTTGAGGCAGCTGGGGAAGCACCTGTCTTGGAAGGAGCACTTTGTGTCTCATGGACCCCTCCACATGCAAAGTGGATGGTGTCAGAGCTGAGGAGAGGCATTCTCAGTGGAGATAAGAACAGTTGTAAGAATTAAACAGTGCAAAGAAACCTTAGTGGTGGTGTAAAATAAACAATACATGTGGATTGTTGTAGCTACTACCTTTGTCATTGACCTTACAAATTGTCATGGATGTTAGAACAGAAAGGCATGTAAGAAAGACACCTCTCTCAGAATTCCTGAAGGACAGTGATGTCAAGTAAGGATAGTGATGTCAGAAAAGATGAGACCTGAGTTGAATTTTGCAAAACGAATTCAAGTCAAGTGACTAAGATACAGAAGCATATTCTGGGACCAGAAGCAAGCCTTGAAGTCCCCACCTCCCTGAGATTTTTGTGGTTTACTGATTTCTATGATACCTTGTCCAGGTCAGGGCTCAGAAGATGCTTTCAAATGAATGAATGAATGGATGTCTAAACATACAAATACATTCCCTGGAATGGAGAATAAGTTTTGACGTCTGAGTCCCACCATCCTTTCCGAGAAGCTGGTCAAGTTTCAGAAGCTACATGCCTTTTGGAGACAGGGAAGGAAAACTGCTCAGGTAGCACAAGTGGTTTGTAGGTTGGATGTTCCCTGTGATTCCCAAGCTGCCCCTGTAAAAGGTGACCCACGTAGGGACGCCTGGGTGGCTCAGTGGTTGGGCATCTGCCTTCAGCTCAGGGTGTGAGCCTGGGTCCTGGGATCGAGTCCCATATCGGGCTCCCTGAATGGAGGAGTCTGCCTCTGTTTCTGCCTCTCTCTCTGTGTCTCATGAAAAAATAAGTAAAATATTTATAAAAAAGGTGACCCACATGATCCCCATCTTGGCCCACACTCCAGTGAGTAGCACTGGCTACATGGCTGTTACCATATATTAATTTCTGTCTGTAAAGACCTATAACTGTGAAAGGTGGGAAACCACTGATGACCCTGAAAAGTCTGTTTCATCATATTGGGTATTTTGGAAGAGTGATTCTGACATTAGTATTATTGCAACTCATTTTAATGTCTGCATTCCCCCTCCCCCTGTAAATTTATTGAGATATGAGTGTCTGCTTATATAGCATTTATTTTAAATTTTATAATATCCGAATGGACTCTTGCTGCACTAGAGAAACTGCCTCTGGCTGTATTCCAGTCATCTGATTTTTTTCCCAGCTGCTGGACTGTCTATCGATCTGGTCACCTAAGGTGAGGAAAAAAACAAGCTCAACAAAAATTGTATTCAAAGCTCCTGTGATCACTTTTTCCCCTTTTGTAGCAGCAGGAGGGCAGTGGGGGAGGGGATATATCTCTCTCTCATAGGGGAAAATGAGAAAATCACAGCCACACACAATTTATGTAGGTCATGTTACTACTGAAAGGAGAATAAGTCTATATCCATTTCCTATAAAAAGAAAGCAAAATTGGTGCACTCCAAAATTTAGTCTTTTGTCTATTTCAAAAACACTTTATGTAACTGAAAATCAAGCTGTTGCTGTAATGTCATACTGAATAGTAGTATTTGCACAAATGAAAAAAGAAAATTATGTCAAATAGACAAGTAGTTTACAGTTCTGCGGCCAAATTTCTTGGCAAGTGAGGAAGTGACTGGCATGGGTCACTACTGATTTTGAGATAATCAAAGTTATGAAGTGATGAGGAAAATAAAAACATTTGACAATTACCTAAAGCTGTAATTACTAAATACACTATTAGGAAATAATCTTGAAAGTGGATGTTAACCCTTATAGTTTGATTTGTGTTATTAAACATGTCACCAATCTCTAATGTAAATACACTATTCATCAAGTGCTATTCAATAATATATGCACGGGCAAAAATTAGGAACTTATTCTTATGACACTTTGGCCTTATTTTGTCAAGTCTCCGTGCCTCTGCGTATTTCTTTTTTTTTTTTTTTTCCCTCGGTATAAGCTATTTTGGATAAAACAAGATTATTTTCATTCTCTTTAAGTGGAATCTTTAGCTTTCTCTCAGACAGTGGGGTTGAAGGTCATGACAGGAGACAGTGGAGAAATATATATATATGTGAGTGGAAAGCACCAGAGAAAAAGCAAGGGAGACAAAGAGCAGGAAACGAGGGGGGTCAGAGGCACGGGAGCAGACAGGAGGGCATGGGATTAAAACCCATGGCACCCAATTGGCTTCAGAGCACGATCGCAAGACAGGGTGGGCCAGAGAGCACCTCAGGAGAGCCAAAGGGCACCACATGGAAGCTCTGACTTAGAACCTGAGCAAGGATTTTAAGGAAAAACAAAAAAGAGAACTTTTCTGACGAACTCCTGATTAGCACCCCCTAGCCCATCACAGTTACCAAATGACTTCTGCCCTTTCCTCCTCCACAGGAGATGCGGAGGCCCTCAGGAGTCCAGATCCCCCCAGGTTCCCCAAACCTCAAGCACATCTGCCCCTCAAGTCTTCAGCTCTGTCACCAATCCCTCTTGTGCTGTTAATCCCATTAGCTGCTGTTGCCTCTGACCATTATTCCATTGACCTTAGGGTCTTTCTACTCGCAATTCTGTCCTCCTTCACTTGCTCCTTTAGCAGAAAAACGTGATCAAATCTCACAAAACAATGGCTACAAGAACAAGAGACAAAAGCACAGTGTTAAGTTGCTGCATCTCTGTCCCCTGTAGCCACCGGCCTGTAGGAGTGAGCTCTGTCCATGTTTCCACCGTGTAGGGGGCCCTCTTCATTGCCTCCACAGCATAATCCTCCTCCCCCGTGTTCTCCGATGGAAACCTGAATTTGTTCAACCATCCACCTGACCCAACCTCAGGTAAACTTTAGCAGCACTTTGATGCTTTTTTCCCCTCTGGTTATTTTTATCAGTCCAGGATATGCTTGTTTTCTACATTCGCCTACTAAAACTGACAGATTTGACCCTCCGTCCATGCTAGGAGGTGGACGTCTATCTTTTCTCTTTCTGGAATGTCAATAAATAAACTTGCACCAACAATCTGTCTTCAAGCCACGGGGAAAACCAGTCTGAGGGTGAGGGAGGCCTGCTGAAGATGGCCAAGATCGAAGCAAAGAGAAATGCCCTAATGACCTTCAAAGGCTCACTTAAGTAGTTCTGGTGCCTATTTTACCTCTGAATATCTGTTATGTGATACCATAAGTCAGTTCAGACAAAAGCCAATTTGAGTTGGATTTCTGTTGGTATCATCACAAAGCATCCTAGTTGCTTGTAGCTCTACTGGACCTGATTTTTTTCACTTCTTTTTTTTTTTCTTTTTTCTTTCTTAAGATATTATTTATCTACTCATGAGAAGGAGAGAGGCAGAAACATAGGCATAGGGAGAAGTAGGCTCCCTGCTGGGAATTTGATGTGGGACTCCGTCCCAGGACCCCAGGATCATAACCTGAGCCAAAGGTAGAAGCTCAACCCCTGACCCACCCAGGGATCCCTGATTTTTTCACTTCTTAATCACATACACCATTTTCTTCTTCCATTAATTGATTCCTTATTGACACTCCTTGCTTCCTGAAATACTACTTTCTATTGGGATTTTAACAACCTTTTCCTGGTTATTTTCTTAAATTTGAAATAGCTGTTTCCTTTAAGCAATTCTGTAGCATAGCACTCCTATCAAAGTCTAAATCTGCACTTTAGTTTTTCCATTTGGTATCTCTCCTTGGATGTTTTTTAGGATCCAGAAGTAGTCATGGTGAACATGGAGTTTTTCATGTTGCCCTGGCTTTCATATTTTATCCTGCTGTGTTAACTAGTTTACTGACCCCTCAGCATCTCCTGGCACAAACTTGTCATCCTAGATTCTTCTCTCTCTTCCATTCTAAGTGTTCACTAGATATCTAGGTTAATTAAATGCTTCTCAGCTAATTCATTCCTCCTCATCCCTACTATTTCTCCCCAAGATGAAACTACCTCTTCCCTATACTGTTAACAATAACTTCTAACTTGCTCCCAGCCTCTCTTCTTATTCCCCTGAAAGGAATCTTTCATCAAGTTGCCAGCCAGAATAAATTTTAAAAATTAAAATGTGATCATGTTAGCTCCTCTGCCTCAAAAATTATTCATTACATGCCATTTCCTGTCATAGAGAGTACCTACTCCCCCGATGTCCTACAATTCCTGCTGTTACTTTTGGCTACACTTCACTTCTGTCCCTCACTGCTTTGTCACTGCCATCCTAGCCATACCAACTATCCATCTTGATGGATTACCATTAGGTATTTTCTGGGTCGGCAATACTCTCTTGCTTTTGGTCCAATCAATAAACTGTTTCTCCTACCTAATTTTAATTCTATGAAGTCTTCTTCTAAGCCTATTTGTTCCCCCTTCTGATCATCTCCATTCAATATAAATATCTTTAATAGAGCATTTAACACGCTGTGTCACATGTATTTATTTACATGTCTTCTCCCACATTTTAAGTTCCTTTAGGACAATGGCCATCATGTTTGTTCATCACTGGATCTCTCCAATTTTTATAAATAAGTGGTAAAGGGTATAGATTTTTTTGCAATCGTTCTGTTATGCTCAGTGATTTCAAAGTGTCCATCTGCAATATCTTCCAAAGGGAAGAGAAAGTACTTTTATCTCACAGACCAATTCCAATCAATACACAGTAGCTGCCTGGAATGTATATTGAGAGATGTTCTGAAACTACCCAAGTTCAGCTAGTTAATCAGCATGGGCATGAGAACTCATTCATTGTATAGGTTTTACTCCGTAAGTATAATGTTTTGTATAGACTGCCAGTCTCTAACCAGAATTACATTAAATATTGGAATCAGGAGGGAACACATAATTGCCTTGAATGTGGAGTTAGAGCAACTTTAGAGATCATCACTCTGTTTTAATTTTTTTTTTTTTTGATTTTTTATTTATTTATGATAGTCACAGAGAGAGAGAGAGGCCGAGACACAGGCAGAGGGAGAAGCAGGCTCCATGCACTGGGAGCCTGATGTGGGATTCGATCCCGGGTCTCCAGGATCACGCCCTGGGCCAAAGGCAGGCGCCAAACCGCTGCGCCACCCAGGGATCCCCACTCTGTTTTATATTAAAGGAATCTCAGGTGCAATATGGAGAAAATATTTTTCCTGGGATGACACAGTTAATTTAGAACTCAGTTTTCCTAATGTCCAATGGAAAATTATGCTATAGTTGCTATAGAAAAAGATAGAAAGAACTAAACACCATGTCCTACTGGAATCCCTGAAATCTCAAACACACATCACATTCTTAGGTTTGAAAAAGTACATAGGTACATCTGAATGTAAAAATATTGAACGGCCCTCTTCCTTATTCAAGCAGAGATATAAATGCTCTACTTTCTAGAGTAATTGTAGGAATCATAGGAGTTACCAATGACTGTATGACTAGCCTCTCTGGTAGAGGAGAACAATATACAATTCATTAGATGCAATTGATGGGTAGTTAAGATAAGCTCTTAGTTTAGCTTCATCAGTAGGGAATCTTGAGAATAGTTGCTCATTTTTCTTTGCTTCAGTTTTCCACCTGAAAAGTCCTGGTCTCATACACTTGTTGCTCATATTCTGAAAACAATGCCACAGACTTTTAAAGAGACTTTAGTTATAAATACCAGCTATTAACCTGATTTTAAGAGACCATTCTCCATGGATTTATTGTGTTTCTGCCTGTCTTATGAGCAGACATCACTTGCCTTGATTCTGGATTCACTTTTCAAGGATCTTTCATAGGCAGTGGTTTCAGAAAACTGAGATGATGTCTCCATGTAGAGCAGAAGACAGGTTTCCTTACTTCCCATCATAAAAGATTCAGGTTCCCTAAACTTGGGGATTCTTTCTAGGAATACAGCATCTGCATGTGTAAGGGGCACCTGGCCTTCCTTGCCTCCCCCTGTGGAATTGGAGTTTAGGAAACCAGATCAGATGCAGATACATAAGCTACTACTGTTCTTATGAGTGATAAGCTGTCCTTTGTTTCTGACCTGGAGGCCTGTCTTCTGGTCATGATCTTTAAGCTCCAGCTCACTACCTCATAGTTTACAGGAGTGGTAAAGTCTCAGACCCTTCCCACTTCCTGACATCTGAATTCTGTCTACCTTTGTAATGTTAACTGTAATCCCCTGTTGATTTTAAGGAGTTTTTTCCCTCCTTCATATGAATGACTATTTTTCCCCAAATGATCATTAATTCCAATTTTAAAATGAGCAAATTTAATAGCAGAGATCCAGGATCAGCTAAAGATTTCACAGACTTCTTCAATCCAATTATTAGCTCTTGGTTCAACGAGGGAATGTTTAGAAGCTAATTCAGCTATTTGGAATCTTCATTTCTATTGTAGATGTTAAGTACCACGACAAATTATCTTAATAAATGTCTCTACTTTGTGTGCCCTTCTTCAAACTATCTATTGATCTAAATACTACTCTTCAGCCTCAATCCCTCACTGAACATAAGGCTTTTCCAGATGCATACTGAGCATACCATTCTGTGACATTTTGTTTGATCATCTGAGTTACTCATTAAGAACTTGCCATACGGTTTCATGTGTTCTCTATACCATTTCTTGAATCACAGGGTACAGAATAGCACGGAACATTTAAAAACAAATATAAATTACATCTACGATTCTAACACATTCTAGGCAATCAATGATGAATATTATAAAAATGTTCACTCTAAATGATTTGAAATTATCTATGGTTATATGCTTCATCTTTAAAAAACAAGCTAAAATTGAAAAGAGTTGAACACAGTAAAAAAAAATCCTGGTTGTTACTTTCTTAAGATTGTAATTCCAAAATCATTCTATAAAAATATAATGCAGAAAGAATAAAAATAACATACTCAGCTCCTTGATTTAATTACTTTTGAATGCTTACTCATCGCAAGTGAGAATCACAATAAATGTCACCATTCAGTAAAATAGGAGAGAAAAAATATCTTTATTCTAAACATGGTTGTACTCTCAGGTTTACTATGGATAAAAGACTGCATATGAAACTGGTGCTAAGACCCGGGGGCAATAAAAACTCTAGAGATACCTTGGAGGACGCTCCATGAAGCTGGAGTTTTATTAACTTAAGAAGCAGGCCATGACACTTTGCCCCAAGCTACTTCCCCGAGGCTACTCTTTTGACTATGTTGCAATAATAGCACCTTCATATCTAAAACCAAGAGCTGGGAAGCTCTCAACTGTGTTGCTTACAAGTATTTCTCACTGGAAGATAAACATAACCCTAGGCCTTTCTCATAAGGGGTATGTCATGGTATGAGAAACAGATAACGTTCCCTACTCCTTTCTATTGACTGATGGTTTCATAGTACAAGATGAGAAGAGAAGTCTAGATCACTAAGAAGTTTCTAAATGGGATTCTTCAAAAGTTGCAAGCAAAGCTTTCTTAAACTCATGAAACAGCAACTCTCTCCTCACTATTCCAGATAATACGTATTCTTAAGAGCTTGATATGCAAAGATAGGAATTCTGAAGATTTCATAACCCCCCTTTATCTGGTTTTCTTATCAATCTTTATTGAATGAATTTCTTTTATAAAGAACTTTTACAGAATTTACCTAGGTTATAATGTTAGAGCTGAGATATCTTTTCTTTAAGAAAATGATGTCATAAATTGAAGTAAACTTTAAGCCTGCACCACATGCCTTATGAAGGGAAGGTATGGCAAAAATCTTGCCAGAAAATGAAGACTAAAAGAGATATCTTAATTAAACATTGACAGGAGAGAGGAACTCTATGTGAAAATGTTCTGAAAAGTTAATTCCTACAGGAATTTGGTACATTAAGATTATCGAAATTTGTTTTTAAAATTTACTGATTTTTTTTCTCCATGTTAAATGTAATAACTTACAGAAATATTACTCAAAAAAAAATGAATTCAGTAGTAGCAGTTTGAAAACCAATGTCTCTTATCCATCAAGGCAACCAGAGTGGAGATGCCTAATGGACATTTGATAGTGGGTGATCATAATTAATGCTAGAAGACCTACCGATGTGGAAAAAAATGCCAAGTTAACAACCATTAGCAGGTGAACTTGACTCAATGAGCAGTGAAAAATCTTTGAGGCAAAAATGGCCCAGTTCCCCATCATTGATTTTCACAGTCTATCGAGCCATGCTTTAAAATTATTTTCTATTGCATTTTTCTGATTGTGGGTGGGTTCCCTCATCCAGCAGTTCCTGTATTGACCTCAATTACTCCAAAGTTCTGGAGAACTACTGAAGGATGCTCTGAGATTTTATAATCTTAAAAAACAGAAAAGGCAAAGTCAGCTGAGTTATTGATATTGCAATACATATTATGCCAATTGATAAGTATTGATTTAGTGTTGAATCAGAAGTCAGTTGGAATTGTGAGAAACACACATAAATTCATTCAAGCCAATAGTCATACGCCCATACATACACGTAGATGACATCTAGCTTTTGCTTTTGTTATTTTACCTTTCACCAGATATTTTTACTTAATTTTCTCATTGATGAATTGAGTCATCCTCAAGTCTTTACATTTCTTTTTTTTTTTTTTTAAGATTTTATTTATTTATTCATGAGAGATAGAGAGAGGCAGAGGGAGAAGCAGGCTCCATGCAGGGAGCCCAATGTGGGACTTGATCTTGGGACCCCAGGATCATGCCCTGAGCTGAAGGCAGACAACCACTGAGCCACCCAGATGTCCCTACATGTTTACATTTATTGATTGCACCAAACAGGTACAGTCCTACCCAAAATCGCGTTTGCTGAATAAATCAGAAAATCACAAAAGTTTATACCTGATAATGCTTCCAGCATTTCTTTTTCTTTCTTTATTTCCTTGTACCTTAAAGCAACATTAATAGGAATTGGTGTATTCACAATGGAGGCATTATGCCTGGTTTTGCTAACCCGGCAACCATACCCTTTGCTTTTATTTATTTATTAATTTTTTAAGAAGATTTTATTTATTTATTCATGAGAGACACAGAGAGAGAGAGGCATAGACACACACATAGAGGGAGAAGCAGGCCCCATGCAGGGAGCCTGATGGGGGACTCAATCCCAGGTCTCCAGGATCAGGCCTTGGGCTGAAGGCGGCACTAAAACTCTGAGCCACCTGGGCTGCCCTGCTTTTATATTTTAAATGGAGTTCCTTACTCAGTTTTTATCTTGCCAATGTGCTTAGAAAGACAATGTGAATGGAATCTTAAATAGTATAGAATGGAAGATTAACTTGACTATGGTTTAAATGAGGGAAAAAAGGCAGCCGGGTGGTGGTGGTGGTGGTGGTGGTGGTTAGTAATTTAGTGATACTTATCTGAATTTTAGAAAGGCAGCTAAAGTATTTATAATATGCCTTAACAAAGTTAGTGTTCAGATAGAGGGAAAATTCTCTCTGAATTCTCTGTAAGTAAAGTATACACCTGGAATTATCTGCACTAAATGCATACATGGTTAATAGTCTCAAACAGTGATTTTCAACCAGAAGACATTGGTGATGAGCATCTAATTCATAGAGGCCAGAGATGCGGCTAACCATACTGCAATGCGTGAGATAGTTTTCTACAATAAAGAATTATCCCACCTGAAATATGAATTGTGCTAGAGATGAGAAATGTTTGTCTAGAACAGAGGTTGGCAGACCATAGCTCTCAGGTCAAATCCGACCAGTCAAATCCTGTTTTGATAAGACCCATGAACTAATGGTTTTATTACTTTTAAATGGTTGAAAAAAAATTTTTTGTCAGATAGTATTTATGACACATGAAAACCATATAAATACAAATTTCAGTTTCTATAAATAAAGTTGGATTTTAGCATAGCCACACAGATTGTCTATCATTGCTTTTTGCTACAATACCAGAGTTGAGAAGTTTCCACAGAAATGCTATGGCCCCACACAGTTTAAAATACAGTGACCGTCTGGCGCTGTACAGAAAAAAAAAAAAAAAAAAAAAAAAATCAACCTCACTTCTAGAAAGTGCAGGGAAGAAGGAAGGAAGGAAGAGGGGAAGAAGGGGGAGGAGGAAAAGACAATGTATTCCTAGTAAAGTAATCAGAATGGTTAGGAGTCTGGAAGTTATAAGATAGTGAGATGTCCTATTGCTTTTACTTCATCATTATTCTTATTGATAAAGACAAAACATAGTTTTCTATATCCACACTTTCTTCAGCCCTTTTTTTTTTTTTTTTTTTTTAACTCTTTATTTATTTAAGAGAGAGAGAATGCATGCGCTTGGTGGGGATAATGGGAGAGGGAGACAGAAAGAGTCTCAAGCAGACCATGCAGTGGGCACAGAAGCCAGCATGGGGCTCAGTCATACAAGCCTGAGATCATGACCTGAGTCAAATCCAAGAGTGAGCCACTCAACCAACTGTGCCATCCAGGTACTCCCTTTCTTCTTAGCTTTGTATACAAATGAAGTTGAGGCTCACAACCAGCATTGAGGTATTGGTCTTGATTTTATGCATGACCTAGTGTTTCCAGCCTGGTTTACAGGTGTCACCTTTTCTTGTTATGTGTTTCTTGTTATGTTTGAGAAAACCTACTTGCTGTCCCTGCTAATTTTGGTTAGATAAAATATCATCACATCACACTTCCTGACTGACTTACTAAGCTCCACCATGATATTAGCCTGATTCTTTTCCCCGACCCCTGCCCACCTACCCCCTGATCTTGTGAGCAACTTGTTTTCTCTGAAGCAATGTCTAAAATGTATTTACTCATTAATCCTTGAGGTTGAATAAATTGCTTCATAGATTTCTGATGCTCATTGTTCTATTAAAATTTTCCTATTATAATGTGTAACATTTTATTCTTCACATTCATTTTTTTCTTGATTTAATGAAAATGTGCATTTACTATGCTTTTGATTACCATTTTCTCCCCTCTTTTAGTGTTTTTACTTCAGGGACACCAATTCTTCTGTTAGAGCCTCTTTGCCCTATTTCTATTACATATTCTCTGATTGTTTAAAATCTGTGGCTTTTCTCTTCATTTACCTGAATTTTAGGCTCTCCTTTCCATTATTCCAGGTACCATCACACATCTGTCATATTTTTGGTGTTTCTAATTTATAGGTTCTCAATTCTGGCTATACATCCAAATCACCTTTGAATATTCTAAAAATCTCAAGACCCAAGCTCTGCCTGAGAACTACTAAATCCATAAATATTGAGGCAACCAAAACATTGGCAATTTTAAAGCTTCTGAGATAGTTTCAGTGAGATCCACCATTTTGTTCTATATTGTGTTATGTTATTTCATTTGAAGTAAGCCCTATAGCCATTGTGTGGCTTCAACTCATGACCCCGAGATCAAGGGTCATATGCTCCACTGACTGAGCCAGCCAGATCTCCCAAGAGATCTGCAATTTTAACCAAATTAGATACATAAAGATTTTGACATAGATTTTATCTGTACTTGGCAATTTCTCTTTTAATCTTCTTTTGTGTTGTTGTCTCATCCTTTAATGTTTCTTGTTACTTATAGTCAAACTCTTTCAGAGCTTGAAGCATCTGGATAATTTCTGGGTGTTTTGTTTTGTGTTTTGGATAGATTTTTCATTCTGGAATAGGAATCATGTTGCTTGCTATATTTGTCTCCTCTGTTCTGTCCTCTTCCTTCTTTCATTTCTTCCAAACTACTTCTCCTCCTCCTTGTCGTCGTCTTCTTCTTCTTCTTCTTCTTCTTCCTCCTCTTCCTCCTCCTCCTCCTCCTCCTCCTCCTCCTCCTCCTCCTCCGGATTTTATTTATTTACATGAGATAGAGAGATCACAAACTGGGGGAGGAGCAGAGGGAAAGGGAGAAGCAGGCTCCCCAATGAGCAGGGAACCTGATGCAGGGCTCTACCCCAGGACCTTAGGATCATGACCTGAGCTGAAGACAGATGCTTAACCTAAGGAGCCACTCAGGTACCCCCGCTGTGCCTCTTCTTACTGATGCTTACTAAGGGCAATTTTATCCAGGCCTTCAATTTGATATAATAGATAATAAGTGTCCTTTTCATTGAGCCTGATTTTTAAGGATTGATTTGTTTTCTAATTCTAATATGTCACTGAGGTCTGGGTTTGGTTTTCTATCTAGTTTTCTGACCTGTGGCCATAGAGATCTGGACTGGATCTGCTGAGTTCAGCCCTTGTCCATAGATAGAGGTTTGGATTCTGCTCTGCCTTCTAGCCAATACTAATGACCTTGTGCTCAGCTTCGTTGACTCAAGAGTGTGTCCCACTGCAGTTAATTTTGGCTTATTCTTCTTCCCTTCAACTACATATCCTGATGGATGCTAACGACCTGGAAATCTTTGGTCATCTTTCTCATTGGTGCTGAGGTCTTAGGGAGGTACCTATAGATTTTTTTTTTCCTCTCAGAAATTTCCTCTTGACTTTCCTAAAGCTGCCTGGTTATTCCTCAGTCTATATCTTTCTAAACTGGAGAGAAAATGAATAATGAAATTCTCAAGATTTCATGAATTCAGCTGTGTTGCTCTGTTCTGTGTTCTGGGCTGGGGCTGAGAACAGAGATGGGGGATCTGGTCGGGAATTGTAGTGCATACAGAAATAATTGTGTGTCTGTTTGCTTGCTGACCTCCCTTTGTCCTCTTCACTTCAACGTCTTTGCATCAAGTATTTAACGTTTGAGACAGCCTTTCCAGTATAACTTTGCAAATCCTTCAGAATAGAAATGTTCTTGCAAATGCTTAGCTTGAAACAGATGCCAATTAGCTTGTCAAAACAATGGCATTGAAAGTTCAAGCAGTATCATTGCATTGCATCAATCAATAAGTCTGTGCTTAGCACCCTTTGTGTTAGTGGCTGTTAAGCCTTAATGTTCTCTGGGAATTACTTGGGGTTCTTATTAGGAATTCTAATTTCTTCTGACTCAAGTGGTCTAGAATGAGGCTTAGTAAACGAAACTTTGAACAGCATGTTAGATGGTTCAGATGGAGGTGTTCTGTGAATCATACTTGAGATGAAATAAAATGCTTCTGTGCTTAACATTCTATATAGAATTATGAGGGAAATAAAATAAGTATAGAGTGTGATTTCAGCCCTTAGGATACTTATAGGCTTGTTTGTCCTTTATCGGTTGCATTTATGTAACAATTCTAGAACAATATAAAGCATAGCATAGAAAAAGGTTAAATATCTGAAGAATTATTAAACATCCTACATAAAAGTGGTATCACTATCAAAATCCAAATTCACACTAAAAAAAGAAAATAAAAACAAGTATTTGAATCTATCTATTTGAAAATGCATTACCAGAATTGATTTACTTTAGGAATATTCCAGGCTCCACAAAAATTGTACCTACTCCATGAAACCTTGTTGGTGTGCTTTTTCTACTCTCACAACCTATACAACATGCTAAGTAATCCTAACATTCTTTTATGTCCCTTTGTCACTCGTTCTTTCTGCTATGCCTCTACCAATCTAAGCACTGTTTTTATATTCCACAGAGAGTACTTAATTCTATTGGAAAAGTTCTGGACCTTATTTATCTTTTTAAAAATTATTCCACAGAAAAACATGTGGCTCTTTGCATATAGTTGATCCTCAATTGAACTTTGTAATAATAAAGAGGAAAATGTCCAATAGAAATCAGTATATGCCACAGGAATTAAACATGTACAGTATCACACATTCTCTGTAAACTGTTTCAAGTGTCTTATGACCAATAACATTTACCCTTTTGGGGCTCTGTATTATTAATTGTTCTGCTATAGCTAAGAACAGAGGTAAAGATAATATTTATTTTTTGTAAAGAATTTAGTGAGCATGTAAGATACATAAAAAATAGGTATCTTTTCAAGATAAATAAGGCATAGAATTGTTGATGAAGCAAAACATAAACAGAATTAAAAGGAGGAAATATGAAGCATATATTATTATTTGAACACAGAACAAAGAATGTATTAGTATAAAATAACTTTATCAGTGAAAGTGTTTTAGAGTGGAGACTTTTTAATCAACGTTTAAGAGAAATTATTGACAGGCACTGGTGGTAAAGAAGCACAGATTCCCTCTAAGTGATAGAAAAACTGGAAAAAAAGACTTTGATCAGAATGATCAAAATTAATTATTAATAAGCTGGTTGTTGTGCACTGATTGTATTTGGGAGTTGTGGGAAGCCAAGTGGTTTACCCAAGGTATGTGTCTTGAGCTATGAGAAAGCCCTCCCCTAGGCACCCAGAGGGGGATGGAAGTTTAGATAATAATCTCTACTCTGTAGAAGAGTCTGCCTATTTATGAGAAAGGACTTCAAAATAGGGAGAGAAATGGATGAAGTCAGAGTTTCAAAGGAATAATTGGTAGCTTAAGTATCAAACTTGGTTGATTGCATAATGCAATAATCACAAGAAATAGGTAAGTTGAAGTAAAGTACTATTGGGAACAGATGGGTGCTATTATTAAAATGTCACAAAGCAAATAGCAGAAAATATCAATATGGAAATAACTTAGGTACACTAGAAAATAGAGCATTGGACCTGGTGGTACAGATTTGAGGCTCATCAGTCTTGCTATATTTTGAAGCTCAGATGAGATCAATTGACAAAAAGAACATACAGAAGAATTGTGGGGTTTTGTTTTGTGTTTTGTTTTGTTTTTCCCACTTAGCTCTTCATTTATTTATTTATTTTTCATTCATTCATTCTTTCATTTATTTTTAAGATTTTTATTTATTTATTCATGAGAGACACACAGAGAGAGGCAGAGACATAGGCAGAGGGAGAAGCAGGCTTCCTGTAGGGAGCCTGAAGTGGGACTCGATCCCATGACTGCAGGATCACACCTTGAGCCGAGGGCAGGCACTCAACCCCTGAGCCACCCAGGCATCCCTAGTTCTTCTTTTAGTAGTCGAGATGTTTTTGTTTGTTTGCTTGCTTTTATGTCAACTTCCTACCCTAACTTTTGTACCCTTAGCTACTAGGAACTTAAAGATACCAGACTTGTTCAATAGTGAAGTAATTGATTTACATACATGCATGTGCACACACTCAGGCCCATATATGCTTGTATACATATTTTTATCCTAGATATATGTCTGCTTTATTGAGAAGCTTCATGTTATATCCAGTGGAGAAAAGTGAATTTAGAATCTTATCTCCTCCACTTACTGGCTTTATAAAAGTCACCAAGACACCATTCTCTCTGTGTCCATTTCTATGTCTGGAAAAACATCCATATCTATCACACCCAATAGTGAGGAAGCTGAAATAGTTTATAGACGATGTTTTTCTAGCTGTAAAGTTATAAGCATAAGATGGTTGTAGTGAGTCACATAGAGTAACAGCAGGCATCATTCAATCCATTTTTCACTTTAGGTGTCCCTTTGCCTCTTCCTTTCTATAACAATAAAAGTAATTTATTTAAATCTCATTTTCGGCAGTTCCTTTGTCTTTTGTTCAACCAAGCCAACATAACTGCAAAGATCCAAGACCATAAATAGAAGACCTCTAGATTTATAAATCAGAACTCTAGACCTTTCCTAAATGAGTAAATGCATAAAGCATATTAGGTTTGTGAAAAAAAAATGATTATGAAAGTTACCTACAATCTTTTGTGACTAGATACAGTGAAACCACATTTATTTTATGACTCTATCATGTCAAGAGACATATATGCTTCTTATTGGATACAGCTTCAACCTGACAAAACATTTTTATTTATGGAGCATTTTACATACTATTTCCCTTTATTACTTTAATCCCTTTCCATTAGCTACTTGCTCTTCTTACACAGATGTTCTGCTACCTAACATTGATTGAGTAGCACCTACTCTGGCCAACTCCTGGAATATAGACTCTGGAAAAACAAAGTACATAAGTAGGGTTTCTACCCGTAGGAAAATTATATTCTGTTAATTTACTTAATTTGCTCACTGACATTATTTCATTTATTTGGGACCTCTTTGGACTTGTTATATTTAAAAGACACTGAATATTAATTTAAATATTCATATTCCTAAGCATTTTTAAAAACCAGCATTTCCAGTAAACTATGTTTCAATTTTTTCAATGAAAATCAATAGACAAGTTTATTGAATTAAAGTTCAGGCATTATATGTCATCCTCCCACCCCCCCACCAAGATAATGGCAGATGGGATTTCAGTATATCTTAAGATCACATTAGATTTTGTTAAATTTAAGAATTATCTGTAAGAAAATAAAATGTAATATTTCTATCTTTAGCTGGTTTAAATTAAGAAAACAACTATCATTTTTTTAAGACCTTAAGCTCTATACATTATACATTTTGCAGTTTAACATCCTGTAAATGAATCCTGGAATGGTAAACAGCATACACACTTATTTTTTTTTTTTTAGATTTTTATTTATTTATGATAGTCACAGAGAGAGAAAGAGAGAGAGGCAGAGACATAGGCAGAGGGAGAAGCAGGCTCCATGCACCAGGAGCCCGATGTGGGATTCGATCCCGGGTCTCCAGGATCGCGCCCTGGGCCAAAGGCAGGCGCCAAACCGCTGCGCCACCCAGGGATCCCCATACACACTTATTTTAATAGATTTTTGGATCTTTGGTGGGGGGTAAAGGGAATAGGTATTTTATCTGATTTCTTATCTTGGCTTTTGTGCTTACCTAAATTATTAAACATACGATTTAACATAAACCAGAGAAGTGCTTAAAATTGCATAGACATGCTAATCATGGGAAGAAAAAAAATACCTTTCAAGGCTGAGACAATACACACAATATTTGAAAATTGCTTTTTAAAATTTTATGTCACATTACTCATAACCAGTGTTGTAATGAAGCTTTTATTACTAAAACAGAATTAGTTCGTTCATAAATCCATTGCAATTAATGTTTCAAGACAAAATAAAAAGATCTATGATTCTTTTAATAAGTACCCAAAGTATAAAATACTTCTATTATAACTCTATTCATAATGATAAATTTTTTTATTAATCTACAAACAACTACCTCAATAATATTTTGTATTTTTATATAAAAGCTATATTTATTCAAGTTTCATACATATTTTTCCCATAAAATATTTTGGATAACTAATGTAAAAATTGACATTTGTATTTACTCAGCATTTAATAATGATATGAAGTTTAATTAGAAATGTACTAGATGTTAAAACACTGAATAACCATATCATCCCTGTTTTCTTTATAAGCAGAATACCAGAGAAGTTATATCCTGAGCTAAAGTTTTTGGATAAATGCATGAAACAAATGCAAAAGTTGTGCCTCTATTACCAACAAATGAAAAGGATTTATTGGTGTAGTTATGCATTCATTTTTCAACTGGGAGGTCAATCTATAAGTTGTATATTTTTAAAATTTATAAGATTATATACCAAAGCATTATGCACACTAATCTGATAAGCTAACTATAATTTGCAGGCATATAATAAAATTTTCTTTGAATCAACAGAAGAAATATACCATTTTTAAAAGTTTTCTGAACCCACACTTTTGATAATCTTAAGAAAAGTAATTTCAGTTTCTAGATCAGTAGAGTCAATAACTTTGTCTTCATGAATCGAATTTTGCAGTGTTAGTAAATTTTATATTCATACTTCATCTTATCAGTTTTTTAAAATATATTATTTATTTATTTGAGAGAGAAAGAGAGAGAACATGAGCAGAGGGAAAGAGCAGAGGCAGAGGGGGAAGTAGACTCCCTGTTGAGCAGGGAGCCTGATGAGGGAAGGCTCCACCCCAGGACTCTGAGATCATGACCTGAACCAAAGGCAGACACTTAACCGACTGAGCCCTCAGGGATGCCTAGGTGGCTATGCCTGTGTCTCTGCCTCTCTCTGTGTGTCTCTCATGAATAAATAAATAAAATCCTTTAAAAAAATGGGGTTGGGGAGGAACCATAACATTGCTATGGTTTAGAGTTCCCAGTGCTTGGAATTGGAATGCCAGGTAAGAAAAAACATTATATGGAGTCATCTATAAATATAATAAAGGCCAACTTTGGGTTCTACATTAAAAAATATATATTAGGGCATGAAGAGTTTTATGCACTATAAAGAAGATTCATAAGACCAAAAAGAGACTTTGAAGAAGTCAATATTTCAAATAGAAATAGCAGGGAAAAAAAATATCTGAAATATGTCATAAGCAAGATGCCCTCCCTTGGCTTGATTGTTTCCTCAGACAACACTGAGATAAGAATTAGAAGGTAGGGGCACCTGGGTGGCTCAGTCCAATAAGTGTCAGACTCTAGGCTTTGGCTCAGGTCATGATCTCAGGGTCCTGGAGCCCAGTATAGGGCTCTGGACTCAGTGGGGAGTCTGCTTGAGATTCTCTCTCTCCCTCACCCTTTGCCCCTCCTCCAACTTGTGCTTGCACTCATGTTCTCTCTCAAATCTTTAAAAAAAAAAAAAAAGAATTGGAATACAATTTATTTGGAAAATGATTTATGACCCAAGGATTTAGGATAGCAGTGGAAGAGTGAGACAAGGAAGACACAAGATGGCAAAGATATGTTATCAACTAGGGTGCCCTTGTAGACAACTGGGGTCTGTCTCAATGGGAAGACAAGATAGGTGTGTTCTACCTCAGAGGTTTACTCTAAAAAAGCCACAACCAGTGGGATATTTATCCACAGGTTCCACATCTGTGTTTGGTTCAGAGCTGCCTCCAGGGGCATTAACATTCTGGCAGGGTTGACTATGCTTCAGCAGCCAGGAAAACCAAACCAAACCAAACAAAAACCACAGACCTGGGGCAGCATCATGGGTGTTCATACTAGGTGCCTTCATTGTGTCAAGGTGATTTCTGAAGGTGTGGGCAGGGCCCTGATGGTACTGGCTGCACATATCTTAAAACCTCTAGCTGATTGCACTACCATCTAATGTGTCTGGTTCTCCAGCTTCAAACACCTTCTGGGGGAAAAATGATATTGCAGTTTTTCTCCTGTGAGTTCGTTCCTTATCTTTTCTACCTGTTTTGGTGAACATTTGTCCTTTAGCAGATTCAGTTAAAGCGTATTTCAGCATGGAATTTAAAGGGATTTTTTAATTAAAAAAAAAAAGATTTTATTTACTTATTTTAGAGAGAGAGAGAGAGAGATTGAGATAGTACAAGTAGGGGAAGGGGCAGGGGGAGAAGGAGAAGCAGACTCCCCGCTGAGCAGAGAGCCAGATGCAGGGCTTGATACCAGGACCCAGGGGCCACATCCTAAGCCCAAGGCAGATGCTTAACTGATTGAGCTACCCAGGTGTTCCTTTCATTAAATTTTTGATGGAATAATTTATATGACTATCTTACTTTGAAACCTTAGAAGGATGGACGGTTGACCATAATCATTTTATATGTTTTAGCTGAAATAACTCTATTGTATTTATATTTATCAGATTGTATTTCCCCACCCCCCTTAAACACGACAGTTGCCTCTTTCATTCAGAGTGTAAAATATCTAGGAGGGGAATACAGGACTCAGTTCCTGTTCTTCATAAGTTTACAATTCAGTTTTGGGGCAAAATGTCACATTTATTAAACTGAAATGCCATACAGTATGTGGTAGGCATGTATAAGTGAGGAGAATTGTGTTGTAAGAATTTAGAGACAATTTCTCACTGTAAAATCAAGGCAGAGCTTAATTCAGAAAGTGATGTTTGATCTTAGTCTCAAAGAATAGGTAGAAATGAAATATGTACTGGGGGAAAGACTTTCCAAGTAGAGATAATAGAATAAACAAATCATGAAGATGAGCTTGAGGAGTTAGCTGTTAATGGGTGAGCCCAATGAGCTAATAGCATTTTGAGCTCCTCCTTTTAAATTTATCATAATAGAGTTTTGTTGTAGTTGCTATTGTTTGGTTTTGTTTCAAGACTTTTTTTTTTTTTAACAAGAGTCTCCTCATTAAAGTGATTTAAGCTTGAACAAAAAAAGTAAATAAATCACATAATGAATACAGCCTCTCTAGTAATAAATATACAGGTCAAAACTACACATATAATCATCATGACATGCTCAGAGAACACCGTACTTGTCAGTAGACCTAAATTCTTGTCCTGACTCGGCCACTAATTAACTTAACCCTCTGGTATCAGCTTCCTGTTGTAGAAAATGAGAGTGGCTGTACATCATGGACGTTTACTTAATCTCCAAATCACTGACACATTGGGAGATATTGCAGTGTGTATAAGGAAAAAAAATATGGAGGCATTTCTATTAATACAAATCAAAGTGATCAAAATATTTGTCTTAATGGCAAGAACTAAGAAACAATTTTTCATCAATACAGAAAATTTAAAGATTCAATATGTGTTTAAATAAACAATAGATATATAAGACCTAGAAGAAATTATGAATGATATTTATATTAATATATTATTTCTGGAAGACCTACCATGCTTTTCCTACTAAAAATTGTTTTTAATTTTGTATCATAAGTGTAAGGGAAAAATCTTCATACACATAAAAATTTCTAGTGTCATTATCATTTTAGTAGGGTTATAGGGGAAGATAATATGAAGAGAAGTCTATTGTCTTATTGTAAATTTTACCTATACCCCACTCATAAAAATACTGTCCTCTAAAATAAGTATTCATTTAAAATATTGTATATAGCATAATATGATGTATGATTTCATATAAATCAACATTACAAATACTTAACCAACAGTTTCCTAAGTAGATCTGAGTTTTTAAAAATGAGGAGTTATATTTTGTTACAGGTGAAGAGAACAGACTAAGAGAATAAGAAAGTGATGACTTGAACATATTTCTTACAAGAATTCTATGCTTGGTATTTTGTACCTAAAAGGCATAATATTTTTCATTGCATTTTGAGTTTAGAGAATGCCAGTTGACCCTACAATAAAATTCAGTATGAAAAGATGTAAGAGAGCCATCACCTTCAAAATCAAGTTTAGGAGACAGAATGGTTCAGTGAGGGGTAAACCCCTTAATTTAGGAAGGACAAGTGAGTTCCAGTCTATACACTCTCATTAACCACTGTAACAGCCTTGCAAACTGAGCCTAATTGCTTCAATGTTCATTAGTTTCAGCCATGAAGAAAGAAATTTGGATGACATCTAAGGGGTGCTTGGGTGGTGGCTCAGGTAGTTGAGCGTCTGACTCTTGGTTTTGGCTCAGGTCGTGATGTCAAGGCCCTGAAATCCAGCCTGGGTGTTGGGCTTTGTGCTCAGTAGGGAATCTGCTTGTCCCCCCTCCTCCTCCTCTGTTCCTCTTCCTGATAGCATGCTTGCTTTGTCTCAAATAAATAAATAAAATAATTGGGGGGTTACCTGAGTGGCTCAGTGGGTTAAGTAACTGCCTTTGATTCAGGTCATGATCTCAGGGTCCTGTGATGGAGACCCACAACTCTGGCTCCCTGCTCAGGAATCTACTTCTTCCTCTCCCTTTGCTCCTTCCCCTCGCTCATATTCTTTCTCTCTCTCTCTCTTTCAAATAAATAAATAAATATCTTCTAAAAAAAGAAATTTAGTTGACATCTAAGATTCCATTCAGCTTAATTATGTTATGAGACTATTGTACTATATCTAAAACAATTTTGAGATTACCAACTTGGAATCTATGTACCATATGCCAAATTTAAAATTTGTTTTACATATAAGGATTTATTTTTTTTAAATGGAAATAGTTTGACTCTTGCTCCGTTGTACATAGAGACAGATATCCAAGCTATTTGCAGTGTCTACAAAGACAGTAACCTGACAGTACCACTCAGAATCCCTCTGCCTGTTGCTCAAAGCACCACTCACAAAAATTTCAAATCTTCAAATTTTTGTAAAGAGAAAAGCCAGCTACCCTCCTGCTATAACTATGGCACACATTGCTTTTCAGTGATGTCAGGATGGTATTGTACCCCCGTTTCCTTAACTGAGCATGTATTGTTCCTTCCTTTTGAACCAGAGCTACACCCTGCTTTATGCAGATATGATCATCTTTTTTTCCTTTATAGCAATAGTGTTAAGTACTGAATTATTATCTTCATTGTATACACAAGAAATGGAAGCTGAAAGTATGAAATAAATTGCCTTTATTCAGAGAACCCTTTTGTCTGTCTCCCAGATCTCCTGATCTGTTGAGAAAAGGGCTTGAGGATTACTCTGGTTTTAAGCCTAAGTAATTAGAAAGACGGTCATGCCATTAACAATTACAGGGAGCACCAGGTTTCAGATGGAACATTTTGGTTTCTGTTAAACATGTTGAAATACAGCTGCCGATGGAATGTTCAAGAGAACTCTTACAGTAACTTGGAAATAATGAATTAGGTTGTAACTAGAGGAGCAATCAGTTATAGATACATTTTTCAATCCATTCTTATCACCAGGATTAAATAAATCTGAGTACAATTGCTAGGTTTTATTAATGATTCTGTTCATAAGTATATGCATACATACATAAAATAAAGAACAATGAATTACAGCTCTCATCTGTGGTAAATGACTATGGCCTTTCAAATTGAAAAAATATATATATTTTACCAGGGACTCTATTCCTCAGTTTTAGAGGTTGAAAATCTTGATTATATTCTCACAGTAAGATAAGTCCCATCACCGAAAACTGAAGAGATAAACACGTATAGTAGCATAATATATTATTGAATTAAATTGATCCTTGCCTATCATATATACCAGGAAGTTCCGATGTGTATGATAAAATACATATGTTCCTTTTGGGTCAAATGACATGGAAAACCAAATTTTTAGATAAACTTGATAATTGCTGAGTTAGTATGGTGTTGAAGCAGGGACTGCTAAATGGGTGATTCAAATATTTAATAACTCCATTTTCATTTCCACAATGCAGCACACTTGCCACAATATCCTAAGTGCTCAAATGCATTTGTTAGGACAGACATTTCCTTCTAGGGTTCTGAAGTGGACATTGGGAAGGCATTCCACATGCACCCTCACATTCAGATCTTGGATGTTTGCAGGTTCCAGAAGCAGAGCTGCATTTCCTCATTTTCCATTAACTGAATAGTTACCTTTGAGAAATTCCTTCCTTTGAATCAAAAGCCTAATTTTTTGGGGGAATAACCTAGACTAGCCATAATAGGCAACCATAATCTCCATCATAAAGTGGGTGATAGTATCGATAGCCAGAGAACTTTACAGGCATGCACTTGACTTAGTTTTTCCCCCTGTGTCAAGAGGACAAATGTGTTCATGTGCTCAACATATTTCTCAGTTACTGTAGTAGTAATAGAGATTTTCTTATTATCAATTCTTACCCTTTCCTGTTATTCATTTTGTCTTTAGCTATATTTTGGAAATTTATGATTCAGGGTGTATGCCCATGTACGTGTATGTATTTGATTCTGAGAAGATAATCAATTTTCCTCTTTCCATACATGGAAGAGTACTGTCTCATAGTCATATCCTTCTCTATGCCAGAAACTGTCCAAATACCAAGAAAAGCTAAGTAGTGATATCAAATCTTGAATCTATGTCAAAGAAATTGCTGACCTTTTGTAATGTTCATTCGTTCTTGTTAAGTGAAATGCATGCTTACATAAAATTCCATGAGAAAATGATCAATTTTTTTTCATACTTTGTTTAATACTTGTTGAAAAATATTTTTAAAAGCTGTCACACATACATCATCTCAGCAAGCATTAAAGAAATCATCGGATAAAAGTAAGAAAAATAAATATATTACAATTATGTTTATGGAATTCCCTGTGTGTTAAAGACAAATGGGAACAGCACGAAAGGAAATGCAATGTGGGCTCTAGCTGTATGTAAATAATTCCAGAAATATAAATAGTTTAGTAGATTGAAAGTGGGAGAGAATGCCATAGTTAAAACTGTGAGGGAAGATCTAATGCATAAAGGGAAATCATGTTCTTGCTCATTGAATTCTAGTTAATTGAAGTTCTGAAAATTGTAAGATACGGTGTTTTATGACTTTTCTCTATGTGTGTGTGTGTATGTGTGAGATGATTGTACAAATAAGAGCGTGGTGTTTGTTTCTATATACAAAATGAAATTCAAACAACTTTAAAATAGTTTATGTACCTCAGATAAGAAATGCATTTGATCATGATATTTTAGAAGTTTCCTAATATAGGCTTTAAAAAATAGATTGCACTTTACCACTCTACATTGTTGTTAGACAATAACAAACAATGCAAAATGGGTTGTAAAGGCATAATTGAGTTGAAACATAAAACCTGACTTTCAAAATATGAAACAGGAATGTGACTACTACATACAGAGGCCCAATTTTTGTTATAACTAAATAAGAATATTCTTTTCAATCTCATATTCATTTCCTGTCTTCCATTCCTTCAAATTATGAGTTATCCCCTCAGAAGTAGCAAGAAGAAAATGTATAGCTGGTTTTAGGGGGCTCTAAGGGCTTTAGTAATAAACACTTTCTATATAAAATTATCGTGCAGGTGGGAAAAAAGAATTCATTTCTATTCATTATTGCATCATTTTTTAAAAATTTACTGTGCAGGTTGTAGAAATAAGCTATAAAACTTTACACGTTTGCAATTGTTAAAATGTTTTATTAGGGCATATATTTGGCATTCTGCCCCCATTTTACTTTAGTGACTGAGACTGTTGCTTAAAAGAACATTCTGTTTCCCTAACTATGAGTGGTTTCTGGTTATATCTTAAATAGTAGTGGAGGGACATTGCCCCCAGCAGGGAAAAAAGAGAATAGAAATAGAGACCTATTCTTGCAATTCAGCTAAAATAATGAATCGGAGTATGAGAAATTGCACACATTGATGACAATAATATTATGAATAAATACGTAAAAGCACCAGGTATTGAGTTAGTGCTAATTTTTTAATCATCTACATTTTAAGACAAAAAAAACTCTTAAAGAAAAATCATATAATATGGACATTATTGAAAATTAGAGCTAATTTAAAACAACTCATAGTTAACATTTTTGTTCAAAACATGACTGTTTTATGGTAATTGAAAATAACATAAAATTGTTCTAGTTCTGCTGTATAAGAGAAATAGATATAAACTCATAGCTCTTAATTTTTTGGCCTCTGAACTTTCTGAAATAAGAAGTAAATGTGCTTATTTGAACGTCATAGGAATTCTTTTAAAATATTGATGGATGGCTTTAATTCAAATTTGTAGTGTTCCTTTTCTTTACATATAAAAAAATTGTATTGCAAACACAGGAAGAAGTGGTATTTGATGTTTCCTTCTCTATGACATTGTTCTGAAACATAGTGCCACAATTACAATGGGCGATTTAAAATTTATGATGCATTGCATAATTTATTGCCACACTTGAAGTTGGCTTGCACTTTTTTTTTTTAACTTACAGAAAAGATGAACATTTTAAGGCATTTCCAGATATAGACTTTTACAGTTATTCCTTCTCTCTCTCTGTCTTTTTCTCTCTGGCCTGATCCCCCTACCCCCCATCTAAAATGAGAACTTTTGAACATCTCAGTGTCTGTGACGAGATTGAATTTATGTATGGTTGACATTTAAAATAAAATGTTATTGCAGAAAATGTCAGAAAGTGTAGAAGTTAAGTCATCTGTTAGAGGACTTAATATACTTTAAAACCTTGTAATTTTTATCGGATTTAAAATACTTACTCTGTCATAAATAAATGATGTTATCCGTAAACTTGAACTTTCTCTTGGAGTAAATAATAGTCATTGAAGAAAATAAATTGAAAGGTAAAGAATTTTAAAAGTCTGTTTAAATGCTCTAGGATAGATAATAGGAATACTACTTTTGTTTGAAAAAAAATTTGAAAGTTTCAATATACGGCAATAACTACTTACATTTAGAATAATCAATTCACCCACATATCTTTTAAACATAAGAAATCTCTGATGGATTGAAAAGTATGCATTTTCACTTAAAAGCCAGTTACATTTTCACATGGTTAAGTTTCTACATCAAAAAGGGACACTTTTACATGATTACTAACATTCAGCACGGAGAAGCTCTCTACTCCCATCTCCCCGTCTATCCTTAGCTCCAGTGGGAGACGTAAAAGAACACATATCTTCACTCTCAGAGTACTTACTAATCTAATTGAGCAGATTAGACATGCACATGAAACAAATTGCTTAAGATTCACAGCAAATCAAAAGTACTCTAGCACTAATGCCTAGATATGGAAGGTAAAACTGGTAAACAAGTAGGATTTAAGTTTATAAACATTGCCAACATTACTCTTTTTTTTTCCTATTTGACACCATAAATTTCGCAAAGGAGAATCTTTGCGGATTTTGCTTATTGATTCTCTCAAAGAGCTTCATGTGATGTTAAGAATAAATCTTTTTTGTAAAAAGAGATCTTTTTATTTTAAATGTCAGTAGCCAATTCTAAAATGATTACCACATTGTTTAAATATTATTTAAATATTCAAATAACATGTGTTATAGCTTTCTTTTTCTTTTTTGGTGGCGGGACTGGGGATTAAGACTTCAGGTTTGTGGGGATCCCTGGGTGGCTCAGCAGTTTAGTGCCTGCCTTCGGCCCAGGGTATGATCCTGGAGTCCCGGGATCAAGTCCCGCATTGGGCTTCCTGCATGGAGCCTGCTTCTCCTTCTGCCTGTGTCTCTGCCTCTCTCTGTGTCTCTCATGAATAAATAAATAAAATCCTTAAAAAAAAAAAAAAAAAAAAGACTTCAAGTTTGTTTGTTTTTTTAATTGTAGGAGGGAAAAAAATGTTTCTACGCTCTAGGATTCTTTCAGCTGGTTTAGGAATTCAATTGGCATAAAACAGAATAACAGCAGAAAAAAAGAAAAATTTAATTTCATGCACATGGAGGGCCACTAATGATACCAAGACCCAAGGAAATGACCAATGACTGCTATGTTTTACAATTTGGACAAAGAGACAATAATTTTGTGAGGAATTGAGAGAATAAAGAATACAGATATTTAGGAGTTTTAATTAGTAAAGACTTCTAAGTGGAATTTGGGCTGAAGTAGTATGTTAGTATAAAGTAATAAGGTTTGTTTACATAGCTTTTCCACTTTAAAATTCTTATATCTGGTGATGGGCATATGTTTTTACTTTTTCTGGGAGGATACTGTTCATATTAGAGATTTTCTTTCTGCCTTTAGAGGGATAGAGGAGGGACTGAGTGTCTTTAGCTAGCTGTTTCCCAAGTCGCCTCAATTTAAAATAATCCACATGCCATTGTGGTATATTTTCAGGCAGCCTCTCCGGAGCCCCTACATTATCAAGTTTATATTCCCTAGAAAAGTACATAAACATATCCATCTATTTACATTTTATTCCAAAGGAGACCAGTATAGTGACTGCATCCACCCAAGACAAATAAGCATTAGATTAGTGCATCCTTAATACTGATGAGCTTTCCCTAATGCTGTTCAGATTTCCTGACACAACTGTCCAGAGTATCAGATACTTCTGATCCTTCCAAGATTCAGGGTAGATTATTGCGCTTACTGTCTTCAATTCCTCATCTGCTAAGCTTGCTAACATTTTTTCCAAATGCTGGGAAATGTGATGATTCTCTAAATGGACAGTAGTTTTGATATCCCCTGAGCTAGAGAGGAAATAATTGATTTTGAACAATGACAGGCCAACAAACAGAAGTCCTTACTGTGCTTTTGAGGGTGTAGGAAAGGTTACAGACACTGCCCTGTTGGTTGATAGGTATCATGCCACCAGGTTTATCTCGGCACCTGGTTTAGTCTTTCATTACTATCTGGTTCATGTGTGTAACCTTCTACTTATGAGCAAAGCCTGGTTTCTATGGATGCATGATTTCTTTAGGATATTGAGAAGGAGGCTACAGGACAACGTATTTAACAAAACTGCTTTAATATGACAGGATCCAAGGTATAGGGAAGAAAATAAGATGAAAGCATCACCACTGTGAACTGAATTTCTCAGTTCTCTAATCTCCCAGTCCCTAGGTCCAATGATTAGCCTATAAGACATCTGTATATATCTCCTCTGTTTCACTTTTGACATTGTCCCCATTACCCCTAATAGACTCAAAGGCTTTTGTAGCTCTTTGTAAGATAAAATATACCTATTTTGTCTTTTAAATAATAACTAGAAATTTGTTTGGTCACTAATAAACACTTTAACCAAAAGTGTTATCATCTTCTACATCATAGGGCATGAATTTTGGCCCCTTATTAAGAAGAGAAAAAGAAGAGTGAAAATAAGTTTTGTGAGTCATCATTCAACAATATAGTACACTTAATTAAAGGAGAAATTTCCCTTGGCAGTGATACATTTGTGGGGAAAAGAACTTTGCCCCCTCATGAATGAAAAATGTTTGAATTAGGACACTACCGCAACAGCCTGTGAAATCTTAAAGTGTCCAAATAAATTTCTAATTATAGAAAGATTCTCATTAAATAGTGAACATGTATAATTACAGAAAGGTTTTCACTTAATTAGAATCTCATCAGAACTTCCATCTGCATTGAGATTTTGATAATAGAGGTCAGGACCTTTTGAGGTTGTTGGGGAAAAGTAGGTCAAAATATGAGGGAGGTATAGATCCATCATCAAGTTTTGGGCATAAATAATTTTTATTGAGTTCTAGAAAAAATTAGAGAATAAATGTGGTCATAAGATGTGAAAGGGGGTGTCAGCATGATTCACACTTAGGATGCCTGCTAAGGAATGATGCTCTTAGCATTACAAATTAAATATGACCTAGCATACACATTGTTGAATTGTACATATTTCAGGGTGAGAGAAATTGCAGTACTGAAAAAAGACAAACATCTTGAACTCTATAGCAGCAAATTTGCGATTTAATGCAACGTTCCATATATAGAATTACAGTTATCCTGCTGATAAACTTTAGACAGCAATTCCCTAGGAAACCATAAAACAATTTAATTTGAGAAGAAAGCTTAAATTGAACACAGTAAGTTTATATTACATGTTAATTATAGCAGTGCATGGGGATCTACTTATTATAACATGGACAGTAGATGGATAAACAATCTTATCTGATGTCCCCTTGTTTTTACATATAATAATAAATTTGCCATCTTAAATATCATCTCCTTTACTTTGATAGTGTTTTAAATGAATGCTTGTTATTTAAATGGTTTTGTTTAAGGTATCTTTTACAACAAAGGTAATTACTGGTTACCAGGCATTCTTCTAGGAAATGAGAATATAATGATACCTAAGATATAGTTCTTATTGGGAGGAGTTCAAGGACACATGCCCAAGTAGTTTTAATACAGCATTACAAACCATATAAAAAAGAATGTACAAGATAATACGGAAATTCAGAGTAAGAAAGAACAAAGATTGATCTACGCCAGCTATGTGAAACTGGGGAATGTAGTCATTCATCCAAACATTTTTTTTTTTTTAATTGAGATCCTACTACTTACCAACCCGATTGATTGATGGTAGCCGCCATTGATTGATGGTAGAGACCTTTCCTTTGAATTTGAGACTCAGAGTTAATTTTAAGTAATAGAAGCCTCATTTGATGGCCCTATTTGATGAAGTCATCCAAGAGAAGCAAGGGAAAAGCTCACACTATTCACTGCATGTCATTAATTCATGAGGATACAATTCCATTTCCCATGAATAATGAAGAACCTTACAAAAGCTGTTAACCACTTATTTCTCTTTGTAAAATGTCCTGGTAAAATTTATTAATTCAAATCAATATATATTTATTCAGTAAGCAGTTTGCTCAAGGCATTGTACTAATCTCTGAAGAAAAACAGAACTTGAAGATGTAGTCCTTGCCCTCAAGGAATTTAAGATTGAATGGAGAAAAAAAATAAGCAGGTAAATGATGAATCCTAACATAAAACAAAATGTATTAAGTGCTAAATCAAGGTACAAGTAATTGGCTGTGACAGACAAAACAAATGCTTCCTTTCTCCGCCGCCCCCATCTCCCTGGCTAACAACTCTCTTTTGGTGCCTTTCTTTCCAGGCTTTGTTAATACCACAGACTTCAGACTGGCCTCCCCTGCTTTTTTCCAGCTTAAATTTGCTCCAGGATAATCCGCTGTTAAGATGACCACATAACTTACTGTCAAACCAGGACAGTTTGTGAATGAAGTGGGACAATTAATAATCACAGTAATAGAACAAGCATGGCCATGGCTGTCCCTGGCAAATCACTGTGAAAGATTGCCCTATTCAAACTCCATCTTAATGCCAAGGCAAACAATTCAAGTGTAATCTGGATATGTTGCGGTCTTTTTTTTTTTTTTAAGACTTTATTAATTTATTTTGAGAGAGAGAGAGAAAGAGAGAGAGAGGGCACAAGTGGGGGAGGAGGTGGGGAAGAGGGAGAAGCAGACTCCCCGCTGAGCAGAGAGCCTATTGTGGGGCTTCATCCCAGGACCCTGGGATCATGACCTGAGCCAAAGGCAGATACTTAACCGACTGAGCCACCCACGTGCCCTGATACATTACAGTCTTACTTAAAATCATTCAGTAGTTCTCCATTACCCTTCACGATAAATCCTAGTCTTTCTCTTATGTTCAGTGTTTTCATCATGACCTGACGTCTCCTTTCTGTATTAGCAAGATCTCTCCTTATACCTCTCAGCAGCTCGCCTATGACTGTGTCTGTCTCCTAGACTTCTGATTTTCTCATTTGTAATTATATATTTGGAATCTCTTTTCAGAGGTTAGTAAATTGTTAATGGACTTACTTGTATTTCACCCAAGACTATAAATTCCTTTAGGGCAGAGATATATTCTAGATTTTTAACAAGTTTTTCAGTAATGAAAATAGCTTCTGACACATTAAGTATTTAATTAGTATTTGTGGACCGAAGTGAATATATACATGTTTTATGATGTGGGTTGAGTGAGAAATGCAGTATTCAAGATCTCATTGAGAAAGGGGTATTTGAGCTGAGCTTAAAGGAAGAGAAACTTTTTTTTTTTTTTTTTCTGGAACCAAATGAGTAAAGGATATTTTGGAAAGCAGAATGATTGAAAGCATGTGCTTTCACCATGATTTCTTGTAGGGGAAGATTTTCAAATTGAAGCGAGTTTTGAATACATTTAGAAATGCATAGATAGGAATAGAGTTTTGCAGGAAGAGGTTCTGAAAAATGAGAGGGTCTCTGAATTCAATAGAAGTTGCCTCTATCTCCATTCCAATATTTATATAGGTGCAGCCTGAGAAATGGTCTAAAGGGATCTTGGATTTCATGATGTCTTTTCTCTTGATTCTAAAGGGAAATGATGCTATTGTTCTGTAAACCTGGGCGTGATGTGAGGTAAATAACTAAGGTAAGCTACAGGTATCCCTAAATGCTGAGACCTTCCAAGTAGCATCTGGTCCCTAAGCGTACGTCCAGAAGAAGGTAAATTGGGAACCTCTCACTTTCCTCTGGTCATCTCATTCTCTCTTTATATTAATCAAGGCTTTTTTCCAAGAGGAAAATTTTTCAAGAGGGAAATCTGCCTGAAACTTGCTTGAACCTAAATGAATTTATGTCATGTAACTGAAAAGAAATATCTTAGGCAGAGCTGGATTCACGAACTTAAAAAATATATCTATATATCAAGGATTGCCAATTTCTCTCCATTTCTTGGTTTTTCAATGTTTGCCTCTCTCTCACAGAGGCTTTCCTTCTGTGGTCACCCCTAGCATCTCCAGACCTGCATCCTCTGAGGTTCAAGTCCAACAGAGTAATTATAATTCTTTCTCAAGAATTTGAATCAAAGTCTTGAACCTAATTCATATTACATTAAATTGGATCATACACCTTTCCCCAACCAGTTACTGGAGCCAGTTTCATGCAGTTCTCAAAATGGCCAGCTCTATGTCACATAACCAGTCTGAAACAGGACAAAGCATATGTCCCACCCAAAGGACTTATTCTGAGACTTGGAAGTTCTCAGGATACAGATGGCAGAAGGAGGGATTAGCTTCAAAAGCTATAAATATCCACGATGTCTTGTCGCCTCACCTCAGCCCAGTGATAAACCAAAGTTCTCCTATTTAGATATTTTAATGTCTCAGCAAATCTTGGCTTCCCAGAACAGTGAGACACTATGGAGGAAAGATAAATAAATAAAACAATTTCTATGGAATGCTACTCTGTTCACTCTCTATGACCCAATGACAACAAATCAAGAGAAAATTTTAGTTCAATTTCAAATTTGATTATTTTTTAAAAGATGTTATTTATTTGAGAGAGAAAACAAGTGCAAGCATGGGGAGAGGCAGAGGGAAGACAGAGAAGCAGACTCCCCATTGAGCAGGGAGCCCAATGTAGGGCTCGATCCCAGGATCTCATGACCTGAGTTGAAGGCAGATGCGTAACTGACTGATCCACCCAGACACGCCAGAAATTTTATTGTTAATTGCTGATAAAAACTTAAATCAAGAAAGTCCTGCCCATGCACTGTGAATAACTACACAGAAGGGCATTACAAACTGCAGCCTGGAATATGAATGCTTCCCTTCCCCCAAGCTTCTCTTTGATCATTTTATTGGGGCTTCCTGAGCAATATCATGATTATATGCTGATTTCTCTAAAACCTGCATATGGGTTTGAATCCTATGGAACTGCCATTTTTGTAGGCCAGATGGTCAATATCACCAATTTCAGAGTATTCAGCATGATATATAATCTGACTCCACGCTCCAAACTGAGCTGCTCTTAATCCCATTGGTTCAAGTTATAAATGTTGAAAAGTAGACACTCTCTTCCAAACCGATTCCCCTGCTTTATCTAATATATGAGAGGATGGCATTCAAGGCTTTTGCCATTCAAGCAATTCTAGAAATAATGGTCCACCACCTTATGGGTCTTTACATATGCTATCCTATTTGATGATACATATTGGGAAAAATGGAATTATACAACAGTTGATGCTGACATCTGCTGTTGCCCTAACTCCCTTTAAAACAACTTGCTTGGTTCTGGAGAAATAGATGTATTGATTTAATATAAAACAAAACATTGAGATCATTTATAAGACAAATTATATGTAAACATACTGTGTCAACAGATATTTTTAAAAATAAGGATAATCCAAATATGTCCTTTAGTATCAAAAATGTTTTCAGGAACATACATTTTTCTGTGAAAAAATAAATGTACCACCTTTCATGTATAAATATTCCAATATGACTTTATGTGAATATTTGGATCTGTGTTGATACTTACCGACAAGTAGAATAAACCTTTTAAAATTATCTTTGTGACAGCAACAGTTATTTCAATGTATAAAAATGAGACCCACATTTGTTTATTATTATATGGTTGTTAGTAAAAAAATTAAGTTCATGAAGATGAGGACAAAGGCAGTTCTAGTTTCAAAATCACTAAGATCTAAAATGTGGCTTCATGATTACAGAAGGAATGCATATGCAAGCAATAAAGCATGAACTGTGTGTGGTGCAAGGATTCCTTTCAAACAAAAATCTCTCAAAGTCCAGCAACGTAGTTTGATAACCTTTGGTTGCCAGTGTAAATATCCTGAGCACATTTACCCCGGGGGAAAAGACTCATTTTTGTAATATCTTGGACATTTGTTAAATCACTACAATCATATCAGAAAGATCTAATCTAAAACAGGAAGACAGTAATTGTCCACTTATATAAAAGTCACTCAAGGTTAAGAACCCAAAACTTTTTTTTTTTTTTTTTTTTTTTTTTTTTTAACTTGTATGCTTTTTCACCATACTGTGTTAGGAGGATGGTTCTGGAGGTGGTGCGTCCTCTACAGTATTCTCTGGTTATGCAACTGTGAGCAAGTTGGTTGACTACCAACCTTGGTTACTTGATCAGTAAGCTGGAAATGTCATTTCTGCCACATAGGATTGTTGTAGTGTGCAACTTGAACTTACCGGCAAGTTATGTTTGTAGTTGTATTAGCTGGGCTTTTCTGGATAAACAGACCAACAAGAGGTGTATGTATATCTGCATGTGGGATTGGGGCAGAGACATTTATTTTAAGGAATTGGCTCATGCAATTGTAGAGGTTCTGCAGAGCAGACTAGTAGGCTCAACACCCAGGGGGTTGTTGCAGTTTAAGTCCAAAGGAAGCCTCCTGCCAATTTTTTTTTCTTGCTAAGGGAGGTCAGCCTTTGTTCTAGTAAGGTCTTCAGCTGATTGGATGAGTTCCATCCACATTCTGAGGAGAAATGTGTATTATTCAAAATCCACTGATTCATTTGTTTGTTTAAGATTTTATTTATTTATTCATTGAGACACAGAGAGAGAGGGAGAGAGGCAGAGACACAGGCAGAGGGAGAAGCAGGCTCCATGCAGGGATCCTGACGTGGGACTCGATCCAGGGTCTCCAGGATCACGCCCCAGGCTGCAGGTGGCGTTAAACGGCTGTGCCACCGGGGCTGCCCAAAATCCACTGATTTAAATGTTGATTTCATCCAAATCACCTCCACAGAAATAACCAGAATAATATTTGTCCAATTAATTGGCACAGTTGCCTAGCCAAGTAGACAGATGCAATTAAGCGTCACAATAGCCTTCAATAAAAACATGATTCATATGTTTATTACTGAACATATTCTATGTTTATAATTGCAAAGAAAAATCCTTCCTGTGTTTATTTACAAAAATAGAGGGACTAGTTATGCATTATCAGATAACACTTTATAGAGGTAAAGGTCATTCTTATTCAATAAATATTTGTACCAGAAAGGCATTTTCATTCATTACTTTTAGCTTCAAGTATGCTAGATATGAATTGATGTAAGTATGCTCCAAATAAGTCAAATATTGTTAGTATGCTTCCACATTTCCTAATGCAAGAAAAACTTAGTTCTGTCTCTCACTAAAGCATTCATTCTCTTGTGGAAATAATGTTTTTAATGTTCAGAAATTCTGAATAAACATGCAAAAGAGTATAAATAATTATTGAATACATTAATAATTAAGCATGTTTGACCTTTGATAGCCTAACATAGATTTCTATATATTGTCATGGATGAAAAAGAGTTGGTTTGGGCATCAGATAGACCTCAGTTAAAGTTCAGATTTTATTATTTTTTGTTATATGTTTAAAATGGCATTTTAAAGAGCGTGAGTGCCTTCTCAGCTCTGTTGTTTTCAAGGATGTTCTCTCTTTCATTATAGAAACTTTTGCATGACACATTTTTTAAAGGGAAGGTTGGTTATGTCCCTGGCCAAATGATCTATTAAAACACATAGATCTCTGCTCAGCTAGCAGCAAAAAAAGGGAGTATTTTTATTAACTATAATCTTGGGCCTTGCATATCTATTAATTCTGAGTTAAGACAAATGGTTTTAGATCTTCTTTCTTAAAGAACACAGAGATCATCTCTAAAATATTATAAAAATCTACTTCTTAGGGGGCCTGGGTGGCTTAGTAGTTTAAGCATCTGCCTTTGACTTAGGCCATGATCTCAGGATGCTGGGATGGAGCCCCATGTGGGCTCCTTGCTCAGCGGGGAGTATACCTCTCCTTCTTCCTCTGCCCCTCCCCCCATCTTATACTTTCTCCCTCTCTCAAATATATATATATTTTTTAAATCTACTTCTTAAACAGTTTAGGATCTGAGTAACAGAACTCTCTTTATTGCATTTTCCCGTATCAGTATAGTCACTTGGTGTCTTTCCACATTTTTGAGGAATGTTATGAAAAACATGTCATCATTATGGAATCTAAATCAGAATGATGCCATGCTTTTAACCAACCACTGCCTTCTTTCCTTTGAACAGTGGGAAAAATTTCAGTGTGGCCAGAAATACTCTGGGCTTTTCTGGAGCGATGTTTCTTTTTTTCATTATGTGAAATGTTTTAAATGTTCGACTTACTGGATTTATCTTTTTGCAATGACGATTTGCAACCCAAAAGCCAAATAAAATTAATAGTTAAAAAATTCTTTAATATCAATATCATATTAAATAAACATCTATCAAATATTAGCATTGTACAGGGCTTATAACATGCAATTTTAAATCTCTCTAAAGCCCCTTAAAAATAAGATTTTAAGGGATGCCTGGGTGGCTCAGTGGTTGAGTATGAACTTTGGCTCAGGTCATGATCCCCGGGTCCTGGGATCAGGTCCCTAATTGGGCTCCCTTCAGGGAGCCTGCTTCTCCCTCTGCCTATGTCTCTACCTTTCTCCCTGTGTTTCTCATGAATAAATAAATAAAATAGTTTTTAAAAATATTTTAAGATTCTGACAAAATTATACTTAGGGTTATTCCTGGATTCTTGTTAAATCCAGATTTTGCTTTTGTGCCATTCTTAATCAATAATATTCGGTTATAGTTTGTATAACTTTGTACTGCTTACATCTTTTGGTTTACTCACCTCCCACTAGAATGTAACTTCAAATGGAAACAAGTATTTTGTCTGTTTTGTTCACTGATGAATCTTCAGTATTTAATCCAGATGTTCAAAAAATATTTACTAAATGATTGAGCATAATAAATGAAGATATAACTGAATATATACTTTTATCTCCAGACACATACAACTAAATGACAGAGACTGGATTTTACCATGTTCATTTAAGGAAACTGAGGTAATCGACTTGCTAGCTATGTTCCAGGAGCTGCATATGTTGTCTAAGGATGACATGCAGCAGGTGCTCATTGAAATATCATTGTTATACCCTGGTAATAATTTAGATGAGATATCTCATATATTAATTAACTTTATCTTCAATAAACATTGTTCCACAATCTATCACCAAAATATAGGGCAGAAAAGGGAAATATTCTCCATTAAATTTTTAAAATTTGGAGGTGATATCAGGATTACAAGAAAATAAAACAATAATCTAGAGGTAGGAAACACAGAAAGAGATAAAATAGGATAAGGAGTACATGACTGATATTTCCTGAAATTTCTTAAATCTGTAGTTAAGAAAATAGATTGAATATGTGTCATGATAGGATTTCTATCATTGTCCCTATCAAGGTAAAAGTTTTAAAAATGTTTTAAGGTTGGGGTGCCTGGGTGGCTCAGTTGGTTGAGACTATTTCAGACTATTGGTTTCAGCTCAGGCCATGATGTCAGGGCGGTGAGATGGAGCCAGAATAGGGCTCTGAACTCAATACAAGCAGGGGTGTCTGCTTGAGATTATCTCCCTCTGTCCCTTCCCTGTTTGCACCTACATGTGCACACATGTGTGCTCTCTCTCTTGTGTGTGTGTGTGTGTGTGTGCTCTCTCTCAAACAAACAAACAAGCCAACCTGCTTTAAGACCAAAATAATGATAGCTAGATTGTATTGAACATTTTATAGTTTATAAGATATCCAATCGTTCATTGTAAAATGCTTTCACAATGATTATTTACAGTTTACAGTTAGGTCAAATCATATGAGTTTGCTGATATTTGTCTTCTTTTTTAAAATTTTTATTTATTTATTTATTTATGATAGTCATAGAGAGAGAGAGAGAGAGAGAGAGAGAGAGACATAGGCAGAGGGAGAAGCAGGCTCCATGCACCAGGAGCCCGTCGTGGGATTCGATCCCGGGTCCCCTGGATCGCGCCCTGGGCCAAAGGCAGGCGCTAAACTGCTGTGCCACCCAGGGATCCCTATTTGTCTTCTTTTGACTGAAAAAATGAAAAATCTAAAAAAAATGATGATTTTATACCAGGCTAAAACTTCTCAAAGCTTCTAGGAAGTCTCTTATCTTCCATTACAGCTTATTTATAGTGAAGGCTACAAAAACCTTGGTGAAGGCTAAAAACCTTACTAGCATATTTTAGCTGACAATATATATTTGCTAAATATTTATTGGAAAACAAAAGACTCAGTTGGATTTTTTTGAATAACAATGGGGGAAGTAATGCAGAGATAGTATTTGTCCCCAATTTCTGTTGTTTAGTTTTGTTTATTAATATGTTACCATATCCTTAACTATTTGTTTTCATGTTGGCTAGTCAGATTTAAGCATTGTTGTGCCATTAATGATGCAAGTACAACTGGAAACCCATTGGTACTCCTTTGTTTATAAAAAAAAAAAAAAAAACAAGTTAAACTGGCTGTCTATAGAACTTGAGTTTTTTTCTTCCCTTCCTTCCTTCCTGTTCTTGTTTCTTTCTTTCTTTTCTTTCTTTCTTCTTTCTTTCTTTTTTATCTTTACCTGCAGATAATATCTTTAGGACCATTCCTGCAAGACAGGGGTTACTCTGTCTCTTAGGAAGAAAATGTCTCAAAAATAAAATAAAATAAGTTATATTGGATTAACTGTGATCTTAGTGACTCAGGCACGAGAGGAGCACTCCTCTCATGCGGCCTCCTGAGTCAGAAGTCTTTTTAAGCATATCACTGGGCTAGCAACAGATATATTCAGCAAGAGGAAAATAAATCACTTGGATTGAAAGTAATTTTTTTCTAAAAGAAACGGAATTAAGATAGTGGAATTCAACTAGACTTGTAAAAACAAGATTTGACAACAGACACTGCGTGTGAGGGATGGGGGTTGATCTCATATTTAATGTAGCTTTGGTTTAATCGGTTGCCAGCAGAACAGGGATTATTTAGTGAACACTGCCCTCTGTGTGTGCAGACTCCAATGTGACAGCATCAGGCCCTCGTGGAAAACAGAGTTATGGACAAAGGGAAATTCAGACAAATGAGTTTATATTTCCTAAGCATTTTTATGGAGGAAAAATAAATCTGCCAATAAAAGACACACTGTAATTAGTCTCTTTAATGGAAAAGTAGGGTCTGATTAAGAAGCTTCTGCTAATGTACTCTAGAGTTAGTTATAACCAAATTACTAAAAATGTTCAAAAAGCCCTTCTATTATGACTTGACTTGCTTTGTCTCATTTGTCAAAGGGCTTCTGCAACCTTTCTTGCTGAGCAAATGTCCTTTTCGCAGCCTTGCATTTCTGTGTGGGCCTGAATTTCTCAGCCGGTTGTCCCTGATCACCCAGCAGGCACAATTAAGGGAGTGCATTAGTTCTTCAGTAGATAATAGAAGCTCTTAAGGAGCTTTCTATAAGAGTCTGCGTGGCATATTTCTATATTTTTAAGTCAGCTGGATTCACTGTTTCATAACCTGAACAGCTTGAATAATTTGAAATCACAGAAATACACAAAAAAGGAGAAAAAGAAAGAAAGAAGTGAAAAAAAAAGACAAAAGTTGAGTAACATACTTTTATTCAGCTCCTTCTGCACAATTATCCTTTTTGTATATCTGAAATAAATGGGAAGATTATATCCAAACACTGGTAGTTCTTGCTTATTTACATAATATGGATTTGGGTTAGCTAACAGTGGTTCTTTTCATAGGCAGGGTGTAGTTGGATCACTTGGAAGTAACTGCAATGGTAGATGATATATAAATACAGTGTAGGCGTTCTCTATCAATATTGGGGGGGGGAAGCTGATTTTTTCCTACATGTTGGCAAACAACATTTAATTACAATGATGAGTGCAGTTTGAAGAAATGGCATTTAAATGCCTAGGACAAGAGTAAATCTTCACTTATCTAACACCTAGATCTTGGCACAGAGATTCTTTAATTGTAGAAATACAGGCTATCACAGAAAACATGATGTCTTTGTGTCCTGTTTTTTCCATCACGGCTCCGACACAAACTGACTGTGTCATAATCATGGGATGGGTGGGGGGAAGTGCCTTGTAGCCAGAACCATAGAGGATGATTCCTTTCTATAATACATTTTGAAACAGAGAACTGTTGATCTGTGTGTTATCTAGTTACTTGGTTAGCTGTAGTTTTAAGTGTGGACTTGCCTAAACATGCCAGCTGATTTGGAATTTCCTGACACAAATCTACTTGACAAAATAAGCAGATATTCAAATGAATCAGTCAGACTTTTTGTAGTTCCAATTCCCTTTTTTCACCCCCTTAACTTTTTCAATATATACTCTTGGAGTTCCAATTTCTGTGCAAAGCCCTTGAGATACATAGACAAATGCCACTTGGTCCTTGCCGGTAAGGAACCCAGAGTCTAGTGTCAGAGGCAAGGGAGTAAACAGAACATGATAATTTTGTGGTGTGGTGATAATCAGCACAGACTACTGTGGGGGAATAGCTGATGGGTCTTCCAGAAATGCAGTATTGCCGAATTACATGATGCATTGAAAGGAAGAAGGACAGAGGGATAAATCTGTCTGCGACAGTGCAGGTAAGAGCAAGGTCGTGAAGAACTTGGTATTTCATGCTAATGATTGTAGGTTTTGCCCAACGGGTAGCAGGGTAATCTTGCAACATTTTGAAAAGAAGAGTAACATAGATCTGCGTTTTAGAAAGATCGTTCGAGTAATTGTGTGGAGGATTAGGTTAGAGGGCTTAAAACTGGAAGCAGCACCTGTATGTCCTCACTTATCTGGATAATGTGTGTATATTAGAGTGAATGAATCACATCCTGAGAGACTATCTATAGCTTATAAATTTTTCAAATGAAGGCCTTCAGAATGTCTTTAAATATATGTCATCTAAGTTGTTAATCATGAAATCACTTGATTTCAGATGTTCTTGATGAGTGATCTGAAAAACAGTATCCAGAATTTTTGGTCCAAAATGTCATGAATTATATTACACCATCAGCATTTTTTTTTCAAAGAAAGTCAAGAAATCAACAATTCATTGAGGTTCTATGTTTTTGTTCTTTGGCTGTGATAGAGATAAGACAACATAGGATAAGACATACAATGAGACCAAAGTCAAGTACCCAGCACGTATTTCATGTGGCTACCTATGCAGTAAGTAAGTAAGATAAATTCTATATTTATCACAAGCAGTTTAAAAAAAAAGTGAAAGTTGCAAGACTATCAATCAGGAGACTGGATTCTAAGCCATGCATACATCAACAGTAAAAAGCTGTGTAACTTTATTTTAATTTTATTTTTTTAAGCTATGTAACTTTAAACAGTTTTCAAATCTACATGAGTTTTAAAATCCCTCTTGGGGATGATGATATCAAAGTTATATTTAGTTCTTTAATGCTAATGGGGTCTAAGTGATTAAATATGCCTATATATAATATATGCAGGGTGTAGTATTTAGTTTTCTCAGAATCAGAAATAGAGAAGTATGGTGGTGCCCAGGCTTTTCAATTACACATTCTGCTTGGAATGGAAATTTCCTTCGATTTCAAGTAAAATGTTAGGGATAAAAATACTTGCACCATCTCCTCTGAATATATGTCCAATGTTTGGGTTCATGTATAGGTCATCAGGTTATTTTATTTATCTTTGGCAGGAGTATCTTGTGTGAGAGTTTTTAGAGCTCTGTGAAACTCCAGTTGAAAATGTATCCCAATAAATTTTCATGTAATTGCTTTTCTTTATTATAAAAATATGATTTTTATTTTATCTTGAAAATCCACATTATCTTGCCCAAATCATCCTAATATTTGGCTTTTTTATTAAACCAGGAAAAGTGTATGTGGTTTGCATGAATGTTTGTGAATGAATGTTTGTTCCATATTTAATGACTATCATTTGATAGTCTTTGAACAAAGAAATGGTTCTACACTGACATGCAATATTTCAAGATTGTAATTGTGCTGAAATAACCTGGAAATATCCCATTAATTCTTTTTAAATTTAAATTTGACAATTCTCCAAGGTCTTTGACTGAAGTGGTGATTAAAAATAAAAATTAATACTATCACTAGTTATACCAGAAAGCTATTTTGAAAGCATTTTAGGGTAATATCATGGCATGATTAACAATTTTTGTATATATCCTATTGCAAAAATAAATAATACAAAAAGGAGATTGCCTATCATTTGATTAATTTCCAAAATGCTAACTCAATTTTTGGAGCACTGATTAAAGCTACAAATCTGACTGTTAAATTCAAGGGGAAGAATAAAAAATTAAATGCACACTCACAGAGAGATATCAATTTAATTATTTCCTAAATGTTATATGTTGTGTCATCAGTATGGAAATTTTGGAAATAATAGAAAACTAAAAAAATAAAGAGGAAAATTCACCTATAATCCTACCATACAGACTTAATACTGTATAATATATACGTTTTATGTTATTCTTTGTTTCATCAAACATGCCTGCACACATATACATTTTTTAAAAAAATAAAAGATAGACCCTATGCTTTGGACATCACATGCCCTAAGATATGCATATTATTTATAACCTGTTTTTGTTTATTTACCAATGTATTTCCAAATCAGTACATGTTCTGCTACATGTTAAATACCTTAGATTCCCATTATATGGGTTCACTGTAATTAACTTGAGTCAATATTATTATGCATTCACTTTATTTCAGATATTTTATACTACATGCTGCTGTGAATATATTTATAGTTGATCTCTGCGTATGATCATAATTTCCTTAGAATGAAATCCTAAGAAAACAAATTCTACATCATAGAATAGAGTGATTGTCTTACTAATTTACATGCTCATCAGTAACCAGTGAACATGTGCACCCCCACTCCATGCTCTTGAGAACAGCAGGTATTATCTTCAATATTCTGTCCAAAAATATATTTTTAGGAAACCTGGCATTTAAAAGATGTTAAAAGGTATTCTAGAATAAAACGGTGAAATGATTGATAAAATTATGAAACTAATACACAGTGAATTTCTTTTTTGGTAATTCCTATTGCATATTAAAATATTGAAAAAGCTATGAGAAGTACTGATAAAAACACACCAGTTTCAGTTTTGTTATCCTGAACCTTGGTGATCATGGAATTATTTATTGATGGAACACCTACTAAGGTAACATAAGGCATTCATTTTCTTTGGAAAGCAGTGCATAGAGCACCACTTGCCCATTTTGAAGTCATACAGCTGGTGATGACACGAGCACTCTGTGAGTTGCTTGCACAATATCCATTTCCTTTCTTCCTTACCATAAATGATTGAGGTAAGCAGCCTCTCACCTAAAGGCATTCTTGTAACCACCACTACAAACAAGATACAGAATAGTTCTAACACCCAGGGATTCCCTCATGCTGACCTGTTGGGGTCAGATTACCTCTCCACTCTTGACCTCTCGTTTTTGAAGAATCCAGCTATGCGTGCACTATCGCTACACTTGTCTCTAGGTATAATTCTTGGTAATTTCACTATCATTGTAGATGATTTGAAAAATCAGTGACTTATTTCAGTGATAATAATTCAGTGACTTATTTCATCTCAGTCACACATTCATTTCTTTGTAGATGATTTGAAAAATCAGTGACTTATTTCACTGAGTAATATTTCAGTGACTTATTTCATCTCAGTCACACATTCATTTCTTGACCTTGTTGTTACCAGGTTGATGACACTCATGCATCTCAGTTTCAAGTATGCCACTCATCAACCATCACTTCCTGTATTTCGGTAATGCTTCAACCCTCAGGGAACATATAGTCCTTCATTCAAACCCTTTTTCACTCTCCCTCTTCACTTCAGGCAACCCACTTCAGTCCTCTCTGTTCTTAGCCACCACAGAGGACTTAGCCAGTATTATAATTACTGGACTGCTTATACTGTCAACATCCTCATCCCTTCCACACTTTCTGGAACCTGTTAGGCTCAGTCTAAATGCTAAATTCAACTCTCACTATGCCTGATCCTAATGTGGCCAATGCAGAGTCATTCAAATTGAACATTTTAAAAATTCAAGGTCGTTACATTGAATAGGCTCTTAATGCTCTGCAGAATTCATACTGCATATCCCCATTTATCAATGCCCCATGTATTTAGGTGACTACACCATATCGTATCACAAATTAGATGGCAATTTCCCACATTCTTAGATGGCTTAGATTCATCAGAATCCCAAAGCTCTTTTCTTTCCAGATCTCCATCATTGTTGGCAATTTTCATTCTCAGCTGATAACATTGTGTCCTGCTTTCATTGGGAATGTAAGAACAATTAAAAATAGTTCCCAACATATTTGTCCATGTAAAAGCACTTGTTTCTGCATACTGTGCTTCAAACCTTATACCATGGACAAACTCTGTATGATCCAGCAAAGGCCAATCTCTTGTATACTAAACTCAGTATCTTCATGCCTACTTAAAGACAATCCTCTAGCACTTCTCTCTCCACTAAGTAGTATTGTGATTTTTTTTCCTATTCAGATGGATATTTCCATCAGATTTTAAATATACTGCCATTTTTCCCATCTTAAAAAAATAAACGAAAATTGTTAAAGCTTCTATTATCCCAGCATCTTCATATAGGTATCTCTCTCTTTTTTCAAAGTCACACCTCTCCAAGAGTTGTCTATGAAAGAGGTTTCCATTTTATCTCCTTTTCTCATTCCAATCAAATCTTACACCCACCCCCCAATCCTTGTAAATGGTTTATCGACATCATTACTGCATCTACCTATTGCAGTCATTTTAATTTGATATGGAGCAGCTTTGGCACGGTTGATCACTCCTTCTTGAGACACTTTAATTTTGCTTCCAGGATATAACACTCTTCCGGTTCTCTTCTACTACTTTAGCTGCTTCTTGTCAGAATCCATTGCTGGTTTCTTTCAGCTTCCTGTCCTCTTAAATATTGATATGCTCAGGCTCTGTTTAGGGACCACTTCTCACTCTTTTTTTTTTTTTTTTAATTATGTTCACTCTTGTCTCCTGGTTTTAAATGCTACTGAAATGCTTATACTCCCAAATGTACATCTCAAACCTAGATCTCTTGCTTTAAATCTAGACCTTTATATCTCAATAGGCTTCTCACACTTTGATGTCTAAAACTGAGTTTGTGATCACAGTGTGCTCCCCAAATCTTCCTATCCCAATGAGTTACAACTCTATTCTTTCTTCCCTTACCTCAGGCCAGTTGTCTTAGAGTTAGCCTAGATTTTTCTCTGTACCACACTTCCTAAATAATCCATCATAATATCCTTTACTTCTCATCAGTGTTTCCCCAGAATGTCACCAGTATTCACTATACCTACTGCTGTAGGGTGTGTTTTAAGCCACTACCATTGCTCTAGGAGATTATTGCATTCATTTTCTGACTTCCTTGCTTCTGTCCCTGTCTCTTGATTGTCCTCATTCCTGGAATATAGATGCTTTGTCTGAAGGGACAAAACCCAGTTTGAAGCTATGATGACAAAACTTTATGCTAAGGAATACAGAGGTAGTAACAATGGCAGCTTTAGACTGAGGGCTAAGTGAAAGTGAAATATTTTGTAGTAAATTATGTCTTCATCCATTGAACAAACATTTAATATTTTTTCATGTGCTTGGTTGCATGAATGAACAAAAGATGAAAATCTCTTCTCTCATGGAGCTTAGTTCCTAGTAGAGGAAGATAGAATGAATGAAATTAGTTGTATGTTAAATGGTGATAAATACTACAGATAAAAACTGAGCAGAAAAGGAGAATTAGGGGTATGTGAATAAATACTGGAAGAAAATGAGACAGTGATCTACTTGGATGTCAGTGGAAAGAGATTTTCAGTAGCAGTAACAGCTGTGATGAGACCAATGTCCAAGGATCCAAACATTCAATATTAAATGGGAGTCAGATCATGAGGTTGTGAGTGAGATCAGAAACCACTGGAGAGTTTTTGAAAGGATGAGAAAAAATTTGACAAGAAATTATTCTGCATCTTATCTTGGAAACAGATAGAAGGAATAGTCTTACCACAGATCCCTGGTGTTTTGTTGTTGTTGTTGTTGTTTTGTTTTGTTTTGTTTTTTTAGGATCCCACTTCAAAGAGCCCTCTTCTGCTTCCACACCAGAGATGACTTAAAAACAGAAACTTTTATCATTCTCTAGTCATATAAAAAAATATTAATCTAGAAATACCACTTCCTCTGAGAATTGTTTCCACTTTTTGTTATGTTGCTTTGCTATACATATTAAACAAGACATTAGTCAGAAACTTACCTCAGTCTATGGAAGAAGTATTTCTGCTGCCAAATCCAGAAGTTTATGTGTGGAACTAAAAATAGACTCACTAAGATTTGGGGACTCTCCATTTCTGGAAGTAGCATAGGCATCTCTCAGTTTCCCATAGCATATAGAATACCATCTGGTATATAAAGATCATGTTCAGCAATTGACCTGAATAGGCTCCTCATCCTAAAAAAGCAAGAAGTTAGGGAGCCCCAGCAGAGATGGTCTTTATCCTTATTTCATTAATGGCTCCAAGTGGACTTGAGCTCAGCCAGAGGCCTACTTCAATAGTTAACACCGGAAGGGCGAATATATAGCCCACTGAGAGATAGTGGCATGGTTCTTTGGTTAAAGGTAGAATGACTCTGACTCCCAAGTGGCTTTTGTCTACACACACCAGGGCTACTGCCTCTGAAATAACTCAGGGAAAATTTCAGATAAGAAGACATAATATAGATCATAACTTATCTTTGGGAGACTAACTGAAGATTTGTTCAGGCTAAAATACTTAGGCTTATCTGAATTTTGGCTCCTCTTGGTATAATGTACATGGCTACAATTATTAATAAAGTATTCATTACTATGAAAGTATGGCATAAATATCAAACTTTTTGTTTAAAGGTACTGATTAATTTGCACTTGAGCCACTGCCTACTAGCAAGGCAATAAACTCTTGGCAATTCATAGGAACTGCAAATGTCTAAGTCTTGGATCCTGAGAAAAGTCTATACTGGCAGGGATAGGATTGATTCAGCTTCTAATCATACATCACCCTTTGTTTTGATAGCCAACAAATCCATTAACCTATCTGAATTGAGGCAGTTAAGTGATAATTACATTCTTTATTAGATTTCTTTGTCTAGATTCAAACAAGACTGACTGTAAGGGGGACTCTCTTCTTCCACTAAAATGCAATTTCCAGAGGTTCCCTACCCCAACCCTTAGCAGAGTTCCTGGGTCATAAAAGGTATTCAGTATTATTTCAGTTGCATATCATGATATAAATTCATTGCTGAAGTGGTGCTTTAAAATCATTTGGCAAGATGTATCAGCCAGTGAATCAGTTACTGTCATCATGGTGCACCAGCTCAGTGCTGGGGACAGCATTGTTTCCAATAAGTTGATTACTCAGTTTCAGAAAATACTCAGTTTGTAGGATCTTTATCAGTAGGTTCATAGCAAATGTTTTTTCTCTGGAAAACTCAGTGAATTAATGGAAACATTTGAACATTTTTAAATTCTGGTTAAAAATTTTAAGTTGTGTAGGATGGAAGTGCTTCTTTTCCAACAATGTTGACTGAATTAAGCTACTTATGAGTTAAATTTGAGACTTTTTATCCTTTGTCTAATTATCTTTGGCAGAGAGTCCATTTAGAAGAGTAACTGGCCTATGAAAAACCCAGAATTTATTATTTTCCAAATGTCCACAAAGAAATGGAGATACTAAGAGAAATTGTAATCAGCAGTATTAGAATTACATGGAATTCCTTTTCCTATGAAAACATTTGTAGGACATTGTGCAATGATATTTTGGATATTTTTTATGTTAATTAAAGAAGGTTGCATGTTTTTTGTTTTGTTTTGTTTTTATTTATTTTTTTAGCTTATTATATATGAGAAAAAAGGTTTTTCATTTGTCATTTCTTTTTTTTTTTTTTTTTTTTTTTTTTTTTTTTATTTTTTTTTTTTATTTTTTATTTTTTTTTTTTATTGGTGTTCAATTTACTAACATACAGAATAACACCCAGTGCCCGTCACCCATTCACTCCCACCCCCCGCCCTCCTCCCCTTCTACCACCCCTAGTTCGTTTCCCAGAGTTAGCAGTCTTTACGTTCTGTCTCCCTTTCTGATATTTCCCACACATTTCTTCTCCCTTCCCTTATTTTCCCTTTCACTATTATTTATATTCCCCAAATGAATGAGAACATATAATGTTTGTCCTTCTCCGACTGACTTACTTCACTCAGCATAATACCCTCCAGTTCCATCCACGTTGAAGCAAATGGTAGGTATTTGTCATTTCTAATAGCTGAGTAATATTCCATTGTATACATAAACCACATCTTCTTTATCCATTCATCTTTCGTTGGACACCGAGGCTCCTTCCACAGTTTGGCTATCGTGGCCATTGCTGCTAGAAACATCGGGGTGCAGGTGTTCCGGCGTTTCATTGCATTTGTATCTTTGGGGTAAATCCCCAACAGTGCAATTGCTGGGTCGTAGGGCAGGTATATTTTTAACTGTTTGAGGAACCTCCACACAGTTTTCCAGAGTGGCTGCACCAGTTCACATTCCCACCAACAGTGTAGGAGGGTTCCCTTTTCTCCGCATCCTCTCCAACATTTGTTGTTTCCTGCCTTGTTAATTTTCCCCATTCTCACTGGTGTGAGGTGGTATCTCATTGTAGTTTTGATTTGTATTTCCCTGATGGCAAGTGATGCAGAGCATTTTCTCATATGCATGTTGGCCATGTCTATGTCTTCCTCTGTGAGATTTCTGTTCATGTCTTTTGCCCATTTCATGATTGGATTGTTTGTTTCTTTGGTGTTGAGTTTAATAAGTTCTTTATAGATCTTGGAAGCTACATTGTCATTTCTTTATGAAGTAAATGTAATACAGAAAATTCTCTTTGGAGAGGAATAGAATGAACTTAGAGCTATTTTAACATAAATGCTACTCACAGGTGACAAAAAATTAAGTTCACTATAATAAGGTCTTGCTATATTATATAAATATGCATCAAGGAAATATATTCCCCTGTAGGTTTTTAAAAAGGGGAAGCCTTTTTAAAGGTAATATGAGAGAGTATTATTTTGGAGAAATTTAATCAGAAGTCTCATTATATTTATATAGAATTTAAAAGAAAATGAAAGGGTAACATGGTAGGTGCATATATTATTTACAGCAAATCCCAGATTAGTTTAGGAAAAAAAAAAAAAAAAACTTATTCTTGATAAACCCTCAAGCTAGTCTTTGCCCCCAGGTAGCAACATTTATTGGAGAAGAACACGAATTTCTTAAAACTTTTTCAATTAATTTCTTTGTGTTAAACTATGCTGTGTAATTTAAATCCTGCAGTTAATATATTCCTAACTATTTTATTCCTTGGAGGCTCTATATAAAAGGAAGGATTTAAAGTTGGGGAGATAACCTGAATTATTTAGTTTGGGACTGAAAAATTTCTTAGAAGCTCAGAATACGTTTTCATTTCAAAAATATTTCTATGGTAAATCATAAGATATATTCTCATAGCTTTTAAAATATATGCTTTTTTGAGAAACTATAATATTTTCTAGTCATGTCAAAATCATAATACATATCTACTCATGTTTTTAAAACATTGGCTTTTGTGAGAAACTATACATTCTAAGGTTGTATCAAAATATTGTACCTTGGTTAAAAGTCATAGCTGTTCCACCTAGGCAAATTTGTTAACTTCTCTATGTTGACACCTGCCTCTTAAGGTCACTGAGAAAATTAAATGATTTCAACAAGGTGCTTACAATTATACCTGGTACATAACAACAACAACAAAAAATCAATCAATAAGTGTTGAGCAGTATTTTGGGATACTTGCAAGTGCTAAGTGATGCAGAGGATATAAAGATCAGCTTATCCTGAATTTACAGTCTAGTCAGGGCTGAACAGGATCACTTTTTTTTTTTTTTTTTCACTGATTCATTCAACACATGATTAGGGAGTGCCTACTTTCTATCAAGGATAAGACTACAAATTGTGATAAGATAAAACCCTTCGGATTGATGAATGGGATGATACAGAATGGTGACAATCCAATGAAATAAGGATGAAAACTCAGGCTGTCCAGGGAGGAGTTGGGAATATCATGGAAAAGTAACTGCATCTCAAGAGAAATGTCAGGAAGGAGATACATGAGATGCAGCTGAGAAAAATTACTGGAAATTTGTCAAGTGGACAAGAGAGAGCTAAGTGAAGACAGAACAGGTGCAGGAAAACAGTAGCCTGAGAGAAGGCGTGGTTTCCAGGAGTCACTGAGCAATTTAGCAGGCCAGGGTATTTGGAGGTCTAGCAGGATGAGATGCAAGGAGTCATGAAAGTCCATGGGTTGGGAGCTGAGAAGCATAAATAGAATCTGTTAGATGCTATGGAGTAAATGGAAAACACCATGGAAGCAAGTAACGTGATAACATTTGCATTTAGAAATCTGACTAACCACACTGTGAAGAGAAGGAGAAATAGAATCAGAGAGGCCAGTTAGGAAACTTCTGTTTTAGTCTAGACAATAATTTATAAAAGCCTACTCTAAGTCAGAAGAAGAGATGCTTACTCATTATTTACTAAATTCTGAACCTTTTCACATCCCTTTGGGTCCCTTCTACATCTTTTCTCACTTAATCCTCACCAGGATCCTGTGTTTTGGCATCATTATGTCCAATTATAGTGTTGACAAAACTGGGTCTCAGAGAGGGGAAGTATCTGGATCAAGGTCATGTATCATCACCAGTTGGAGCTACATTGTGAATCCCAGTGAGTCTGGATTCCAATCCTTTGCTTCTTCCACTGTATCATTCTGCCTCCCATAGTAGTGATAGAAAAAATGAGCTTGAATGATACTAAGAGTTTGACTTGATGAGACTCAGTGCAGATGTTCAGTGTGTGATTAAACATACATGTTAGCATTAGAAAGGAGATCTGTACTGTCAACTTAAAGATAAATAAAACCGTGGGAGTGATCCCTGGGTGGCTCAGCAGTTTAGCACCTGCCTTCAGCCCAGGGCATGGTCCTGAGGTCTTGGAATCGAGTCCCACATTAGGCTCCCTGCTTGGAGCCTGCTTCTCCCTCTACCTGTGTCTCTTCCTCTCTCTCTCTCTCTCTCTCTCTCTCTCTCTCTCTGTGTCCCTCATGAATAAATAGATTAAATCTTAAAAAAAAAAAGTGGGGATATGTATAATTGATAAAACAATGAGAGAATGGTGAAAATATCGATATTTAAAGGGGAGGAGAAAGAGTCTAGTGAAAGAATGGGAAGTAAAGAAACAGGACAGCCATGGAAGCCTTGGTTTCATGGAAGCCAAGAAGCCAGCACTAGAAAAAGAAGGATGCTATCAAGCCATGTTACATGTACCAAAAGCTTCACTATGAGAAAGACTGGAAAGTATCCATAAAATGTGAGCAACTGAGACATGATTGAGCTCTTCAGTGAAGTTTCAGGAGAGTGGCTCAAGGTGGCTGAAGACTGAGTGAATGGAAACAGATTCTATTTCAAGAACCCAACTGTAAAGAGGAGAAAATCAATAATTTATAGTTTTTGTTTACTTATTATTTCTTTTCTTTTACAATAAGGTGTCAGAGCAGAAGTAAAGGAAATAATGAAGGGCGTTCCTCTATGGCAGTAGAAAGAGGAAATAAGGCCCTTTTGGTCTGAGAGAAGTGTCTCAAGAAGTTGAGAAAGGTTCTTTCCCTGCGGCCTGTATTTTCTCTGGAATATTGAAAATGAGTAGATCATCTGTCAAGACAAAGGGATTAGATGAGAGTTTAGGAGGTGCTGTGAACGAATGTTTGTGTCTCCCCAAAATTCACAAGTTGAAATTCAAATGCCCAATATGATAGTATTAGGAGGCGGAGCCTTTGGGAACTGATTAGATCATGAGAGTAGAGCTTCATGAATGGGATTAACATCCTTAAATAAAAGAGCCCTTAGGCATCTTCTGTTATGTGAGGACACAATGAGAAGTGACCTGTAAGAGGGCCCTCACCCAACCATGCCAGCACCCTGATCTTAGACTTCCATCCTCCACAACCGTGAAAATTAAATTTCTATTGTTACTAAGCTCTCTGGTCTGGGGTATTTTTGTTACAGCAACACAAACTGACTAAGAGGGCCTAAAAAGGGGACAATTATAAAAGAGCTTTTTTAAATAGCCATTTTGAAATAAGATAGAAAATGATACAGCGGCAGTAGTAGTAGTAACAGCAGCTAACACAAAATGTCTGTATTGTGCCCAATACTGTTTTAAGTGCCATATATATATTAAGCCTTAGAACAACTATATGAGATAGGTACGAGTGTTTATTTCATTTTACAGAGGAGAAAACTAAGAAATAGATGTTAACTAATTGTCTACTTATCCAACATCCCCTAGTTTATTAGAAAAGAGCCTGTGTCTGAACCCACTCTAGAACCCGAATCTTATAAGATCCAGTAAGGGAGTTTTATAGGAATATAAAATACCAGTACACAAGTGCCTCCAAAGTGAGTTAGAATAAGATAACTAACAAACCTATTTTTAAAACATTCACGGTGTTCCAAGTTTATCAAAAAGAGACCTGGAGTCATTTGTCAATATTATAGGTAAAGGCATAATAAGCAAGGTACCAGGACACACTAAAGATAACCACATGCATGGAAATTTTGCAGATGAGATTGCCCACTCTGTACAATTCTGGTTAAACTCTTAGTAATGATTGTATTTTAGAGTTCAAAATAAGAAAGAAATATGGTGAATTCAGACAAGATTTAGAAGGAATAAATGAATATGAACTTAAATGCACAAAAATATCTTACACAGGTATGACCTTTGCTGTGCATGCGCACAGCAAATATACTAAGAGAAAATAAATTTAAATATGTGCTTGAGGGCCTTAGGTTTAACATAGAAGGAAACACTTTATCAGTTTGTTCTTTGGAATAAAATATACTTTGGAGGAAAGCTCTAGAAAAATTCCATTTTTCTTTAGGGAGGTAATAACTATGGGAGTTAAGAAATGCTCTATGAGTTGTCCACTCTTTGACTATTTAAATTCTTTAAATTTTTCTGTGTCTTCATCACCTCCTTGAAAAGGGGGATAAAATAATATTTTTAATAGCATCCTAGGACTAAGTCGTTTAAGCCATTTAATGTGCTTACCATAGTGGTTGGCCAAGAGCATTCCATATATGTTAGCTCTTCTCTCTTCCTCTTCCTTTATTACTCTTATTTCACTCCAGAATACTTATTTTCAATGACTATTTCTTTATACCCTTATTGAATATTTAATTAGTCACCAGAGCAAATAAATATGTCTACGTTTAAGAAAAAACTTTACTCTCGTACTTAAGTTCTCTGGCATTGGTGACTTGACTGATTAACAAATTAGTTTCTAAGTAAAGAAGATTTGAATTTAAGTGTGGAGAAACGACATATTCACTGAAACCAAATGGACCATTTTTCAAATGCTAGAACTGACTCTAATTATTATAACATATTCACTGAAACCAAATGGACCATTTTTCAAATGCTAGAACTGACTCTAATTATTTGCACTTATTTTGATTGCTGCATTGTATTTTATGATTTGCATTATCATCTTATTACCATACAACCACTGCTATGGTGTGAAAATGTATTTTATTTGATTCATAAGGAACAGTTGGGGAAAATTGCCCTTCATTTGCAAATCTCTGTTGATACTTTGCCATAGTTACCAAAGTAAAGCTGAAGCATCAAAGTGATGTATAAAGATCATGCAAGCTATGTTCAGTAGTGGCTGTGCTCTGTTTTGACTACCAGAAGAAAAAAAACCTTGTAATTTAAGATTCATGATAAGAACGGGGAACAGAGAATACACCATTGCATGATCCTGGCACCTCTATTTATACATTGAATATAAATTATTTGGAAAATTACATGTATTTTAAGTATCAAATTCTCCATTAATGAATGAACCAGAATTTAATAAATTCCTTCTATGTGCTATCTGCCTATCTCCATATTTTACAAAAGAGCTGTAGGCCACATGAGTGTAGGAAAAGGGAAGAAATGGGGTGCAGAAATTAAGATCATTGAAATTCCCCACGTGTAGTCTCTGAAACCTTAGAGAATTTCCAAATCCATGAATGTCAGGAGAACAATTTTAGCCATCTTTCCATAAAATGTAGTAAAGTATAAGTGGAAACTTTCTAGAATCTCCTCTGGAATCTTAATGAGTTCATTGTAGATAGTGACCTGAAGAGGGCACTTAAGCTCATTTAGAAGATTCTGGGGAGTAGGATAGGCCCAATCTCAAGATAAATGATGGCTCCTGCATACTAACCTTATAGCACTAATTAAATTCATGTGAAATTAAAACTTATGCCATATTATTGATCTTCAGGATCAGTCTCAACTGATTGAAGCTGATGTGAAAGCCACGATGGATACAATTTTCTCTTTTTTATTATTAAGATATTAAAAAAAAGATATTAAATAGGTGTTATAAAAGAAAACGGTTAGAGAAAAGCATGAGCATTACAGATATGTCTTTGGGGGAGCAGCCACAGAAAACATGGAGCCAGCACTAGTAATTAATGCCGTGCTCATCCAATTCCAAATTCTGCACCTTGGTCATTAGTTGCACTAAGTTGTTACACAAATAGAATAATGATTTCCTTTTGGCTCTTTTTATTTTTTTTTCCTCTTGGCTCTTTTTAAATAAAATTAAGAACATGGATAGAGTTTCCCTAGTTAAATTTTTTTTTTATATATAATTTTCTGAAACCCTTGGCACTGGTGTCTACTTACTTGCTAGCAAAAGCTAGCAGATGATAAAATGAATGAATAAGTAGCAAATGAATATTAACAGAAAACTCAGAATCAGTCAAACAGCTTGTTTTGTGTGTGTGGACATGTGTGCTAGTGGTTATGATTCTATATTAGATACATATAATAAAATCAAATTTTTTTCTTCTCCTGATTTTTATGACAGAATTAAATATATCAATATGTCATGGTGTTCCACAAGGGGGATGGTGTTTTGCAAAATGCATTTGGGTTGGTAGGTTTAGCACTACCTGAGGAGATTTAGGAATAGGGACTTACGTGAGAAGAGGAATGCCGTCAGGACACAGAACCCCAGCCTTCATCAAGATACTCAAGATGAACATTTGTGTGGTATGTGTGGGGAAATGTGATGCTCTTCACGGGGATGTAATGAGACATGAGAAAAGGATGATGAGGTTATAGACATCTTGCTTATGTTCTTGAACACAGTTTTCCTTGTATAAAGAGGTAAAGTGATGTCTATAGAATATGAATTTCAAACAATGTATAGGAGACGTACTCCTACATTCTGATTTTTAATGTCTCCCACTTTAAACAATATTCTTTATTTTTTAGAACTTTAATTTACATCTTTCCAGGTGCTTACATAAATTGGTTGAATATTTTATTTATTTATTTATTTATTTATTTATTTATTTATTTATTTTTTTATTTATTTTTTTATTTATTTTACTTTAGCTTTGTTGTGATTGTTCAACTGTTCCATGTCAGGGGAAATCATGTTGCTATGCAAAAGCCTAGGGTACGGACTTGTCACTCTACCTTTTTTGCGTATTATGTTTTGCCCCTCAGGGTAACCTTAAAGCCAGATGTCACATACCAGAGTGGCTCAATTATTTTTCTTTGATGAAGGAATTATACAAGATGATTTCTGAAGAGGAGAAAGAAAGAGAGTTACCTTTTTATTGATTTTTCTCAAAGAGTTCTTCTCGTCATTTTATTACATTTCTAGTGAGTTATCTTTCTTTTATTTTGGAATAATTTGTATCAGGGACATTTTCTAAAACTCATGTTCTCCCTTTTATTATTGAATATCTCTCACATCCATGCTTGTTTTTCCTCCCATCACTCTCATTCACTGCGTTCTTTCCCCCTTGCCTCCTTGGAAATTTTCCTTGAATGGATGGCGATTTGTAAAGCTTGGACTCGGATACCATGTTTTCTTTGCTCTCATTTCCTCATTGTGTAAGTAAGACACATGGTAGGTCATAAGGGCTGGTTGAGCCATTGTATATATGAGTCAGTGGAGGAATGGTTCAGAATGGTTTTATAAAGATGCAACAGCAGATTGGTTTCTTAAGAATCTTCTTACTGAAGTCTTATGCATGCCAGTGGCACATCCAAGATTGGGAAACAGAAACACTTGTGGGTGAATTAAGACCAGCGGTTGCCAAATAAGTCACAGAAAATTTATCAAATAGGGATTGGAAGAGATCCTGGTTGAAACGTATTATTGTGGACATATTTAGATTTTTGCATTAGCCTTGAAATATCTCATTTGTTTATTTCTCCTACCTACACAGCATCACTAGCTGTACCTTCTTAAAATGCTCTATTTGTCATTCCCTAGTTCAGAAATCTTTTATACCAATTGTCCTATTATACCTCTTACTTCGTTGCCTTGCATCTGTCTCTACAATGCATTGCACAATTCTTGAGGAAGGGGGAATATACTTTAAAATTGTTCTGCTTTCCTGTACATGCATCTATACATGTTACCCTATATGACATACATATAACATGTTACATATATATATGACATGTGTAATAGCAAATATGATTCAACAGTGAAGGTTGAATATTCAGGGATTTTCATATGAAATTTAATAATTTAATACTAAAAATGCTAATAGGAAGGGAAGGAAGTAGACTTAGAATAAAGTGTTCTGGGGGCACAGTTCTAGTTCTGGCACTAAAATTCAGTGGACACTTTGGACAAGCCACTTTCCCTAATCTTGTCATTGGAAAACTTGGGGTAATAGAGGAATGACAAGGACTAGACCTTCCCCTGAGCCCTGTAAAAACCACGTTTTGTTCCTGTTCATCATTATTGAGTGCAAAGGCAATATGAATTAAACTATTTGGATGAGGAAGTTTTGTTTTTTTTGGATTTTTGGTTTTTGTTTGTTTTGAAAACACACACACACACACACACACACAAACTATCAAACTATGTGCAACAAGGCAAGGAAGCCACAAAGTTCTTCCTCACATAGTTCAGATTCGTAGACCCTTGAAGAACATCTGGCTCCATGTAGGAGTAATAAGTTGCTCACCCTTGAGCTTTGGATTGCAGACAAGAAATGAAAGGATCGTGATGGGTTTTGACATTAATCAGGCTTGGCTTTGAGTCCTGATTCTTGCTCTGACTGTGTGACCATGAGTCACACTATTTTCTGCTTATCTCGATCAACTGTAAACTGGGGCTAAACGCCTACCTTCAGGGAAGTTTTAAAAATGTATAAATTATGTATACTCTATATATAGTTCTTGATTAATAGCAAGCACTCACTGAATCATACTTATTACTATTCTGGAACTAAAATTAGTGCTGGTGAGGCAATAAATCTGTCTTAATATATCAACTATCACTAAAGGTACAGAATAAGAAGGAAAAAGAAATGATTAACCCTGTTAGCCACCCAAGAAATAAGGAATTTCTATCTCCAACCCTCTGATATGGGGCTGATTTTCAAGCTTTTGGTGTTCAAAGATTATTTTTTATCCTGACATTGCACTCATCCCAGTTATGAACCCAGTTCAAAAGCAACAATTATGCAGTAAGTGTGCCTCATGATCCTGCACATGGATAAGTAGAATTTAGGGGAACATAGATTTACATTAAATAAACAAATAAAAATATATCAGTCTGCCCAACTATAGACTGTGTGAGTTTAATAACAGTTCTCCATCCTATTAAAATATACATGGAGTTGTGGAAGACTCTCTCTAATAGATATTTACTATGTGTCACAGTGTGAAACGTCCTGATCTGCAAAAATTGTGAGATATATTCTCCACAATAATATTGCTAATAATTTTTGGTTGCTAAAATGAGTCACCATAAAAAGAACTTAGCATATTAAGAAATTCACTGTGTAATTGAAAATGATGATATTGCCCGGCCCTATTTTATACTGTTCTAGTCATAAGTTATACTCATAATATTTGCTGATATTCTAAAACCATCATAAATTAGTCCATATGCTCCTTTTTCCCCCCTCAGCATGGTACCCCATTTGAAATGTATGCTGTAGAGAAATATATGGAAATCAAACAGAAGTAGCTCATTTCTTCCACAAGTTTTACTTATTTGTTTTTCATTCTGCAGCAACTAAATATTTTTATAAGGAGATACTTTTCCAGGCACTCGTAGGCTAAGTAACCTTCTTTCTCTTTTTTAATAAATTTTAAGATGGCAGGACTTTGAGGACATTATTATTATGTGGATTATATGACTTTGTGAATAATGTGAATATGTTTCACAAACTGTATCCACTTCCCTTGGGTGAATATCTGTAAATAATTTTTTAAACAAAAATTAAGAACTTTAATTTCATCTCATATATTATTCTTTCCTAAAACTAGATCTAACTAAAACCATTTTTTATTTTTTTTTGCTATTTCACTGTCTGCAATTTTGTTTTTGTTTTCACTGTCTGTAATTTTGAATCACTGCTCAATATTCTTTCTATGAATGTTTCTTATGTTTAAATAGCTGACTTCTATTACGGCTTTTATACTGGATTTCAATTTTACCCTTTCTGACTTTGTAACATCCTTTAATGGATCTCCCCATGGTGGCCTCAGCTTGTACTAGTTCGGCACTGCTGCTGGGGGTGATCTTTATACAGTATATTTGGTGTGTTACTCAGCCATAAACTTCATGGCCTACACTTAGTAAATCCAAACTCCTATCTTGGCACATTAATGTTCTTCTCAAGGACTCTAGATTCACTTTCCAATGCATGTCTTGCCTCTACCTCATGACTTTCAAAATCTCTTCACACTAAGCCATCCTGATTTGAACAAATATGCCATTGTCTTAAACAGCTTCATTTTTTATCGGTTCTTTTCTCTCTCTCTCTTGAGTCCTCCTACTCCAACGCCTTGTCCTTGTGGAGAGATCCTATTCACTCTTCTCAACTATCGCCTCCTCAAATATCCCCTCTGTGAAGTCATCTTATGCTAGTAGACAGGGATGGTAACATCTTTTGGCCTCTGGCTCCCAGCATTTATTCTCCTCTCTCTCTTTTTATTTTTAAGATTTATTTATTTATTCATGAGACACACACACACACACACACACACACACACACAGAGGCAGAGACACAGGCAGAGGGAGAAGCAGGCTTCATGCAGGAAGCCCAATGTGAGACTGGATCCCAGGACTCCGGGATCACAACCTGAGCTGAAGGCAGACACTTAACCACTGAGCCACCCAGGTGTCCCCAGTCCTGTAATTTTTTAAAAGATTGTATTTATTTGAGAGAGAGCAAGAGAGAGACCATATGTCTATGGGAGCACACATGCAGGGGTAGAGGTAGAGGGGAAGGGAGAGGGAGAGAGAATCTCAAACAGACTCTGTAGTGAGCATGGAGCTGGCACGGGGCTCCATCTCATGACTTGAGCTGGAACCAAGAGTCAGAAAATTAATCAACTGAGCCACTGGGGGTCCCAGTCCTGCATATTTTTAATAGGGGTTTATTTAATTTAGTAATTGCTAGTTAGACTAAGTAATTTACATGAGGCTTGCACTAAGTATTTATAAATATTGGCTCTTATGAACTACACAATTATTGAACTATCAAGCACAAGTTATGGATAATGATGAAGAAGGTGAAGAGTAGAGGAGGAATGACAAGAACAGAAGACAAAAATGTCTTTGGTGGCATAAGTGCCTATATAATGCCTGGTAGGAGTCTCAGGTGCCCTTGACCCCTGCTACTTTATTTCTACTGCACTAGACTCTTAATTGCTGGGGCAACATATTTTATTTCTTTACCATCCTGTCTCTACCTCAGCTTCCACTTATAGGATTATTATTTTCATTGCCACATACTAATTAGTGTCTCTGTTCACCATTCTGTGAGAAGAGTGTAAATGTGTGTGTCTGATATGTGGTGATATGTGCACAATTTAGTTTGTTCAGGCTGCCAAGAGAAAATACTCCATACTGGTGGGCATTAAACGACAGGAATTCATCTTCTCACAATTCTAGAGACTGAAAGTCCAACATCAAAGGGCTTGCAGGGTTGATATCTCATGAGAGCTCTCCTTTCAGGTTGTAGAAGGACATCTTGTGAACTCACATGACCTCTTCTCCCTCTCCCTCTGTGTCTGTATGTGGGTTGGGGATGGGGGGCTGGCAGGGTGGAGGGAGGGAGGGAAGGATAGCTTGCTGCTGTCTCTTCTTAAAAAGGACACTACTGTTGTTGGATCTGAACACCCCCCCCCCATGACCTCATTTAACCTTAATTATTTCCTCATTCCAAATAGACCCACACTGAGGGTTAGGACTTCAACCTGTGGATTTAGGGAATATGCAAACATTTTATCCTTAACAGCACATTATTGTAGAATTTACTGATTAGAAGCTTTAGTGCCATAAAAACGTCAATTATGATGTGTAATTGGGGACTAAGGTGGGCATGTTTTCAGCAAGCAGAATTTTCAGGTGAGTGTAGAGGCTTACTGAGCTTTCTACACACAACCCTCTTTCTTCATTAAGGTGGATTTTCTTCTAAAATTGGAAGAAGCACCTCTTTGCACAATTCATCTTTGTCAGAATTCTGCTTCTGTTCAAATGCTTTGTAGCCACTTTTGATTAATTCTGGGGCTTGATGTTCAGAGTTTCACTTTGATAAAACATAGAACCATTTTGTGTAAAGCATGCAGGCATTTCTTTTATTTATTATGGCAACAAGCTCTAAAATTTCCTTTACTTCTGCCATTTTAAATATCTATTCAAGAAAGGGTCTTATTTGTGGTACATTATCTCATTGCCATTTTTGATATCATCTAATGATTACATAAAATATAAATCTACTATCTTTCCAGATTTCATATATCACAATCTTTTTCCATTTGTCATGGGTTGTAGGGTTTTCACATTTCATCGTGTAAAGTCATTGGGTTCGATTATTTCAAAAGGAATTTTCTCAGCGCTTCTTTTAAGGTGAAATAGCAGCATAATATCTCTGAGATTTCTGATTAGCGAGTGGCTCACCATTGACAAACTAGCTCAGACTGCTTTGTGGAAAAAACAAACATTAATACATTATTCAAATTAAAATGAATATGAATGTGTGTGTTTATTAAAAATGACCTGAATCATATCCTACACTTTCTTTGATTAAGGTTAACATTAAGTCTATTTTTTCCTGTAAGATAAAGTTGTAGCTTACATAATGAACCCTGAACTTTTCAAACCATCAGAATCTGGTAAAACCTCATAACCTCTGTCAGCTTATTTTTATGAAGAAATTTCCAGCATTTGGTGTAGACCAGGGTGATAGAGCTCTGCTTCTGCAGCTTAGGAACAGTTAATAAGCTTTGCTTATTTATTTCTATTTTTAAAAAGACTTTATTAAGTAATCTCCACACCCAATGTGGGCTCAAATTTAAGAACTCTAAGATCAAGAGTCACAGGCCCTATGAACCAGCCAGGTGCTTCAAGAGCAGTTACTAAGATTTAGAGATGCAGATTGGTTATATGTAACAATTATAGAACTGAAATGAAATATTGAATATATCTGTCTTTTAGATTTTGCTACATGTGTCCCTCCAATCCATTTTAAGTAAAAGTTTCATTAATATGACTTAAACACAAAGGGCAAAAGAAAATAATCTATCCAATCAAAGAAAACCATTTCAAGTGTTGCACCATGTTCTATTATTACCATTAATTAGTTACATATATTCTTAGTTTTAGAAATGTTTTTCTTCATAGATTTATATAATAGCTTTCAATTTGACAAACCCTCAGGCACCAGGAGATATATATAACATTATATATTAAGTGGAGAGAAAATGTAATTTTCATTTTGTTCTTTTTAGTAGCAAAAAAGATTATTTGAATTTATGTATACTTAAAAGATCAGATTTTCAAAAAGTTAACATTGCTTTAAAAATACTGCTATATGTAGCCTTATATAAAAGAAGGATGGGTTGCTGCAGAATAGGATAAAAAATGAGATTTAATACTTTTGAAATGATCTGACCTATTGTGAGCATGTAAATCTATTAAGGAAAGTGATATTAATTATTTTCATACATTAGGATAGAAATTAAATCTTGAGTAAGCTATCAATTTGAAATAGACATATTTTCATTAGATATGGCATAAATACAAAATTTTATGGTGGTAATATTTTAATACCATGGTTTTATATTGTGTCTTATTACTCTGTACATATTTGTAAAGCCTGTATGTGTTCTTTGTAAATTAGGAAGAGGATATATTTGTCAGGTATTTGAGTGTCAAAAACAAAGAAAACCAGTTGTTTGTTTTTTTTCCCAAATTATACTCTTCTCTAACCCCATTAAAAAGAGAGAGACAGAAGCAGTGATTTGTTTTCTTGTTCTAAACAAATTTTTGGTATTCCTACTTGCTTTTGGTTGCTGATGAGCTAGAGTAAAAGTGCATTCTAAATAGATTTACTGAGGGAGCATCCTGTCACATGAGAATAAGGGGGTGGCGCATGTGGCATATGGTGGAATGACAGTGTGTGTAGGGAGCAATCTGGAATGCAACAGGCTTGGGGAAAATGTGTTGTTCCAGGAGGTGTTAGTACTGGTTTGATGTATCCCAGTCTCTAGAGTATGAGATGGGATTATTTGCCTAAATGTTCCAATCGAAATGGCAGCTTTTTATTTATCTTTGCTGTACAATTATATTTTTATTTTTTAAAAGATTTTATTTATTTATTCATAAGAGGCGCAGAGAGAGGCAGAGACATAGGCAGAGGGAGAAGCAGGCTTCCCAAGGGGAGCCCGATGGGGGACTCGATCCTGGATCCCAGGATTACAACCTGAGCCGAAGGCAGATGCTCAACTGCTGAGCCACCCAGGTGCCCCTGTACAATCATATTTTATGTGAGTTATTTCTTGTATAGATTTCTGTATATTCCTGAGACACTTCTCTGATTGTAAAGCCTAAGTATTACTTGTTCCATTGATCCCTGGGCCTCTTTACCCGTAGTTTTGACCCAAGGATCTACAGTTTCTTTCTGTTCCTTTTATCTTTGCAGAGAGAGAAGTCTTATAATGTTTCCTGGCCACATCTCTAGTGCAAAAGTAAAGATTTCTGTCTCAAATTGCCTTTTTATCAACTTAAATATAAAGCCTGACTTAGGGTTACCCAAGAGTGAAAAAATTCTATATGGTTACAGGCATTTTAAAAATCCAACTCAAAAAAAAAAAAAAAAAAATCCAACTCAGGGCAGCCTGGATGCCTCAGCGGTTCAGCGGCTGCCTTTGGCCCAGGGCGTGATCCTGGAGACCAGGGATCGAGTCCTACATGGGGCTCCCTGCATGGAGCCTGCTTCTCCCTCTGCCTGTGTCTCTGCCTCTCTCTCTGTGTGTCTTTCATGAATAAACAAATAAAATCTTAAAAAAATAATAAAAAATAAAAATCCAACTCATCAGTAGTAATAATTTAAATTGATGTTTATATTATATATATATATGTATACTTGTCCAAGTATACTTGTATACTTGCGTATATATACATATATATACACATTATATATATGTGTGTATATATATATACACAAAAAAAACTAATGTGAAAAAAAAACTAATGTGCGCATTGTGAAATTCTGTGTTGTCTTCACTTTTAATTATAGTAATTTTAGAAATATAATAATAAACTTTCTGTCTGGAAAAAGATATGGATCCCTCAAAAAACATCAAGACTAGTCTTATTTTACATCTTTGGACCTAAATTAGAAATGAGTGTAAACTCATACACTCACAGGGAAGGTCAATAAGCACAAAGTACAAAGATCATGTTTCTCATCCTACCCTGTTTTAGGAGACAAGCTCTTATTATTCTGAATATTTTAGCCAAGATCTTTCTTTTTGGTTTATTAGTTTTTAAAGATTTTATTTATTTATTCATGAGAAATACAGAGAGAGGCAGAGACACAGGCAAAGGGAGGAGCAGGCTCACTGAAGGGAGCCTGGTGTGAGACTCAGTCCTGGGACTCGGGATCACACCCTGAGCCAAATGCAGATGCTCAACTACTGAGCCACCCAGGCGTCCCTAGCCAAGATCCTTCTTGACTATAGGTATACTGTAGAATGATGGTTGCCAAATATTAACTAGGAAGCCCTAAGGATACTTGAGACCCTGTGAAGGATCCTTAAAATTACCTTCATAATAATACTAATAATAATAATAATGATAATAATACTATTTACCTTTTCTCCTCTTCTTTTCTTTTGAATTTACAGTGGGGTATTCCACTGTGATACATGATCATAATATCACTCTCATGATTAATGAAATGTGTTTGTATATTCTTGTATTTTTAGAGTATTCTAAAACACTAGGTATAAATGTGTTTATATTCAGAGATTAATTCCATTTGTCCCCAGTACTTCTTTTTCATTCTTACTAGCTGTAACAATACTTTTTTTTCTTTTTTCTAAACACAAACGTCAGCAAGCTTTCTGTCAATGGCTAGGTGGTAAATATTTTTGGCTTTGTGGGATAGGCAATCCATTACAACTATTTAACTCTTCACTGTTGCTATAAATCAGCCATAGACGATATGTGAATAGAGCATAGCTGTGTTCAACTTAAACTTTGTAGACATTGAAAATTTTATTTTATGTAATTTTTATATGTCATGAAATATCATTCTAGTTTTTACTTTTTTCCAGCCATTTAAAAATGTGAAAACCATTCTTACCTCATGAGCATTCCAAAAATAGGCAACAGGCTTGATTTGACCATACAGCATAGTTTGATAACTTCTATCTAATAAAACTTCAGTTTTGAAACACAGAAGTTTCCCTTACAAATACTTGGAAACACAAGTAAGTACACTTTGATGTTTTGGTTTTCAATGTTTTTATATATTTTAAAATTTCATCTAAAATATGGTTTTAAAACTTTATATTTTATTCTAAAAAAAAAAAAGAAAATATATGTTTCCCTTATGTTTAAGCATAATGAGCCCATGAACAAAAATTCTTGGAGTTCTCAGGAATTTTTAAGACTTTTTTAAAGGAAAAAAAAAAAAAAAAAAAAAAAAAAAAGACTTTTTTAAAGGGATCTCAACATGAAAAATTTAGAGAACCACTATGCTAGAGACTACTACTAAGGACGCTCTATTATCCCACTTCTATATTGTGGCATTCATTTCCCCACCAGCTGTATCATTCTAATTGTCACAGATGAGACCTACCAGGAATTGCCTTCAGACAAAAAGAATGTATGTGTTTCTTACTGCTACTATAAGAAAACACCACAAATGGCTTTAAAACACCAGAAATTGTGTTAATGTCTTACTGCATTATTGTCTCACCATTCTAGGGGATTGGAAATCCAACATTAGGTATTGGCAGAGTTACACTCTCCAAAGGAACAAGGGAAGAATCCTTCCTTGCCTCTTCCAGGATCCTGGTGGTTGTCAGAAATTCTTGGCATTCTTTGACTTACAAAGGCATTATTCTAGTCTCTGCCTCCATCCTAACTTGGCATCATTCCTGTCTGTCTGTCCAAGTTTCAATCATTTTATAAGTATACCACTCATTGGATTAGGGCCGTACCCTGATCTAGTATGACCTCATACATACAGGGTGTTTGTAGATATAACAAAATAAAGTTAAAATAAAGTTAAAGTAGATATAACAAAACAAAGTTAAAATAAAGTTACATTTACAAGTACAGGGAGATAGAAATTCAACATCTTTTGGAGGACACAGTTCAACCCATAGGGTCACCTTGTTCAAGGCCACATATCTCCAAAGGGCAAAGTACATGCAAGGACTGGAATATTCTAGTTCTCAGCCTGTACTTTACCTCAAGTTGGGACATCTCCAAAGAGCCATCCTGGTTCCAGAGCTCACTGTCAGATCAGCAGATGCCCTTCTTACCACAATATTAAAGTGCGGGTCTCCCTCTACCCAACCCTGCTTCCACATTCATCATGGTGCTGCTCCCAAAAACACTTCTCAGTAAACATCCTACCTTTAAATGTCAGGATCTCAGAGTCTTTGATTCCTGGGAGACCCAATCTAGGTTATATGCAAAGAAATTTGTTATTAAAATTTTCTTGTTTCTTAACCTGCATTTTATGTTGGATTTTTGACCATAAAGACCACAAAGATTTCATTTTTCTAATATATCTTCAATGTAATGTCAGAGGTATGAAGGTAACTTAGGGTTTGGCGAAGGAACAGATATGTCAGCATACTTCGGATTTGCTATTTTCACTTGTGCCTCACCATCTCATTTCACAATTAGTAGTTTACAACAGTATCTTTTTAAAAATGTCTACTTTTAAGGTTTATTATTTGTAGGAAGTCAAATAATAGCAAAAAATAATCTCACAAGTTATCTACTCAGACCTTCCATTGAAAGGAGGAAGCTTTTGATATTTAGGATAGGGGAAGATGAAAGATTCAAAATATTTTGTAGGAAACATTACTCATAGCAAGTGTTGAAAGATACGTATTGATACATTTATCAGAAGAAAGAAAAGGAAAAGAATGTAAGCAAGGTCATGAATGCAGGAAATAACACTTTATAATTAAAACTGCAAGTATTTCATTGGAACCATAGGGAGGGTGGCTTAATAATTGGTAAGAAATGAGGGGTACTTTGGACTACATTACTAGATTTAGACTCTAACCTCTGGGTAATGTGGAATCATTGAAGGACATTTTATTTTATTTTATTTTATTTATTTTATTTTATTTTATTTCATTTTATTTTATTTTATTTTATTTTATTTTATTTTATTTTATTATTTTATTTTATTTTATTTTTTTGAAGGACTTTTTAAAAAGAAGAGTGACATGATCACATTTTACCTTGGAAGTACTTGTGTATATAAGTGAAGCCAAAAGATATGGAAAAGTAAAAAGGAACCTGGAATGGGTTCTAAGCTAAGATGGCAATGTGTAAGTAGAAGAGGAAACAGATATGAGGTGGTTGGCTATAGAAGTATCAAGAACTGATGATTGAGTAATGTGCTTGAAGCACATCAGAGGTAACAGGGTCTTGATGATTCTAGGGGCAATGATGCTGTTCATCAAAAGAGGAGTATCAGGGACGCCTGGGTGGTTCAGTGGTTTGGTGCCTGTCTTTGGCCCAGGGTATGATCCTGGAGTCCCGGGATAAAGTCCCACATCGGGCTCCCTGCATGGAGCCTGCTTCTCCTTCTGCCTGTGTCTCTGCCTCTCTCTCTGTGTGTGTGTCTCTCAAGAATAAATAAATAATCTCTTAAAAAAAGAGAGAGAGGGCAGCCGAGGTGGCCCAGCGGTTTAGCACCACCTTCAGCCCGGGGCGTGATCCTGGAGATCCAGGATCGAGTCCCACGTTGGGCTCCCTGCATGGAGCCTGCTTCTCCCTCTGCCTGTGTCTCTGCCTCTCTCTGTGTGTGTGTCTCTCATGAATAAATAAATAAAATCTTAGATAGGGAGAGAGAGAGAGGAGAAATAGGGAAATAGGAAAATGTGTACAGAAGGACATCATTGGTTCACTTTTGGACATTGTGACTTTGCTCTGTTTGTACAACACCGATATAGATAAATCCTATAGATACTTAGAAATGTGGACTGGGCTCGGGTAAGAAAAAGTAAGAGATAGATGAAAAATAGGAATGAATTCATGCATAATTTATCTGGTGATTTTATGAATCCTCTGTTGTCCAGACACAATGGAAGACACTGGAATATAATGAAGCAAAAAAAAAAAGCAAAAAACCAAAAAAAATAAAAACAAACAAACACAAACAAACAAACAAAAAACCCTCTGCCTTCATAAAGCTGAAGTGTTTTGTGGTTCATCATCTACTCCTGGTTCTGTCATAAAAGTCTCCTGAATGGACCCTGAAAGATCCATCCCTCTCTCATGGCCAATGCCTTTGGTCTAAGTCAAGCCATCACCACCTTAGATGATAGCAATCGGCTATGTGATTAGGCTTAACTCAATCAGCATATGTTATTCCTGTAGCTATAATGACTAGTTCAGGGGCAGCCATGTAACCTAACTTATTGTAGTCATTATCAGGGCTTTTAATTAACACTATAGGAAGAATTCTAAGTTTTGGTGTTGGTCATGGAGTTGAGAAGGTGTAAAGCTGAGAGCTACTGCCGCCATTTTCACATGTGAGTGGCTGCCTTGAATGATGGTCGTACCAACTCTAAGGAAGTGGAAACAAGAAATATGGTAGAGAATCATGGCCCTGTCTGATCTCCTGCTTAACAAGCTGCACTTAAACTAATTCTCCTGGACTTTCCAGGTTACTTTTCAGATAACTTTAGGTTATCCAGTGAGTTCTTATTTTTGCATAATGTGGTTTGTCTTGTGTTTTTGAATGCTTCCAAATAAAGCAGACCTTAGCTTATGTGTGTATGTATTTACATATATGCATATAAGGGAGGTGTAGATACTGCCAATAAGCAAGCAAATATGGCAATATTTAGATAACTTCTACGAGGGAAATAAACTGGTGCTTTGGTAGATGATAGCCAAGGCAGGGTCTGTATTAGTTCAAGGAAGACCTCTCTGCGGGTGTTATTCAAACTGAAATCTGGAAAATGAGTAGAGCCAGCAATGCCAAGAATTGAATGCCAAACCGGTAGTAAATGCTTGACATATTTTAGGAATAGACAGATGGCCAGTGAGGCTGAGTAGGAGGTCGGAGATGTGTTTAGAGATAGATTATAGAGGATCCCTGGATGGCTCAGCAGTTTAGTGCCTGCCTTCGGCCCAGGGCGTGATTCTGGAGTCCCAGGATTGAGTCCTACATCGGGCTCCCCACATGGAGCCAGCTTCTTCCTCTGCCTGTGTCTATGCCATTCTTTCTGTCAATCTCTCTCATGAATAAATGAAATCTTAAAAAAATGTAGAGATAGATTACACTGGGATTTATGATAAAGCAAAACAGAGCTAAATCAGAGGTATCTTTTCATGTTAATGTTTGTTTTATTTGATTTTTTTCTTTCAATAAAAGGAATGCAAGAATGTTTAGAAATCCTATATATATATATATATATATATATATATATATATATATATATATAAAGGAACAGTGAGAGAATGTAAGTGTGGGGTGACTAAGGCAGGACAGAGGCCTGCACACAGGTAGAGCAGTGCACCTTGTCCACAGGATCAAAGCCCTCATCTTCTGAGTCTGGATCTCTTTGACTTTGTAGATGTGGGGCCAAAGATATTAAGAGAGATTAAACTTGATCACTCTAGTCATCCATGTGAATTAGAAAGTGGGGATACACTACAGTTTATCAATCCCCTCCCTGAAACTGGATTCCCTAACCTGAATTGAACAGCTCAAAAAAATAGAATAATTAATTCTCTTGATCTGGATGATGCATTCACTTTTTAAGAGGCCAAGATAAATAGGCAAGTGACGATCATAGCTGAAGATGAATTAATGATCTATCACCAGAAAATAATTTTCAACTGTTAAACCTCCAAAGAGTAATTCAAGGATACTGACAGAAGACAGAAGGGTTGAAACTAAGGGAATTAGCAGGAGGCTAGAGACATAGATATATGTGAGAAAAAGGTAAAAGGCCTCACTGTGATCCCTATAGTATAATATTTGGATTATCCATGATACAAATGTTATTAAGTTTGACATTTTATTGTAATTTTAGATGTGATTTTATTGTCTAAAATTTATCCTATTTATGCAAAGTATTGAATCTTTATTTTTATAATGGTTTCTGAATTAATAAAGATTTTATTATATGAAATAACAACTTATCACCCCACCACACTATACAGATATATAAAAGTAGTGAAATACTGTGTTGTACTTTAAGCACTTTTAAAATAAAATTTGTTGTATTATTTCTAGAATTTATAACATAATATCCAACTTGCAATTATTATATCTATTTAGATTATCTGTTGAAACTTAAACTGCAACTACTAAAATAATTTGTACAAATTTTGTATCAGTTAGCTGAAAATCCCAAAACTTGGAGATTTGGTTTTCAAATTTAATTTTTCCTTTTGCCAATACTTATATTTTGCTATGTAAATTTATTACAATGTTAAGTGCTAGGCCATTACTTTCTGTTCCTATGACTCATTTTAATCTAATAAAACTAAAACATACTATTAAAATAAGGGATCAAGTCTATGATGTTTGCATACTTACATAAAGTGTGTTTTTATCCCTTTTTAAAACATTGATGTTAATAAGTGTGTTAAATTTTGCAATGCGTATGCAGAAATTTATTATCATTCTACTTCATTATATTTATATTTTTATAAAACTTTGGCCCTTTTAAGCCACTGAACAAAATATCTCTGTTATTTTGTTTATTGCTGGACTTTCTTTCCGATGGCTGTTAACTCTAAATAATCAACCTAATCTCTTCAGGATGTTTGTTAAATCTGGAAATGACAGAAACTAGACATGTTTGGAATTGCAGATTGGGAAATCTCTACTAACTGATGGCTCTTTCATTTTGTAGATCAACTGGTTTCTTTTTATGAACAATTTTTCTGCCACTTCTCTCAAAGGGATCTTTGGTTTAAGCATGGTATCATAAGTCATAGAACACTGTAGAGCTATAAATCCAAAATCTTGTAAGACCGATGTAATCTTTTATTTTATTTATTTGAGGGAGTGAGGGTGCACCTGCACCAGTGGGGAGTGGGGTGGGGGAATGGGAAGAGGGAGAAGGTGAGGGAAAATCAGACTCCCTGCTGAGCAGGGAGCCTGACATGGGGGCTCAATCCTCGGACCCTGAGATCAGGACCTGAGCGGAAGGCAGACAGATACTTAACTGACAGAACCATCCAGGTTCCCCAAGACTGGTGCAATCTTTTGTTTCTACATTCTTACTCTAAAGAGAGAAGCTGAGTTTCATTGGTTTTTCTTTTTGCTCTAAGATGGACAGCAATGAGATTAGCCTTGCAATATGTGGTGTCAGACTTTGCATATAATAACATTCTTTCCCTACAGATTATTTTCTTTAAGATCTTCTTAATTTAGGGGAGTCAGGGTGGCTCAAGGGTTAATGTCTGACTCTTGATTTCAGCTCAGGTCATGATCTCAGGGCCTTGAGATTTGAGCCCCAGTATGGTAACCATATGCTACATGTGACTGTTAAAATTAAAATTAAATTAAACATAAATTAAAAATCTTAGTTTCTCAGCACATGAGCTACGTTCCAAGTGCTCAATAACCACATGCAGCTGGTAGCTACGGTGTTGAATGACAGAGATACAGAATATTTCCATCACTACCAAAATCTCTATTGGGCAGTAATTATTTAGAAATAAATAATTACTATTATTTAGTATTCAGTATTAATATCCTTTAAGGTGTTGAATTAAGAAAGCTCAGGATGTGGGCATTGTACAGAAAAGATTTTCAGGTAGAGGAAATACTTAACGCAGAGTGTCATATTCAAGGTACAAATTCGGATAAGCAAATTGAAAACACTGTCTAGGTCATAAGTTTGTATATAAATATTGAGTTAAATTATGTAAAGGATATAAAGATGGATATGTTGCAGGTCCTGTCCTCAAGGCATATCATCTAGCTTAAAAAGGCTGTTTTGTGCATAGATAGTAAATATAAGATTTGCTTTTTAAAAATCCAGCATTTAGTAAAAACAGTGCTAAAACAGGGGCAATTCATTCTCAGGGGTTCAAGGAGGGATTTACTGTAGAAGTGAGTGGTAAAGCTGGCTGGTAAGATGGAGAGTAAAGTTGACAATTAGAGACTGGTAATAAAGGATTGAATTACTTATTCCTTTTTTTTTTTTTTTTTTAAGAACTAAATTAGAGGCATGCCTGGGTGGTTTAGTCGTTAAGCGTCTGCCTTCAGCTCAGTTCGTGATCCCAGGGTCCTGGGATGGAGCCTCACATCAGGCTTCCTGCTCCTGGGGAGCCTGCTTCTCCCTCTCCCTCCGCTGCTCCTTCTGCTTGTGCGCGCACGCTCTCTCTCTCATGCTCTCTTACTGCCGAATAAATAAAAATCTTAAAAAAAAAAAAAAAGAACTAAATTAGATTCAAAATTCCTTTCAACTTTCTGCTTATATGAATTTTTATTTTATCTCTAGCATGTTAACGTCATTACTCAGTCTATTTAATTATGAATTTTAAAGACTTTGCAAATTAGTCCCAGTTTCTTTTTGAAAAATCTTTATTTTTCTCAAACTCCCACAAAGCTATTTACTTTCAGTTTGCAAGCAATGCATTGGAAATTGTGTGCAGAACTGTTAAGCTGGCGAGTGAACAATTAAAGAGAGGAAGCTTTAAATGTATTACTTAGAAAATGCAATATTTGCATCACTGAGTAGATGTTACGGAGGTCTCATTTATCTAACTACAACTGTGATACTTTGTGAAATCCCCCAGAATAGTATTAAGAATACTATTGAGTAATGTGTAATTTCCTTTTTAAAAAAGATTTCTTATTTGTTTGTTTGTTTATTTATTTAAGAGGGAGAGAGTGAGCACAGAAGGAGGTGGAGAAGCAGACTCGCTGCTGAGCAGAGAGCCCAACATGGGGCTCCATCCCAGGACCCCGAGATCATGACATGAGCTGAAGGCACATGCTTAACCAACTGAGCCACCCGAGTAATTGGGTGCCAATTTGAGTGCCCCCAAGTAATTTCTTTTTATCTTTTTATAAGATTGTATTTATTTATTTCAGAAAGAGAGAGAGAGCAAGGGGAGGGGTAGAGGGACAAGCAGACTCCCTGCTGGGCACACAGCCCTACAAGGGACTCAATCCCAGGACTCTGAGATCATGACCTGAGTCGAAGTCAGATGCTTCACTAACTGAGACACACAGGCACCCCTGCAATTTTCTTAATCAAACATCCATTTAAAAACTCTTTTGTTTAGTAATAGAAGTTAGGCATGCCTGGGTGGCTCAGCGGTTGAGCATCTGCCCTTGGCTCAGGGCGTGATCCCGAGGTCCTGGGATCAAGTCCCTCATTGGGCTCCCTGCATGAGCCTGCTTCTCCCTCTGTCTGTGTCTCTGCCTCTCTGTGTGTCTCTCATGAATGAATAAATTAAAAATCTTCAAAAAAAGTAATAAAAGTTAACTTTCATTTAAAATGTAAGATACACAAGAAAAAAATATTCTAAAACTTTAGGATACTGAGATTGATTGAATCACATTTTTTGGATATTAGATTGTTAATGAATAAATGTGTAAGACCTAAATGTGATAAACTACACATCTTCTAAAAAAAAAAAAAAACAAAAAAACTGGGATCCCTGGGTGGCGCAGCGGTTTAGCGCCTGCCTTTGGCCCAGGGCGTGATCCTGGAGACCTGGGATCGAATCCCATCCCACATCGGGCTCTCGGTGCATGGAGCCTGCTTCTCCCTCTGCCTATGTCTCTGCCTCTCTCTCTCTCTCTCTCTGTGACTATCATAAATAAATAAAAATTAAAAAAAATTAAAAAAAACTTTCTTCAAATACAGATTCTGAAAAGGCCAGCTAGATATTAAGAACTTTATTACATGCTAAATATTCAACATTTTTTAATAATTAATTTATTTTTTATTGGTGTTCAATTTGCCAACATACAGAATAACACCCAGTGCTCATCCCATCAAGTACCCTCCTCAGTGCCTGTCACCATTCACCCCCACCCCCACCCTCCTCCCCTTCCACCACCCCTAGTTCGTTTCCCAGAGTTAGGAGTCTTCATGTTCTGTCTCCCTTTCTGATATTTCCTACCCATTTCTTCTCCCTTCCCTTCTATTCCCTTTCACTATTATTTATATTCCCTAAATGAATGAGAACATATAATGTTTGTCCTTCTCCAATTGACTTATTTCACTCAGCATAACACCCTCCAGTTCCATCCACGTTGAAGCAAATGGTGGGTAAGTACATATATAAGAGAGGTATTTTCATTGGGTCTGTTTGCAAAAAATGCTAAGGTACCCAGACTTTACCCTCTAGGAGTTTTCATCTAAGAGGAAGATTCATTGAGTGTGTGTGTGTGTGTGTGTGTGTGTGTGTGTGGTGTTGGGGAAGGCAAGGTTGTGTGTAATAATCAGAGTAAGTTAAAGACATGTAATTTGAAAAAGGATGCTTAGTATTATAGTAATTTCTGTGATTAAAAACTAGAAACTAAAATTCCTTAAAATCCTTTTGTCAAAGAGAAAGCAGTGATTCTCCACAGAGTAAGGGATGGAAATGTGGGGGGGGGGGGGCTGGCTCCCACTTTCAGGAGGTATGTACTCTTCAGAAGTATACTTGCATTAGAAATGGTTGAGAAACACGAACATAAATCAATTAGTATTAGTGCAGACAGTGTATAAGCTCAGCAGCAGGTGATACATAGCAAATATATTTATAATCTGGAGTCCATGTCATAATGACCTAATAAAACTGAGCTGGAATAAATGCTTGCCTAAATAAGAAATAAGGATTTGTATCTCAGCTCTTATAGTAACTCAGGCACTTTGCTTCTTGACATCCTAAAATTTCTGAATTTCCCTCATTTGAAAAAAAAAAAAAAAAAAAGAGAGAGAGAGAGAGAGAGTTGGATGTAATCTTTAAATATCCTCCAGCATCTAACATGCCACAATTCTAAGTCAGTAAATGAAGCCATGATTCTTGTCTCTGGGCCTAAAATAATACCACTTTAAAATTATTAGACGAAAGCTTAGTATCCTTTCAAACATAAATCTAATTAGCTGGAGCAGTAGGGAGAGTCGCAGTATATAAGTCCCGATTGGTCTCCTAATTGTAACTGTTTGCTCCCTAAATGATACATTGTTTGAAGGGATGTAAAAATTCTTTCCACACAGAGTTCATTACCTATAACATAGTGTTTGTTTATTTTCCATTGAGTGAGAGTGGAGTGAAATTGAGTAAGGGAGTAAGAGCGTGGCACACTTTGAACATTGAATATTCCCTGAGGCTCCAGCGTTTTTGCATTGGCGCTGGGCCCAGGGAGCACTTAGCAGAAAATGATGTTGAGGGCACTGTGGCCATATTATTTGACATTGGATCTGAGACAGTTGATAGCAGCCGTGCATGACATTGACAAACGTGAGCAATAAAGGTTTATTAGAATATTTGATGGCGGAAAACATAGGGACATTGTATTCAATAAAACTAAATAAATTAAAAACGTGTACTGGAACAAAACTTTGCTATCCACTTCCGTTATAAAGGATAATGCAACAACTTTGTCCTCTGAAACCTATTTTCTCCTATTTGCAATCCAGTTGTATGCAATGGCAAAGCAATTAGAAATTAGGATAAAAACTGTTCTTTCCATATCACAGGAATTATTACATATCTGTCTTATATTTATAGATATCTACCAACTACCGACACATATAATTTCTTTACCTCTATTGCAAAGAGTTCAAGGAACAGTGTCCCTTCTGTTTAAAATCATATCCCCACTTGTTTTCTTAGGCACTTCACCTACCAGTGATCGCCTGTCTCCAAAATATTTAACTCTTCTCTCTTTCAAATGGATCGTTTCTACCTGCATAAAAACATAGTGCAAAATTTTTTTGGTTTTATTTTCTTAAGATTTTATTTATTAGAGAGAGAGAAAAAAAAAACAGAGAGAGCGAGAGCAACTGAGAGGACATAGCAGGGAGGAGACAGAGAAGGAGGCTCCCCGCTGAGCAGGGAGTCTGATGTGGGACTCGATCCCAGGACCCTGGGATCAAGATCTGAGCCGAAGGCAGATGCTTAACCTGCTGAGCTACCTGGGTGCCCCCTAGTGCAACATTTTAATATGTTTTCCATTCTCACCACCCTTCTTCTACTTAAAATGAAGGTGATTCCCTATGTCTTTGAATTACCAACCTCCAGCTTAACACTTGCCAGTGTTTAGGAAGAGTCTATCATCTTGACCTTTATTGACACCATGTTCCTTGGCTCTCCCCATTTATTTCCTTCCTTCTTCTTCCACTCCTCCTCCTTCACCTGTTTCTCTCTTTTTTTTCTTCTTTCTTCTATTTCTAGCCTCCAAATATTGAGATCTTCGTGTGCTAGGGCCCCTTATTTTCTCTTCATCTATACTGTCTCCCTAGGTTATCTCATGCAGACTTTTTTGTTTTTTAAGGTTTTATTTATTCATGAGAGACACACAGAGAGATAGAGGCAGAGACTCAGCCAGAGGGAGAAGCAGGCTCCTTGTGAGGAATGTGATTTGGGACTTGATGCCGGGGCCTGGGGATCACAACCTGAGCCAAAGGCAGATGCTCAACCAGTGAGTCACCCAGGTGCCCCCATGCAGACTTTTGAATGGAATGGACTCAATGCAGATAATTCCGAAATATATATCTTCAACCTACATTTACCTCTTAAATTTCTAACTCTATTTCCAACTGTATGCCTACGAGGGATTGCCTGATAGGCATGTCAAACATCCCTGTAATGACCCCTCAGTTTGAGTTTCTTCCCTAAGTTCACATCTTTAGTTTTTCCCATCTGTGAAATGGCATTACCATTTGCTCCATCCCTCAAACCCAAATCTGGGGATAATTTTGTATTTCTCAAATTTATTTGGCCACGCTTCCTTCTAATTATTAGCAAATTAATTTCTGTTGTGAATCCAGATATATCCTGAATTCATCCCTACTCATGACATCCCAAACTCTTCCCATCATTCCCAACCAAACAGATAGGATAGTTTTGTCAGGTAACTGGAATTAATTCACATGAACTATGTTGACAAATAGAAAAGCACGGAAAATAATATAACCAAATCCCTATTTCTATGGCACAGAATTAATGGATGTTAACATTTTGTTATAGTTACTTCACACTTTTCTAAAATGCAACAGCATAGAAGTTGAAATTCTCTTCCTAGTTCTGTTATTTTCACTATTCTTTCTTTCTTCACTTTTTCCAAGATAATGTTATTTTGACCTTTATATATACCCTTCCTATTCATTTTGTTGTATACTAACATACACATGCATATTTGTACATAAGCAATACACAGCTTTACTTTGTCAGCTTTATCAAAGGCACATACTTCCTTCTTATTTGTGGCTTGTCTTTTAATCTTGTGTTTTCTCAAAGAGGAAATTTTGATTTTAATATGGTTGAGTTTATCAATATCACCCTTTATGATGTTTAATTCATTGATCTTACTTAATATTTTATTATTTTGAATTAGCAAAGGTATTTTTCTAGATTTCCCTTTAAAAGTTTAAAATCTTAATTTTGCCACTGATAGTCATAATACATTTGAATTTCTATTTAATATATAGCGTGAGGTACACATCTTTTACTCTCCCCCCTTGTATGTGGCTAAATACCATTTATCCGATATGTAGTGCCACATGTCCATAAACCAATTTTCACATTTGGGTGGGTCTATTTTAACTTCTCTGCTTTATCCTTTGGTCAGTCAGACATACCACCACACTCTTTCACTCACTTTAACTTCACTGTGAATCTTGAAATCCTGAAGAGAAATCCCCCCTCAGTCTCAATCATCTAACTCTTTTCTTCACCTTCTTCTGAACTGTTCTTGGCTTTTGCTCTGTTGGGTAGATACCATGAGCTGACTACACATATTCATTCAAAATCACCAGTTTGCCTTGAATACATCATTTATTGATCACCTACTATATTTTGGTTCCTTTCTAGGCCATTGGAACTCATGTATAAAGAGAACAAAGATCCCTTCCCTTATGAGGCTTACATTCTATTGAATTGATTATAGAGAATTAGAAACCTGAAATACTTATGTTCTCAGAATTTCTTGCATTTGGGATGGCATTTGTCAGAGTTCTGGATGAAATATAAGATTGAAGTGTTCTGTTTGTTTTGTTTTTATTTTTTATTTTTTTGTTTTTTTGTTTTGTTTTCCTTCTGTTTCAGTTGCCTTTCTCCTTTCTTCTTTTACATAGTGTAAGCACTATGCCTGGAGTTTTAGCAGTCATTCTTCAAGTGGATGACAAAAGCCACACACCAAGGATAATGGACCAGGAAGGTCGGGGGAACCAATTCCTTAGGAGGTGGACCAGACTTGGCCTATTCTGGTCTTGCTTGCTTTAAGCTATTATGTGTCTGTTTTTCTCTTACACAGAGCCAAATATATTCCTATCTGATTCTTCAAAATATGTTAGAGAAAAAAATATTCTAAACATAAGAAAACACCTATATTAGATGGGAATCATACTCAGTTTCTAGATTAATTTATAGGAAATGGAAATTTTTACTCATTTAATTTTCATTCATAAACATGGTTTATTTTCTTATTTACCCAGATCCCCTTTAATGTCTCTCAGTACAATTTTATAGTATTATGTATTTAATCACTGCACTGTTTTTTTTTTTAGATTTATTACCTAATTACTTTATAGATATGTGTAATTTTCATCAGGATTAGTAAAATAACATTTTCTAATTTGGCAATGTTGTTATGTAGAAATGCCATTGATTGTTTTTAAACTCCTCAGTGTTCAGAATACTTATTTCTCATTGTCTAGCTTGTTTATAGATTCTCTTGTTTTTTCTATACAAACAGCCATATTATCACTGTGCAATGACATTTTAAAGTCTTTCTCTGCACTTTATATACCCATATTTCTTTGTCCAGATTTATAAAGTTAACTCTATAGACCCTTCAGTGTAATGTTGGATAGAAAGAGGTGATAGAGAAGTTGATTTAATGATGATACTTTAATGTTTTGCCATTTGAATGATGTTTTATAGAATTTTAGTGGAAACCCATCATTAAATTAATAAAAAGACAACTTCTAGAATACTTTTATATATGTTTAAATATATGTATATGTGAACAGATGCTGCATTTATTTAGATGAATGCTTTACTTCATATTTTGAGATACTCCATTTTTTTTTCTCACTACCCTCAATCTGTTAGTTCACAGTAAGAGTCTCTAATGATAATTCATCCTTGCATTTCCAATACAGACCATATTTGACTATGTTATGCTTCTTATATTGTGTTGTAATCGGTTGTTCATGTAGTAATTAGAATTGTTGCCTGTTATATTCATGCAAACATTCTCATGTTTAGACTGTTCATTAATAAACTTCTGTAAAGATAAACTAGCCTTATAAAAACATTCCTTTGGTATGTTTCTACAAAACAAGAGTTATTGTCTTCTGGAGATTTGGTAAAATCTGTGAAAACATTTCCAAATCTCTTTCTCTTATCGAAGTTTTCAGATTTATTGACAAAGTTCTTCTGAGTATCCTTTTATGGTGTTTTTTTAATCTTTCTTAGTTATGCCCCATTTGCATTATTAAAATTCTTGTTAACATCCTATTCTCTTGATCATTCTTGCCAGAGGTTTTTCCATTTTTTATTGGCTTTTAAAAAAACATTTTGGTTTTGGTAATCTTTTATAATGTGTTTTCTATTTTACATTTTTGCTCGTATCTTTATTTTCTCCATTTCCCTTTCATTGTATTTTCTCTTTCATTATCTCTCTTTTTTTTTGTTTTACTCTGAAATATCTAATCATTCTTATTTTTTTCATCCAATTTCATAAATTTCTCTCTAACTCCACTTTAGATACATTTTTAAAATTTTGGTATGAAGTGCTTCAAAGTCATTTGACTCTAAATATTTAGTTATTTCCATGTTTTCATATGATTCAGAAATTATTACAATTATGCCTCATAGTTGAAAATCAATGGGATATGTTAGCTGTCTATATGTGCTTGTCAGATTATATGTCCTATATATGCTATTAATTCATTGGGTTTTGTCAGGGTCATTTAAAAGATACACAATTTCATTTAAAATTATAAGTATTAATATTTTTCAGCCTAAGCTCTAATGAACCTTATAGCAACTTAATATATATGTTATTCAAATTCTTCATGTCTTACTAAGTGGGTGCTGGTGAATCTTAGTCTCTGCAGGAGGTCTTGGGCTCTTTGAGACTCTTTAAGCTTCTCCGCTTCCTTGTGACACTAAGTAGACATTTTCTAGTTTGTGGGAAGAAAAAGACTCTGAGCTCTCAATGTCTTTAAATGGTGATGTTGGTGTTACACTTTATATATCACTTCCGAGCATTTGTAACAGGAGAGGATCATTTGCTAATAGTTCGGTTCTACATTTTGTTGTCTCTAGACAATCTTATTGTAATAACTGCCCAAAGAATGAGGAAATCTTCCTTGGACGACATGATCTGGCCTCAGCCTACTGCTCTGGCCTTGCTTTGGATTACTTTCTTCAACCTTCTTTTTGTTTCTTGAACACCATTAGCTTAATCTCATACCATCATTTGCACCCATATTTCTTTATGCTTGAGATGGGCTTCCTCCCATTTCTCCATGCTGAGATTTTTTATAATAAAGATCCAGCAATGCCACAGACTTCTATCAGAACCAGTTTTATGAGGCTAGTGCAAAAAGGAAATTTGGTATCCTTTGTTCAAAAGGCAAGAAAAGGATGTAATTGAAGGTATACTAAAAAGCGTTACTAAAGCTTTTTTCCTTTCTTCTATAGTCTCTTTCTTAATTTGATTTTATTTAAAAAATTCTATTTAATATTCTAAGTTTAAAAAATAAAATTTAAATTATTAGCATAAAATTTAACATTTATATTTATCTATTGTGCAATACTGGTTTTGAATGCAGATAGAAGAGTATTTAATTCGGGTGCAGAATCACCAACATTACATAGTCCATATATTGTAGCTGCTATGTGAGTGTGGGTTTTGTTCTTACCACTGAAGTGGGATGCTGTGTAACACTAACTCAGTGGTTTTTCATATGACTTCTGGGTGTGTGTGCATTATACAAAAAGTACCTTGACTTACTGATGAGTAAGGGAAGATTGAAAGATCTTTTTGTTTCTTTCAGTGTCATCATTTTCAGTGCTAGTTGTTGGCTAGTACAGGAAAGCCAGAAAGGTGTGGTAGGATTCTGAGACTCTTTGTATCTAGTAAAACACCATTAGGTTATTTTCTGCAGTGACACGGAGCAGTCAGGTCCCCTTTTTACTTGATCCTAGATATGGTATGCTTGCTAATGGAGTGGACCCTTGAGCAATAGAGGTTTGAACTGTGTGGGTCCATTTATATGTGTTTTTTTAATCAACAAACATGCATACAGTACTGTAAATGTATTTTTTCTTCTTTATTATTTTTTAATGTTTTATTTTCTGGCTTATTTTAGTGTAGGAATATAGTATATAATGCATACAATAGATGAAATATGTGTTAATCAACTGTTTATGTTATCAGCAAAGCTTCCAGACAACAGTATTAGTAGTTGAGCTTTTGGAGAGTCAAAAGTCTTACAGGAATTTTCAACTGCTGGATGGAGGTCTAGTGTCCTAACCCCTGTGTTGTTGAAGGGCCAACTGCAATTGCTTTGAGTCCTGCTGAACTCCCATGGACTGTGAGTCCACCAGAATTATTTGCTAATGAGCCATTATGAGAATAACACGTGATTGAGGCTGCAGGGAGGATGCACACTCATTTTAATGCGCATCTGCTCTGATTATGTGCATGTTCCATTATCCACTTGGATTTCATTTATGAAACCCACGTTCAAAGGTACAATTAAGAAATTAGGTACAGTGATGGGAAAGCGTGAAACCAAGTGCAGAGGGCTTCTGAGTTTGGAACCCTGTGTAACACAGGGCACATTGCCCTGAAGTCTGTCTGCCTGAGGGAGGTTTTCTTTAAGTGTGTAACCTAAAATAAATGCTCTTACAGCATGTTGTGTCAAAATATTCTCTTTTATTTTCTCCAGTGTTTTTTTTTTCATTATTTGATTTTGTTTATTCTTTTGTTTCTGCCTCTTCCCTGCTTCTTATCTGTCTACAATGGTAACTCCAGAAGAGCGAAGACTTTGTCTCACTTCTTTATTCTTGCAGTGTCTTATTCTCACAATGTCTAGCATATAAGACATGCAGTTAACATTTTTTTAAATGAATAGCTGAGAGGTATCTGGATGGCTCAGTTGGTTAAGTTTCTGATTCTTTATCTCAGCTCAGGTCTGGATCTCAGGGTGGTGAATTCAATCCCCATGTTGGGCTCCACGTTGAGGGTGGAGCCTACTTAAAAAAAATGAATAGTTCAATTAATGAATATGGCCAACACTGAAAGCATATAGAGAAAGGTAAACATATTTGTTTAATATATATTAATTTAAAATGCTCCGTATTCTCCCTCACAAAGCTTTATGTACATAAATATAATCTCTTGTGGCATTTTTATAAAACCAGGATTTTTAGGAATGAATTATATTATTGAAGGTAGATTAATTAATTTCAAAACTAAATATAAAAATTGAAGGCACATGAAAAACATGGTATTCCTACCCATGCTTAAATATTATATTTTGGGTTAGATTTCAGTTATATTTTGGATTGTTGTGGCTGTTCAGATACAATGTTGTTGCCAAATGACTCACAATTGTCTTGAAAAACAGGCGATTTCAAATGATAAACAGGAAAATGGATGGACCTAAGAATAGAGTCTCAATTTGGTGTTTCTCATTTGGTTGTCTTCTCTGATTAGACATGGGCTGACCATAACTTGGGCGAAACTGGCCATTTCCATTGTCCCTGTTTTACCTCGTATGTAATGTCATGTCACATAAAAGGGACAGGTAGGCACTGAGTTTGTAACCTAGAGACATGCCACAATCAGCTGGGAATGTTAGGTCATAAACATAGCTGTCAATTCCAGGAACCAGAATGAAAATGGAGCTGAAGTGTGTTTGGGTTGATGAAATTGAAAACTTGCAAGTGAAACTGGTGAAGAAGGCAAGGAAGAAGAGGTTAGAGGAATTGTGTAGATTGAGAAACGATAGCTGGTAGACATTTTTTTATGTGGTCCCAGGATGAGCTTAAATGATTTGGATGGCTTTACCTGCAGGCGTTAGAAAGGAGAAATGTGGTGAGCTGTGTGAGTTCACTGAGATCAAGGAGAAGGTTGTAGAAAATGTCAAAGATACTGCTTCCCTTTTACCTAGGAAAAAATGTCCCCTCGGAAATAAATGGATTGCAATCTGAACTTGCCATAGATCTTCCTCAATGGCTACTGGACACAAAACGAACATTCTATGCTTATCTGCACAATTTATAACAATTGGACATTCTTCTTAGGCTTCCATGCTTAGGCTTTATTCCTCTCTGAATTTTTTTACAGATAACCCAAATGACATCATTGATCCTGAAGTGACTATTTATCAATCATATCAATTCTCCAAAGCCTTCTTCTAACTGACATTGAATGTATGTCAAAAGAATTTTGTTTTTCTTTTGCAGTTTTTCTGATGAAGTTACACATTCAAAAGGGTATTGTTGATGATGTTAGGCACTATATAAAAGTGGTCCACCAGGCACTTTGATAAACATTTCCATGTTGATACTTCCAATTTACAAAAAATTTTAGGAGAGTCTGATAAGGATAGATCTTTTTAGATTTACATACTTTTTTACAATATAACATTTTAATATAGTATGACTTGCAGTGGACTTACTATGGATATGGCCATGGCTAAAATATCTTTAAGTCACTGATACAAAAAATAAATAAATAAGTCACTGATACAAGTGTTTGTGCAGAGTGAAAGGTGTGTACTTACTATATGGCGTGTCTCAGCAACCAAAGGTGGTGAGGTAATGCCGTGCAGATCATACCTCGGGATTTCTTCCTCCTTCTCCATTAATAACCACATTTTCTTTTCATCACCTTCCATTTCTCTTTATTTTCATATTTTGTTTCTGCTTTCTATTCTAATAAACTTAGATCTTCTCCGTTATTAAAAAAACATCTTTCATTTTATACACACTTCCTTACTGCCCTCTGTTCTCTTATTTTGTAATCTTGGTGAGTATCTACCAACTATTTTGAATTTTACCCACAAAACCACCATCACATTCATGGCTTCATGTCCTCTGGCCATTTCTAGCCTTGATTTGTCTTATCCTCCCTAACATTTGATTCTTGATTAAGTCTTTCTACTGAAACATTTTCCTTTTGCTGTCCTTAATTAGGTTGCTACATTTTCTACTCTTCTGCCAACATGTACTGACAATTGTCTCTCTCTTTAATTATATGTGTATGCGTGTGTGTGTGTGCACGCTTCTTCAATCCTACCTCATGGGGATTGTTTCCAATTTACATCCTAAACTCCTTTCTTTTTCTATTCTTTCCTGGCTTCTCACCTACTCCTATGATGCTCTTTTCTTTGTATATCTAAATTCCACATTTTTACACATGGCCACCATCACTCTCCAGATCTCTAGTTTTTTGGTTTGTTTATTTCCAAAGTTGCAGATTCTTTTCCTTGACCATGTCTTTTACCTTCACCCAATTTTTTTTCTGTCTGAATCTAGTAAGACTTCTTGTTACCTCACATCAGATTAATTATCAGTCTCTCATTCATGTCCTTTGTGATTTTTTTAATGCTTTAATCCATTCTATGTACCACAACCTGATTATTTCTCCTAAAAGGACTTAGGTCAATGTGCTGCTCAGAAACGTTCAGTGTCTCCATATATCTTAAAATTATGAGACCCTTAACCTTACATTCACAGCTTTTTGTAGTGTGACCCAATCTACATTTATTACTGTACCTACTTACCTTCACTGAATTTTTTTTAACTTTTTCCAGAACACTTTCTGTACTTTACAAATCTTGATATACTATGTCAATATCTGCAGTGGATTAAATACAAATCCATCATAATGGATTCTTATTCTACAGGTTGTTCCTTACAAACAGTCTGCGAGGTACAAAATAGACATCTGTTGAACTTCTTTTTTAAAAAAATATTTTATTTATGTATTCATGAGAGTCACAGAGAGATAGAGAGGCAAAGACACAGGCAGAGGGAGAGGCAGGCTCCATGCAGGGAGCCCGACCTGGGACTTGATCCTGGAACTCCAGGATTATGCCCTGAGCCAAATGCAGACACTTAACCGCTGAGCCACCCAGGCATCCCACATCTGTTGAACTTCTAATAACATTAACTTTTCCTCTATTAGCTGTCAGGTTGTTCAAGCAAACATTTAAGGCCTTCCTGTACCTCTGTCACTTTTAAGTCCTTCACTTATTTAAAGTTTACTAAAATAAGAAATGATACACTTGTGTACACTCTTGGGCTGTCATTTTATAAATTGACACTTATATATAAGGTAAAAATTTCAGGGATCACTAAACTTCATCTGAGAAATCCATTTTCTCTGCTGGAAGGTAGAAGAAACTACAAAGTCCGCTAGTGCCAGAAGCCAACAGAGCCAAAATTATTCAGAGCGATTAAAAGAACAAAAATTCCTCAGGAAGCACAAGAAGGGGTTCTTTTGTAGTCTACCCACAGAAGCTAGCTAGTCAGAAGAAATATTTAAAAGTCTAAAGCCAACATTTCTATTATAAACCATTACTACCCAATTAGTGTATTGATGCAATTGTGTGTTACCGTATTGAGCTTTCTGTGTTTTTGTTTCTTTTTCTTTTTTTTTTTTTTTTGAGGATGGTTGTTTGAAACCTTTCTAGTCCAATTACAGTATGGTAATAAAGGAAAGTGGTACAATATTAAGACTTTACTTACAAAATTCAAATTGGAATGACAGATCCTCCATTCTCAGATAATGACTCTAAAACTTAATGTGTATGGGCTAAGGAAATATGTATACTCACCTGAAAGCAGCAGTAGTTGTTTGCAAGGAAATACAAAGAGCATGTACCTTGCATGCCAGTAAAAGACATTTAGGAGGCAGATGAAAGTATTGTTCTGAATTTCACTCAATGCACCAATTAAATAAGGGAAGGAGAAAACTTGGCAATTTAAAAAAATATATACTAAGAATATAAGTATCATAATTCAACATGTTTTATAAATGTTAGAGACCTAATGAATTTGATTAAAGCCGTTTAATTAAGGGATAGTGTGCTGTGTTGCAACCCCCCTCCAGACAAAATAGCTCGGTGAACAGGTAGTATGTCCCCAGTGAACTGTGAATATCAAAGTCGGGGAAAATTCTTCATTTTAATGAGCTGCATTTTCTGAGCCCAGACCTCTCTCCTGACAGGGCGGCTGCAGGAGGCAAAAATGAAAGTAGTTGTTTTCCTTTGAGACATTCGACTGCTAAATGCTGTGAATGCCAGAAATTAAAATAGCAGCGCTGAGATTCTTTAGGTCTACTCTATCTTGCACTTGCCCTTGGGCTAGAAACTATTGTTAAAAGAAAAGCTCAACAATTAAGAACATTATTTTCATATTTAGAAAACTCCTCCTCCTCCTCTAAGAAGCCATTCAGACCATCCTAGCCCATTCCCCTCATAAAAGTTATATTCCCCATTTCACAAAAACCCCATATAAATACAAATATTTAAACCAGCTACAGAGTCCTTCCATTAATTAATGGTCACATTTGTCACATCAATGTGTTTTACAATCTGAGAACAAAAAGCACTGCTTATTTCACAGTTTAGACAATTCACATGACGTGAAGAATTGTTATTTTCTGAAGAGTTGCCATTAAATGTAGTCAAAAGAGGACACATTGACTATCGCTTGATATTTTTCACTTTTTAAAAAATAAGCTAGTAGGTGGTATATGGAAATTCAGAGTAGCCATGATGGCAGTTCTTTTAAAAATGTTATTCATCGTATTAAAGAACATGGAAACCAGATACTCAGTCGTGTGATAACTGCTAATATTCAGCTCTCAACAGCCATCTAGATGCAAATAGCAGTACAAAACACCACTGAGAAGTTGTCGGTTGGCAAAGGAAGGAAACCTTACGTAATTATACTTGATTTCAATAAACATGTCATGAAAGTTGGAAGGAAAACTGAACATGATTTCAAAGAAGTGCATTCCAAAAGAAATAAGCATAATTACCTCAGTTAGTTAAAGGCTCATCTAGTGCTTCTGGATTAGCTCCAAGGTACGCGTAACTGTCCAGACCCAGAAAGGTGGAAAACACACACACACACACACACACACACACACACACACACAATGATTCATAGTTTCTAACATTAAAAAGTACTGAAGTTGATTGCAGGTTTTTTTGTTTTGTTTTGTTTTGTTTTGTTTTGTTTTTTCCAGAACCCTTGACTTGAACTGATTTTTTGTATAGGAGACTGTCTTGCTTGGGAATCTCGGTGGTGTTAATTGTACTCTTCTTTGGCATAAAATTTCCCTAATGTCCTCTCTATATAGATCTATATCTTTATATTTATTGATACATATACATATTTATATATATTATCAACTTACTACGATGCAAAATTAGTGTGTGCTACTATTAATTTGTACTAAGCAAAAAAAGAAATAATAATAATTTGTACTATGCATGTTAAATCCAACTTGAAGAAAACCCATGTGCTTTTCCCATCTGCAATTTTACATCTTGATAATATGCTCTACTGTCCCTTTGTCTTGTTTCCTAAAAGTGCATGGCTGGACAAGTAATTATAGATAATAGGCTACCTTCTAATCTAGACGACCAGAGTTCACAGCCACAAATACGGTGTTTCACTAGGAGAAGAGTACTGCCTCTTTAAGAAGTCATTATCAATCTTCCGCTATTAACAAGGTGTCCAAGTCACTCAGGAATCAGCAGCATTTGATTAGATACTAACAAGATGACCATCAAGGTAAAAGTAGGCCACAGTCTTGCCACAAGAGGTCCAGTACACCCCTCTTTTGAAAAACTCATTCATGATGAAGGTATTTGAATTTATTTAGACATATCTACTTTGATTGCACATGACCAGGGTTAATTTGCTTGTTAAGGTTTGGACTAGCAATGTCCTGTCTATGCTATCAGAATATCTATGGCTTTTCAGATAGTGTTTACTTTAGAGCTGTTTTTCTGAAAGACCAATCTTAAATGTGAAACCTTACTTTGATGGTAATGACAATGCTTAAACACCCACATTCTTTGGCAGAAACCCTTATTTATAATCAAGACATGTATGTCTGTTCCTGATACACGTTACAGAGTGTATGATAAATTTAGTAAAATGAGTCCTTTTATTGTTCATTAGTACTTTCAAGGAAGGAAAGTCCAGCATTTGCAGTTCCTGAGAAGCACACAGGATTAAATGAATCGCTGCAATAAATAACATAAGGGCATTCAGCTGTAGTAACTCAGGGTTCTTGTTTTTCTTTCAGGGGAGAGTAGTGTACGCATGGTGTTGATAGGGATTTGCACCGCAAGTATGTAAAACTGTACCTTCTCTTTTTTTTTCTTTTTCTTTGTAATTTCGGAAGATGTTTTATACCGAAACACAGAGGAGTTTTTAAGCAATAATAATATGCTATATTTTGTATGTTGCTTCACCAAAATAGATGTTCAACACATATGTTTAAATAAAACCATTATTGCCTTGATTCATGGATATATTTGTTAGTATTGCTCAGATATTCAAAAAAGCTTCTGAAATTAAATATTCCATTCCTGCATCAATACATTCCAAAATATTTGTTACATTTAGTTTTTAATATGGAGTCCAAAATAAAATATTTTCAGTTTCTCATTTCACTATGATTTCTTTCTTAAGAAAGTCTTATGCCTTATAATTAATTTTTATTACCCTACTTAAATCTGTTTGTATCTCCTTTTCAAATAATTTTTTATGTATTTTCCAATTTTTTGTGCTTGCCTTTTTTCATTTTCTATCTGTACTTCTCTGTATGCTTTTTTCTTATAGCAAATATTTACCAGATTCCCACTGTTAAACAACAACAGCAGCAGCAGCAGCAGCAGCAACTGAACAGATAGATGGTAGTTCCTTAGGAATCAAAGCAAGGTATATTATCTGATGGTCTTGCAAGCTATTACCCTATTATTTTTCTGTGGCTTGATTACATTTTGATACAGACTATAGTTGTGCAAATGATACACACTGGTTCAAACCAACAAGTGGTTGTAACTAAAATTTAAATTAAAAAAAATTCCTTTTAAGAACATAATTTTTGCATCCAAACTGCCTACTAGATGGGCCACACTTGAAAAATCTATCTTCTCTAGAAGAATATAATGATAATGAGAACAAAAATAAATATGAAAAACAAATGAGTAAAATACACACATACCGGTTTTGGCCTTACTATGGAAACTATTTCTAATATCTGAGGTAACTGCAGTTACATATTTTATGTATGATAGCAATATGAAGATATCTGTAATGTGGCATACCTTTGATGACTTAAAATATCTAGGTTCCCAGCCCAGTTATTTATTTATTCCCTAAGTATGACACTAGTCACATTGATGCTATTTATTATTCTCAATTTCTTCATCTCTGAGATGAGAATAATAAAAGGACCTATCTCATAGAGCCATTGTATCTATTAAATAAAATAGGGCATATAAAATGCTCAACAAATTGCCTGACTGGTAGTTGACATTTAATTAATACAAGCTACACTACATTTATGGAATTATATGAAGTTGAGTTCTTATGTATTTAACTTTCTAATATGTATCTCATGGAAAATAGTTGAAATAGAGCTCTTCAAACTGTATAACTATGTACTATAGTTAGCCCTTGTACATATGAAACAAAACTACATCGAACTACTTATTATTCTGAAGTAGGAATTTGAATCATCTCCTTGAAAATTGGTGAGATGGTCAGTAGAAGATAGGTTAACCCTGCTATTTCTTTTCTCTCATCTGTCCTCAATACACACACACATACATACACACACACACACACACACCAACACCTGAGAACTGTATATATAATTGAACAATCTATAATCATCACTTATGGCAGAGAGAAGACTTGTGAGGATCTTCAGTGACATCAAGGACCTAGAATGATGGATGTGACCAAATGATACAGATCTTGTCATGCATTTTCACTGGTGTCCTTGAGGAGCTTAATCCAGTTACCTAGTTTCTCTGGTTTCAAGTTTTTAATTATGAAATGAGAAATAATATTAAAAGATATTTTCTTGATACTTGAGTCTAATCTGAAACTCAAGGATTAAAGAAAACAAAAGTGAAAATCTATGATACAGATGCACAAACTAACCTCTACATGAATACCACTCTCTTTTATGAACTTAAGAGTAATTGGAATGTGATGACAAGAATCTAGTATAGATCCCAGGGGCTGAGAAGTTTACCCGAGATGGAAGATGATGTAGCAGATCCAGTCAGGGGACCAATAATTGTGGAAGTGTGGATACTGTGGAAGAGAGAGGAGCTGCCAAAACAGCAGTAGAAGAAATCAAAATGTGGAATTTGGACATAAGAGAACCAGTATTTTTTTTCCTCTCTGTAGTTCTAATTTGTCAGTCAAAATCTTGGAGGAATTTATTTTTTTTAAAAAGGAAAAAAATATATCAGTGTATTAGAAAGAAAAAAGAGAAGAAGAAATGGGGAAGGCAGGAAAGTTGGTCTATCTGGTTTTCAGTTTAAGGTTGTAAAAAGAGAAGAGGAAGGTCTGAAATGATTTTGAAAAAAAAGATCTTATGGGTGAAATGAATGAGGAAGAAATTCAACCAGAAGATCTATAGATGGGCATCCTGCTTTCACATGCTATGACTCTAAAGATATATCAAGATGATGTTGCAACTTAAAAAAAAGCGTGTATTCCTTCTTTGGAAAGGACGAAAACAGCTTCTCAACAAGATAGTCTTTGGAAGGGACACTGATCGTTAATCCAATTAGAATAACCCACAAGGATATATAGGTTCAAATCCCATAAAACGAGTAGCTTCAAAGCAACAGAAACACAGAGTTGACTTCAGAAGCAACACTAAGAGAATAGGAGCTAGAAGTATCAAGAGAATGGTGCCATTCTATTTAGCAAGTCAAGGATAAACATATTTTTTTTTCCTCAGCATAATAATGAGTGGGAAAAATTTAGTGAACACGTGTGTAATTATTTTTTGCCTACTTTAGCACTTTGAGTTAAAAGCAGGACATGTGCTTAGGATTTTAAATAATGTGACATAAAACAAAAATACCAAAACCAGAATGGGGTTAGCCACTTAGAGTCAAAGAAGGCATTTGACTGGAATCCTCCATGCTATCTATGTAATTCCACAAACCATTTAAATAAAAGGGCACATGTGGTAAAGAACATTATTTTAGTTATGGAGAACAAGAGCACAGCGGTGCTTCCTGCGAAAAAGAACCCCACGTAACCTTTGTGAGGAAGAGGACCATACCTGTGCAGAATGGTTAAAGCACACATCACAGAAGTGAGGAAAGCACAGCTGGGATGGATTCAAGGGTTCAAGACGAAAGAGGGAAGAGAAGGTAAGAGCGGTGACATCTGCCACAGTGAAGGCAGGAGGGTCTCCTGGGGATGGAGAGGAGGGGAAGCAAGGAGAGGGCTTCAGAGAGTAGGGGCGGGTAGAGACAACAGATGTCAACCGATGGCAGGGGACAAAAGGAGAAGGAAACCACCATGAAGCTTGGGATGAACGGGGTTTAAGTAGGAAAACAGCAGGGGCAGAAACCCTTGAAGAAAAGAAGAAAGGAAAAAAAAAAGAAATCAGAAAACACTTCCTTCAGAAGAAATAGTTTTATCTGAAAACTATGGCAGATGAAAGGAAGGTGGAGAGGAGAACATCGAGAAATTGATGGAGGAGATGATTAAGGAGAATGAAAATAGCAGGACTGGTGTGGCTGGAACCAAAATATCAAGGGGGAGGAAAAAAAAAAGAATACAAGAAAAAGGAAGCAACACAGAACTTGCCATTAGGGGAAGAGTTTGAATATATGGAATCAAAGAGGGGGAAGATGGGTTTGAAAAAATTCTTGGAAGGATAAATGGAGATTGGAAGTCAGAACCTAAGGTGGCAACATGATGCCAGCCTCATGAGAAGGAGGGTGTGTGGCCCAAGGAAGGACTCCAATTGAAGGATGGAGTTAAAAAAAAAAAAATCAACCAAAAACACTGTCTAAGAAGTACCCCTGTGTGAAGGAGTTGTTTTGTTTTTTGAGAGAAGGGAGTTCTGACTGCTGGTAGCTAAAAAGCCGTTTGAGATCTGCCTGAGGGTTGTTGTTTCAATGGACTATGTGCAGATGAAAGTTGTCCTGCAAGGACATGGGAGAGTAAGCATTGACAATGAAACATTTTAAAGAATTAGAGGATGCATACCACCACTGAATGCAGCATTTAAGATTTTTTTTTAAATTGTGTATATATATTTTTAGGAATCTTCCATCAAAGGCTGGTGGGGTGCCGTAAAGACAGATTTCCCCTAACTGGAACACACAGAGAAATCGCAGAGCTTGCAACAGGGAAGGAGCCAGCAGGATGGTTTTCACATGTGGAACAAGAATCATGCCTTAGGTTGAGGCCGAAAAGCAGTGTGCTGGATCAGGAATCTGGGGAGCCGTAACTCAGATTCCTGACTGCCCCGAATGAGCATGTGAGAGGCTGCTCAGTGCTGGAGTGTCTGCCTTTGGCTCTGGTCGGGATCCTGGGGTCCTGGGGTCCTAGGATTGAGTCCTGCATCGGGCTCCCTGCAGGGAGCTTGCTTCTCCCTCTGTCTGCGGCTCTGCCTCTCTCTGTGTGTCTCTCATTAATAAATATATATATTTTTAAAAAGCACATGAGAAAAGGCAGATATTGCTGTTGAGGGTGATGGTATACGTTGCTCACTGCATTTCACTGCAGACCCCTTCAATTTTGTCATCACATTGGTTCAAAAACAGAAATCAGAGAAAGAAAAGAGAGTAAGCGAAAACATTAAGATAGAAATTCTGTAGCAAAGTTCTTTTTAAGCTCGGGGGACTCGACATCCTCTGTGTGACATGATGAAAATATTTAGGCTTCTGACAAGACAAAGCTCAGAATGGTTGTTGCCCTGATGTCTGACCTTGGACAAGTTATACCATGTCTCTGAATTCCTTAATCTGTAAAGTAGGTGTGAAAACACACATAGTTGCCAGCTTTTTGTGATATTTGGAGATCATATATACAGTAGAAATTCCCTCTTACACAGTGGTTTTCTATAAATATTATACCATACTCAAAATATGTAATTTTATTACGTATGCTTAAAAATAAATTGAGTGCTACAATGTCTGGGGGGGGTGGTGTATGCGTGTGTGTGTGTGTGTGTGTGTGTGTGTGTGTGTGTCCTGAGAGAGGATGGAGGGAAGGGGAAGTTTACAAACACACATTAATGATCATCATTGTTATTACACTGAGATTGGAAGCCTCGTTGTGTATATTTCTATCTAGAACCTTCTTATTTCTTCAGGAAAATCCAACCATTATATTTATTGGGTTGAAAAATCTGAGAATGCTGTCATTTGGTGGAATTGATTTACTACATGTTCTAAAGTAGCTAATCCAGTGCCACAAAGGGTTAAAAAAATGTGGACTGAATGCTTTTTGGGAATAAAAGCGATCGCTGACACGTAGAAATTGCAAACCAAAACTTTGACTTATATCCTCTAAATAGTAAAGGGGCCAACCATTCCACTCACAGGCATGGTTCTTTAGAACCTCATACATTAAGTGAACTCGTTCTCATTGATTCCGAATTCTTTCGAAAGTCATATAATTTGACTAGCTGAAATTTACTGTCCTGATTGAACATCTGTGTCTTCATTTTTTCTTTCAGTATCACAGAAATAATAGACCAGAGTGTATGTTCCGTTAGAGCAAAATAGTATCTGCTTTTGCTCACTGTTTCAGCTCCAATAAATAGTAGCTCGTTGTTTTATGCCCTAATGCAGAGTAAATGGTCAATAAATGGAATGAGTTGCTAATACCGAGAAGCACGCCCTAATCCGCACTGTAATGAATAAATAGAAATCAACATTGTTTTTAGCACTGGTCACATTGGAGAACTCCTGTAGGGTTTGGGACATCCTGTGTGGATGCATTCCTTTGTTCTCTCATTTAACTCAAATAAAAGCCCGAAACAATAAGGCAAATCTTAAAGCTGTAAATCTCCAATTTTATATACATAAGCATCAGGGAAGACTCATTAAAAATGGAGAATTCTCAAATGATCTACTAGTTTTGAGGCAAAGCCCAGGAATCCACATTCATAAAAGAAGAGTTTTTCAGGGAATAGAATTGATTTCTTACCGTGCTACGTACATGACACTTAGATTGTCAACAGTTATAAAGATTCATTGATATAAAGAGAACAGGATAACACATTTCCTTTGTCCTCTCTACTATCTAAACAAATAACCTCTAAGCACATATCCTTTTATTCTTCATAAATTAATAAGTTTTTTTTGGCTGAAAAACAGTGTTCTTTTTTTCTTTTTTTTCTTTTTAACTTTTTTTTTCTGGCTGGAGTGGTTTTTCGTTGTCTATTTAGTGATTTACTTGTGCATAAGCGATCCCCAAATGTATTCTTCATCACAGGCCAGGGAATCTACAGGGAATATGCAATGCCTGCATATGGGAACTTGATTTAGTAACTCATAGTCTCCTTTCTTGAACTAAAGGGTTTTGTGGTACTTGTGATAATATTTAATAGCTCATGAAATCATCTTTCCACCCCATGTCTCTCCTCACAGAGTGAATGAATACACACAACAGGCATTATTCCTTGCCTTGAGTGAGAGGCTATGAGATGCTTTAGAAATATCACTCTCAGTTATATAAAGTTAAACTACAGGGATATTTCGAAATATTTCACAATTCGTTTGTCCAGAATAGCTGTCCCTAATGAGGAAAGCCTTTGGGCAGTCAACACAAATACAGTTGGGCACTTCTAATAGCTCTGGATATGCCATATGCCATTCCATCTATTCCTCTCAACCACACTGCCCTTTCCCCGAATTACAGGGGAAGTGACTTGCTTCAGTTGAGCTGTTGTATAGCGGGGTGCTATGTCTGAGGATTATCTTTCTCCTCTCTACATGATGAAAAATCAGACCAATGGGTAGAAGGAAAAATGAAGGACAGCTAACAGCCCAGTAGCAAAAAGAAGGGCAGAAAACAAAAGAACACAGGACAGGGACACAATAAAGCAAGGGATTCTGACCCTTTACAGGGGCGGGGTGGCAAGTAGTTCCACTCCATACAGCCCACTCTGTCCTAAATGTGTCCTCACCCTAAGTTACGGTAGAAAATTTGCTACTGCATGGAAGCTCAAAAGGATCAAAAAGATGAGATTATTATCAGTGTGCTTTTTAGGAAAACAAGAACACAGGTTTGACGTTAAGAACCTTCTTGAAAGATTACTAAAATCAGGATATTTTATCATGTTCAATTCAGTGTAGCAACTTCTCCCTGTATTTAAAACCTAAATATTATAAGTGGCATCTGTTATGTGAAGAAGATGGTTATTTTATAAATTACATAAGAGGGCTACCTTCTGAAGAGGAAGAAGGAAAGGTTTCGTACAGTCTTATTCCCTTTGTCTCCATGGATATAAAGACCGGATTATAAAAATTCTTGATGGACAGAAATGACATGACTGATTTGAACTCTATAATGCAGCACTTCCATTGTGTGATCCTAACTAGAGTCTGTGTGGAAAAGACATTGTCTGCACCACAGAGTCAGTTCTCAACTCAGCACTTAACGGTAATGCATCATCTCTAAATTAATTATTTTGTATTTCATGAATCAGCCAAGCAAAGTACCAAATTCTGAACTCTAAAATATTCATTTTAGCAATTTTACTTTCTTGAGACCAATCATAATCACTCTCTTCTCTTCACTTTTGAAATGAGAATGAGACTGTTCAGGTTAATAATACGGGTTGTGAATATGGAATAAGAATAAAATGAAAATGTAAATATTGGCCTTCAGTTGAATCTTCAGAAGAATAATGGTCAATGTAAATATAGTCAGTCTTAGGACAGAAAAAAGTAAAACTTGCCATTGTTTTCATTATATACTTTAGACAAATGCCATGCCCTTCCTCAGTTTCCCTGCTACGAGGTACTAGATACGTGTATGTGTAAATACACTCTCTGAGGAGTCTGATAAACACAAGATCTCAAAATATTACTTTTTATAGGAGAACCTATGTTGAGGTTGGAGCTGAGGGCATGCTCTAGCATCTTCCTACCTTCCCTACAATTATGATACCAGCATGCAGGTTAATGAAGAAAGGACAAAAAATGCTGAACTTTTAATCTGTGTTTGACACTATTCTCTATGCTTTTACAGAACTTGTGTCATTTAATTCTCTAGGAATTTCTAAGAATTATTATTTGCAGACAGGCTCACTGAGATGTAAAAGACACAACGTTCCAGTTCTCACGGCAGTATTAGGATTTGAACCTGAATCCATTTGATTGAAAAACCTGTGTTTTCACTCTTATGTGATGATTACAAAAGTGTTGGTGCTTTTCTGGATTATTGCCAAACAGATCCAGTGCTGTCCTTAGACCCAAGTGTTAGAACCTCTTTTACTTAATCCTTCTCCTCGTAGTCACTATAGATACAAATGGCAATAGTGTTTTCTCGTTTATTCATCATTGTTATGAGCCAAGGTATGTCTTCTAAAACTCCATATGTTGAGGTATCTCAGAATGTTAGGGTATTTGAGGATGGATAATCAGGGTAAAACAAGGCTATTTTGGTGGGCCCTATTGCAAAGTAACTACTGTCCTTCCTAAGAAGTTCAGACCCAAATTTGGTACAGAGGGAAGAGCATGTGAAGAAATGGGGTGAAGACAACCCCCACAGGCCAAGGAGAAACTGACCCTGGCGGCACCTTGATCCAGGACTTGCGGCCTCCAGAGCTGTGAGATAGTGCCCTTCTGTTGTTCAGACTGCCCCGTGTGCAGTAGGGATCATGGCAGGCCTCGGTGACTTATGGAACCATCTCCCCTCAAATCTACATCCCCACCACGTTCACCAGAACTCTATGTGTGTCCTCGTTTTAGTAAACACACAACACTTAGCGTGTGCCAGGCACAAATCCAGTCATTCTGCCTGTAATACTGAATTCTTGCCTCCATTTCAGGGAGGATTATTATTAAGCTACCATCTGAACACAGGTCATCCACTTCTGGAGTCTCTCCTCAGATCCAGACTGTGCTGGATTCCTGATATCATCCATGGACCCCGGCTCCTTCCACCTCTAAAACATCACTCTTGTCCACTGGGTCCTGGTGGCTTATGCCAATTAATCTTCTTAAAGTGCTTGTTTGCACTAGTCTCCTACAGGAAGCCCAAGCTGCAATAAATAACACTGAATCAGCAATAATTTAAAAAACACTTTGTTTTCTACATCTCTCCACCTTTGACTTCCTCAAGCCCCCTCTCATCATGACCTATAAAAATTCTGTGGAGACCCAGCGCACTTGTCTCCTCCTCTATGACCTCTGTTTTCCCAGCTAGATATTTCCTTTCCTTCCAGCCAACTGCTGTAGCTCCTTTTACCACACATACACATCTGCAACATAATTCTCACATGTGTGTTATGTCAAAGCAAGGTTACAAGCTCTTTTAAGTTACAAGCTGTATGCTGTGCATAATGGTGCCCTTCACCATCTAATGCTTTGATCATTGCATTAGTTTGCATTGGTCTCCTAACAAATACTGTAGACTGAGGGACTTAAACAACAGAAATTTATTCTCTCAGAGTTCTGGAGGCTGGCAATCTAAGCGCAAGGTGTTGGCTACTTTGGTTTTCTCACAGGTCTCTCTTTAGCTTGCAGGTGGCTGTCTTGCCACTGTCTTCACATGACCTTTCCAGCGTACATACACATCCTCAGTGTTTCTTCCTCATCTTATAAGGACCTTGTTATATCGGATTAGATCTCTACCATCATGACCTCATTTAAACTTAATTGCCTATTTAGAGGTCTTATATCCACATATAGTCAGAGTAGGGGTGGGCTTTAACATATCAATTTGGTGGTATTGAGGGGGGCACAATTCGTTCATCACCTGCAAGCATTCAAGAATATTTAATTTAACGCCAATTAAGTGTAGGGTATGCTGTGCTGGTAAATGTTTAACAGCCAGCTCTGGCAGTAGCCCTGATTTGTAGTGTTTTCTGGTTTCCCACTGTAAGTGTACCCATCATATCAGAATTCAGGCTATTGATGTATCAACAAGCTTGCTATTTTAAAAATCAACCCCATTGAGCCGTAGAAATGGGCTCCAACATACCATTGACGTAGGCCAGAGTCTTTCAGGGTTAATGGAAACTAAAACAATGACAAAAATGAGGAAGGCATGAGATGTGCTGCATTTATTTTTTTACCTCTGTGTTCATCCACTCTCCCCCAACAAAGCTAGCCTCCAACTCAAAAACCAAAGTGTGTTAGAGGGAAGAAAAGTTATATTAGTTACAAATCAAAGTTTGTAGGCCAGAATTCATACCCACCTCAGTAGCTGTTTTCAGATGATGCTTATCTTTGCTTGGGTGCCCAGTAAGTTGATAACAGGATAAAGAAAAACTTCACAAGGTGACATTTTAACAGACAGCACATTAAATTAAGTCATTAAAAATTGAATCCCCAGTAGGCAGCTTAATCATTATAATTAAACCAAGTAGTTTAAGTAAAGCCTAACCCAATCAGTAATGCTGCTTTCAAATGCTTTATGTGTTTTGATAAGTTGTTCATTAGGAAAAATCCCCATTTAGCACCAGTAACTAGAATAAATGCATACTCAAGGAAGCACATTCGTTATTTTCTAAACACTGTCCTCACCAGTAGGCAATATATATTCAGACATTACTGAGAATAAGGATGCGATATTGTGCATAATGTTTTCTGTAGTCATTGATCCAGAAATACACTCTGTAATAGTTTGGTGGGGCTTGAATGCCTTGATCAATGTAAGGATGGTGTAAAGGTTATCAATTACTGCAGGCATCACCGAAAACATGTGTATGGGAAAGAATGCTTTGTATAGGTGTCACTGACCCAGAAAGTCCCATTCCCATAGTTGCACATATCCTGAATTGTTTAATCAATAAAATCCAGAGTGTAAAAGTTATCAATTACTGCAGGCATTACTAAAGATAGTTTTGGTTTTGGTGGCACTTATAGAAACGTTGTATATGTTGTCATCCACTTTCTTCTGTAGTACCAACTCCATCTCTGGTATACCAGTTGTTTGCCTTCAGCTGGGAGGATCCATAGCTCTGTAACTCTTTTTCACTTGCAAGAATATAAGGTATCTGCCAAATACCCCTGCATTAGAACCTTTCCAATTACAAAGAATTGCTATTTTAGCTGTTCAAATATAAAGGTGATACTGGAGGTATATTTGAGGTATATATGTTTGAGGTACAAAGGTAAAAATCTATTCATTGGAGCCCTCCATTTATAATGGCTTCTGCATATTAAAACACTCCGTAAGCAAACACTGGGATTACATTGTCATTATTATCAATATATTTTTATTTTTTTATTTTGTAAATATATATTATAAACATAATGAATATATATCTATCATAATTAAGGTATAGGGTTTGGAAACAAAGTATTATTGTACTAGAAAGGAGTTTGAAATGGCTTCCCATTAATAATTATAGGTAACATGTGCTGCCAAGATATTCTTGTTTCTGAAAAAACTGCAATATGATAAAATAGCTAGAAAATATGTCATCTGGGATTGACATTATGGGTCATTTGGCCCCCAGCTTTTCCCTAATCTCTGCATTCCTCTATTCCTCTATGATTATGGAATCATTACCTTATAGACTCCCCTTAAAATACAACCCTCTCTGAGGGTGCCTGAGTGTCTCAGTTAGTTAAGCATCTGACTTTGGCTTAGATCATAGTCTCAGGGTCCTGGGATCAAGCCCCACTTCAGGCTCCCCACTCAGCAAAGAGTCTACTTGTCCCTTTCCCTCTGCTGCCCCCCGCCCCCAGTGGTGGTCTCTCTCCCTTTCAAATCAATCAGTCGATAGATCAATTTTTTAAAAACATTAAAAAAAAATACAGCCTTCTCCTTGACCATGATGAGGTGAAGAACATTTGCTTATGTTCTTTTATTGAGTTAAATGTATCAGATGTGATGGATGATGGTAGCTGAAGGGAGGACCTCATTGGAGTAGGGAGGTAAGGTAAAAGCAATTAACAACAACAACAACAAAACACTGACAGGAAATCTGTGTGTATACCCACTTTATAGTATTTAAGTTTTCTGTTAGTAACTCTAGTCATTGTCCCCCCATATACTTACTTATATGTATGTATGATGCTCAACGTCTATTTTTGTTTTTGTTTTTCTCAAAATGAGAAGGAAAAGTGAAATTTCAATCATGGGTGATTGAGGTATCTGTGTAATATTTTCAGGTTTCTACTAACATGTATTTTTTTATTTTTATTTTTTATTTTTTTCTAACATGTATTCTAAAGAAGACTTCATATACATCATTTGTAGAAGCACGCTGGCTATCTTCCCAAAACAATCAAGGAACTGTGTTTCTTGAATTCATGATTGAAAGAATATAATATAGTGGATTTTTAAAAAAATTTATTTTTTATTGGTGTTCAATTTACTAACATACAGAATAACCCCCAGTGCCCGTCACCCATTCACTCCCACCCCCCACCCTTCTCTCCTTCCACCACCCCTAGTTCGTTTCCCAGAGTTAGGAGTCTTTATGTTCTGTCTCCCTTTCTGATATTTCCCACACATTTCTTCTCCCTTCCCTTATATTCCCTTTCACTATTATTTATATTCCCCAAATGAATGAGAACATACAATGTTTGTCCTTCACCGACTGACTTACTTCACTCAGCATAATACCCTCCAGTTCCATCCACGTTGAAGCAAATGGTGGGTATTTGTCATTTCTAATAGCTGAGGAATATTCCATTGTATACATAGACCACATCTTCTTTATCCATTCATCTTTCGTTGGACACCGGGGCTCCTTCCACAGTTTGGCTATCGTGGCCATTGCTGCTATAAACATCGGGGTGCAGGTGTCCCGGCGTTTCATTGCATCTGTATCTTTGGGGTAAATCCCCAACAGTGCAATTGCTGGGTCGTAGGGCAGGTATATTTTTAACTGTTTGAGGAACCTCCACACAGTTTTCCAGTGGATTTTATTTTTTAAAAAACACAATAAGGTTTTGTGGATTTCATAAAAACTAAACAAAACAAACAAACAAAACCCAATAAGTCATTGTCATTAGCTTAATTATCACTTCATGGTTTCCTCCTTCCCTCCCTGTCTTTATCTTCTTTCTCTTTGTCTCTCTCTCTCTCACTCATATTGTGCCTTTCAATACTATTCACCCTCCCACACTATTTTTTATTCTGCTTGCTAGAGTAGATTGTTCCTAATTCTCTTCTATTTTGCTTCTGATATAAGTCCACCTATTTTGCTTTCCTCATGCCATTCATTTTCCTCAACTAGGAAACTGTTTTTATGAATTAAGATTTTGATATTTGACTGTGGAAATAGTGCATAACTCCCTGAAGGTTAGGGTATAACCAAATTTAATATAGAAGATTCAGCAAATGTTAAATCAAATAATAAATGCTCGTGTTCAGTCCCTTTATTATAATCCTGGCTAGGGGTTGACAAAATGAAAAAGAGCATGACAAACTACAATAGGAAATAAAGAATAGGACTATGTGCTGTAACTAGAGTATTAGGCACCAATGCGCTAAACTATTCTGTAATGGGGGCACTGCCCTGACTTTAAAACTTGGCTTTACAACTTTGTGGTAGGTGATATCATCACTAGCTTCAGTTCCCTCTTCAGTAATATGAGTATAATGGAAGCAGTGGTAGTTAGGGTGGTTGTTTTTCTAATAACCATTCTACCTAAACCTATTAACTCTAAGCAAACCATGGCAATACCATCACTCTTATGGGTCACTGGCTTTCATTAAAAAAAATAAAATTATTTATTTATTCATGAGAGACACACACACACACAGAGGCAGAGATGCAGGGCGAGGGAGAAGCAGGCTCCATGCAGGAAGCCTGATGTGGGACTCGATCAGGACTCCAGGATCATACCCTGAGCCAAAGGCAGGCACCCAACTGCTGAGCGACCCAGGCTTTCCAGGTCACTGGCTTTCAGTTGGGTTTAGGATCAAATGCTGCATAAAAGTTGATACTCTCAATTCTTCCTCTTAAGAGGGAGACTCGACAGAGGAATAATAGCTCTGTTTCTTCATCTGTTCTCTGCTGTGTCTGTGTGTGATGGGTGCTAGTGTAGCTCTCCGAGACCAGAATAGGAGCTGCACTGGTTTCCCAGGGTTGCTCTAACAAAGTACCAGAAACTGGGAGATTAAAACAACAGCAATGCAGGGGCACCTGGGTGGCTCAGTCGGTTAAGCACCTTGATTTCGGCTCATGTCATGATCTTGGGGTCATGGAATGGAACCCTGTGTTGGGCTCCATGCTCACTGTGGAGTCTGAGATTCTCTCTTTGGTCCCTCCACCTGCTCATGTTCTCTCTCTAAAATAAATCAAATCTTTAAAAACAAAACACACAAAAACAACAGTGATGTATTCTATTACAGTTTTGGAGGCTAGAAGTCTAAAATCAAGTGTAGGCAGGGCCATATGCCTTGCAGGGTCTCTAGGGGATAGATCCTGCCTTGCTCCTCCCAGCTTCTGGTGTTCCCAGGTGTTCCTTGGCTTATAGTAGCATAACTACAGTCTCAGCTTCCATCTTCACACATCTATCTTCTCCATAGGTCTCTGCCTTCACATCATTTTCCTCTTGTATGTCTTTACTTTCTCTTCTTTTAAGGACACCAGTTATGTTACTCCAGGGACCATCCGCCCTACTGATCTTGTCTTAAACTTACTACATCTTCAAAGTCACCATTTCCAAATGAGGTCATATTCACAGGTATGAATGGTTGGGGACTCAGCATATTTTCTTGTGGAGCACTATTCAACTCTACCAGAGCCACCTTGAGAGGTCAAAGTCCCCCTGTCAACCCAATTCGTACTCCCATTGCTGAGCAGATGACAGGTAAAGGGATGAGAAGAACTAAGTCTTTGGTTACATTATTGACCTAATAAGTATAAAACCATCCATCTCAGGACACCTGGGTGGCTCAGGGGCTTAGTGCCTGCCTTCGGCCCAGGGTGGGATCCTGGAGTCCCAGGATTGAGTCCGACATTGGGCTCCCTGCATGCAGCCTGCTTCTCCCTCTGCCTGTGTCTCTGCCTGTCTCTCTCTGTGTCTCTCATGAATAAATAAATAGCATAATAAATAAATAAATAAATAAATAAATAAATAAATAAATAAAATAAAATAAAACCATCCATCTCTGGACTTCTTGCACAAGAATTGTTTTCCTTACTGGAAACACAGTTTGAGTGGAATTTTGGTTAATGCTAGCAAAAATCACATACTGCTATTGCAAATTTTAAGTGAACTAATGCCAGTCTGATGCTCAACACTGTGGATGCCATGTGGTAAGACATAAGTGGTGGCCATTATTATTATAACCATTACTGTAATTATTGTTATTTGATGAGAAATCAAAATTATAAATTTTCCATTTCCTTTTACTTAGGGTAATAAGGCTTGGTGACAGAAATATCTAGACGTTGATTTACAGATTTCTGCTTTTGGCTGACATGTCATGGACGTAAAATCCACTCTGTTAGCTGTTGTTGAATATGTAAAAATAGTTGAGATCGGATTTTATTAAGAGCTAAAAAATTCAATAAAACCCATATATATGTGTGTGTGTGTGTGTGTGTGTGTGTATAAAGAAATATGATAAAATATCCAACTCATTCCAGTTTATAAATTTCTGACTTCTAAAGATTCAATACAGAGTTTAAAATATCTCTCAAAATCCTATATTGAAGCAGCAAACATCAGGGTCACAGTGACCACACTTTGATTTCTGTGGTCATCTATAGTATAAAAATATTGGCTTTGTTTCATATGAATCTGGTCATATTTCCAGGTGAGATTACATGTTTTCTCTACAATAAAAACAAACAAAAATGCAAAAAAAAAAAAAAAAAAAAAAAAAAAAAAAACCAAAAAACAACAAAACAAAAAGATTGCGTTGTGGTACTATGTGTACTCAAAATCTTACCTTTATTAGAAATGTTCCTCCTTTATTCTTCACAGGATTCGGATTATAATAAAAATGCTCACCAGTATTTTCCTATTACTTCTTCATAAAAATATAATGTTTCAGTTTGGGGATTTATGTCAATGGACTATGTTTGTAGTTTTAGAATTCTTAATGTTACATCTTCTGTTTGTCATAAGACGTAGAATTTACTCACTTTGAGGTTCCTTTATTGGAAGACTCCATATAGTCAGCATTCATTCAGTATATAAATGCTCGACATTTACATATATTTTCTTTTCCATTGACTATGGCTAAGCAAATCCATCATGATAATGCTTCAGTCATACCACTATGTTCTATGTTCGTATTAAAAGCCAGTATTCACTTCTCTCTTTTATCTCTAAACACAGATCCTATTATTTTTCTATCTTCCCAAGTCTTTACTTAGAAAATCAGCACTTTTTGTCACATACACTTCCATTATATTGTGAAAAAATGCCTATAGCCAGGATAAGGTAAATTGGTAGCATTAACAAAACATTCCTTAGTGTGCTATGTGAGAATTCACATTATTGGTACAGTTGTAATGACTTCTCATCTTGTTCTATGCCCCACAGAGCTCCCACTGACATCTGAGGATGTTCAACTTTCACACATGCTCTGTACTCTGCTTCATTTTTCTTTTAGATCTAGGTCAACATCATTCCGTAGCTCTACGGCAATTGAGTGTTTTGAGGTTTTTTGATTTCTGCAGTATTTCTTGTGGAATCTTTGTATATGCAGGCACTCACCAAGAAATGGAATTCTCTCCCCCCCCCCCTTTTTTTTTTTTTTCTTTCTCCTACCTTGATTATAAGAGGTCTAAATAAGGGAGAAAACATTTGACTTTGGTCCATTTAGGTGTGATGAGAATTAGGAGCTTTTCATACTGGTTTCCTAGATAAGGGATTCTTTAAATACAAGGTGCTGCTGGCTTACCTTAAATTGTGTGTGTGTGTGTGTGTGTGTGTGTGTGTGTAAGTAAGCTATCGTGGGGCTTAAACTCACAATCCCAAGATCAAGAGTCATATACTCTACTGACTAAGCCAGCTAGGTGCCCTTGCCCTAGGTTTAAACATGAATTATTGAATCTACAATATATAACATAAAGTATATAAAGCATCTTAATAAATATTATTTGAAGTTGAACTACATTGTATTTTTGAGAAAAGCAACAAAAGTACCAATCCTGGCAAACCATAGCCTTCACACATCATTCTCAGTATCACATCATGAGTTTAGTGAGAAGCCATTTTTCAAGAGAAAAAATGAATAGAGAAGCTGAAATCCTTGTAATGGAATGCTTCCCCCCGACCCCCTTCACTAAGATGTTTAAAAAGCCTGTATAATGATGGATAATTTGGTCATAAGATGATTCTTAGGATATTAAAAAAAAAAAGATTTATCAGCTACATGTAGGAGAAAGACATGCATAAGTACTTTCAAAGAGTGTAAGGAACAAATAACTTAGTTCTTTCTTAAGTAAAAAGTTAAAACTGATGGCTGAAATAAACTTTAGGATTAGATAATCACTTAAAGTACTTTGCACAGGAAGTAATTTTGGTGTCATACTCTCCAGGTTCAAATCCCAAATCTGATGTTTCCTAGTAGTTTGACCTTAAGCAAATTATAAATCCGTCTCCATTTCCTTATCAGTGAAATAGGAGTAATAAAAACACTTGCCTGAGAAGACTCTGTTAGAGCTAAATGATGTAACATTTGAACCTAATATCTAGTTCAGCAGGAGGTTGCCCAACAAATATGAACAGTGAAGTGCTCGGGTAGAGACAGATAATTCTCATCACAAAAACACTAGCTGAATTTTTTGGAGTGAATCATTCTAAGAGGTACAGTTATATGCTCTGGCTGGCAGTTGTTTGTATCTCACAACAGATGAAATATTCAATAAACTCTTACCTAAATGTCTTTTTTTTAAAAAAGATGTTATTTATTTATTCATGAGAGACACACAGAGAGAGGCAGAGACACAGGAAGAGGGAGAAGCAGGCTCCCTGTGAGGAGCCCAAGGTGGGACTCGATCCCAGGACCCTGGGATCATGCCCTGGGCTGAAGGGAGATTCTCAATGACTGAGCCACCAGGTGTCCCAAATTCTTACCTCAATTTCTTCAGAATTTTAGTCAACATGAATACTTTACTATTACTTGTCTGTAGCCTGAGTGCCCTATGTTGTTGGAAGCCTTGACGTTTGAGTTCATCACGCTTTTAATCTTAAAATTATCTGCAGAAATGTTCCATTTATTCTTAGTCAATCATAGGCAATCCCATCGCCCTGACTTTATAAACTTGCCTCATTTCCTCAGTAAGAAACATGCAGATAAATATTTTGTTATTCCTAGTCACATTAAATGTGCCACCTCAAAACTTCATTCTCTGGCCAGGTAACCAGATAGGAGACTGACATTTGCTAATGCACTGGAATGATGTGATGTTTAACTAGTCCATCAGGCTGACGTAGGATTGGATAAGGCCTGGTTATTTGAACAGCTGATAGATGACCACAATAAACTTTGCTTCAGTGATTGCACCTCTGTATCGAATGCACTAGGGAGAGATGCTGTCCATCAAAGTATTCTGGAGCACATTTCAGCCTGACCCCTGTGATTGGTTCTTTAACCCTTTTCAGATACAGCTTTGGATGTGCATATTACAGCATACCAAACATCCTTGTCAAAATAGCACTGGCTTTTAATTTTTTATATAGTGATAAATATTTTAACGGTTAAGATCCTCTCTTCCTTCTCCCATTCTCCAGAGCATGTGTCTCTCATGCATTGTAATATTTTTAATAAAGGCATAAAAGGCTATGCATAGTGGTTGAGATCTCCTTACATTTTAGCATGATGGTAAAGACATCTGCATGGGTCTTTTCCTAATTACCACTATGTATCATAGTTATAAAAATACTTACAAGTGGATCCCTGGATGACCCAATGGTTTAGTACCTGCCTTCAGCTCAGGGTGGGATCCTGGAGACCTGGGATCGAGTCCCACATCAGGCTCCCTGCATGGAACCTGCTTCTCCCTCTGCCTGTGTCTCTGCCTCTCTCTCTCTCTCTCTCTCTCTCTCTCTCTCTCTCTGTCTCTCATGAATAAATAAAGTCTTTAAAAATAAATAAATGAAAATAAAAATACTTACAAACAGTAACTCTCAAGGATCAGGATGATGTGGGATGTGGAAGTTTCCCTAGAGTTCCTTTCATAGTTCAATTACTATTGATGTGTTAAAAAGTAGAAAGGAGAAAAGAAGAGGATTGTGCTATTCTGACTCGCATGGATAACTGTGAAAGTTCACCTTTGCTATTTTCTATGTCTATTGCTTGGAAGGGAAAAGAAAGGGAGGTTTAATAATCTGATAAGGGATTCTCTTACCTAAGTCTCCATCTACCTCTTCAACATAAAAAGCAGAAATCAAGAATTATATATGGGAGATAGATATATTTTGAATTACTACACATGGTGGGGTGAATGATACTATCTCCCATTATTAAATTCAAAAATAAATCCTTTGTTTACTCAAAACAATTTTATTTTGAATTTACTGTTTATAAACTCCAATAAGATTTTTTTGGAGTCTGCAGCCTTTGTGGAAATGGTTTTATATTAAATTAATTTACAATGATAATAATATCAGATCACATAAGTCTGTTGATGGTTAATATGAAGTTCCATGCTTATATATGTAAGAGATGAGACAAGAGAAAGGTAGCTCTTAAAACAGCCAATAATGAGATCCATGAGAGCAGAAAATAGGAAAGTATCTGTAACAAATTATAAATGTTAAAAATTATTTTTTCATTTTAATGGAAATGGTATAGTTTATAAATACAAGATATATATTAAATCAGTTCTTCCTAAATAAATAAATAAAAAATAAATAAATCAGTTCTTCCTAATTCTTCGTTGACTGATTCTTTTTTATTATGTTTTATTTATTTGTTTTTGTTGTTGTTGTTGACTGATTCTTGTAGAAAATGGCAACATTTTCACTTCTGTCTTAGTTGGACCTATATCCTTGGCCAAACTCAGTGAATTGTATGGGAGATTTGTTATTCTCTTTTAAAGTTTGAAAGGCTAACAAACCAAATTATCATGAGTTTTCAGAAATGTGGATGTTTAGCTTTTCTTAGAATTCTGTGAATACAAAATGATGCCACCAGTTATCTGGGCTCTGCTGGGCTTTCACGTTTGGTGATAATTCATTGTCCCTAATTCTCTGAATTGGTTATAGCCTTGTGCCCTTGCCCACCATCCCTGCCAAAAGAATGAAGATATTGTGGATAAAATATCAGGGATTTCAGCCACTGCACACGGATTACTTACTAGGAAAGTGCTACAGAAGAGAGTAGAGTTGCTAGGGAGGAACAATGAAGATTTAAACTCCTACTTAGCTCGGCTTGGAGAAAATTACATCATGAGGAAGGGAGATAATTGTCAAAGATGGCATCTTGTTTTTGATATCAATTATTTTTTTATGAACAAAATTAAACTTTTTAGTGATAAAATTAAGAATTTAAGTGCCCATAGTTTATATTTGCAACATAATTAATGCCCTTCCCTGTCACAGAATATTTTTAAATTTGCCCTCTAAAAACATGTTGGAGCTACTCTTCTGCCTTTAGATATTCAGTTCTGGGAATCCCTGGGTGGCGCAGCGGTTTGGCGCCTGCCTTTGGCCCAGGGTGCGATCCTGGAGACCCGGGATCGAATCCCACGTCGGGCTCCCAGTGCATGGAGCCTGCTTCTCCCTCTGCCTGTGTCTCTGCCTCTCTCTCTCTCTCTGTGTGCGACTATCACAAATGAATAAAAATTAAAAAAAAAAAAATAGATATTCAGTTCTGTACCTCAAACTCCTGTAACTCGAATCTGGGTAGTTAAGGTTTACAGACTGCTTCTGTCTCTGACATTCCTCTGTCTTTTAATACTCGGGTAAAAATGTCTAAGTAGGGGGATCACTGGGTGGCTGAGAGGTTTAGTGCCTACCTTTGGCCCAGGGCCTGATCCTGGAGACCTGGTATCGAGTCCCACATCAGGCTCCCGGCATGGAGCCTGCTTCTCCCTCTGCCTGTGTCTCTGCCTCTGTGTGTGTGTGTGTGTGTCTTTCATGAATAAATAAATAAAAATATTTTTAAAAATGTCTAAGTGGCCATTTCACAAAGAGCGGACAACCCAGTGCCTTCATTTTGCACATTCATCCTATTTTATCCTACCCTGGACACTGTCTCTGTTTCTTTGTTCGGAAGATCACTAATATGAGATATTTACAGATGTTTTGGCAATATGGAAAAATATCAAACCAAATCAAAACACAGGTAACTACTTAAAATTAATGTGTGATGTCAGGGCTCTGTAATTTGCAATGCTTTCTTACTGATTAGCCACTTCCCTTCAATGGCACAACATGCCCTTTACGTCTTTTTTTTAAACATTTTATTTATTTATTCACGAGAGACACAGAGAGAGAGGGAGAAGCAGGCTCCATAAGGGGAGCCCAATGGGGAACTCGATCCCAGGAACTTCACTCCCTGAGCAGAAGGCAGATGCTCAACCACTGAATCACCCAACATCCCAGCCCTTTACTTCTTGTACCTGGCTCTAAATCTTTCTCAACTCTCCCATTCTCACCCTCTCCTCAAGTCTCTTTCTAGAGTTGTACTTGGAAACAATATTGTTCTACCTCATTTTGCAGAGCTAATTTGTTCTTTTACCCATCCAGGCTATACTTAGGAAGGCTCCTTTTCTAAACCAAATACTTACTCCCCTAATCATTTTTCCTTAAAAACCAATAGAAATATAGTTGTCCCTCCCCCTTCTGCCCCAAAACTTTATTGTTTCTTTTCCCATAGCTATTTCTCCTGCTGACAACACAATACCTGCTTCCTGGCATAAGTCTTCTACTTTTCCTTTTCCTGGTCTTCAGGCACTGGGGCAACTTCCTTCTCCTCTTGCTAAGCTACTGCCACCTGCTGACTAGCTATAGAATAAGGTAGAGAATAAGGTCCCTTTTCTTAAGATTAGGAAGTAGGCCCTTGCCTTTGCAAGTTTGTTTTTATCCTGTGGACAGTAGGAAAGTAGACAGGGGCTGGCAAATATAACTAATAAGAAAAAAGTCACTAATGGCAACTACTATCTTTCTGAAGAAACCACAGAAATATTCTGTTGATCAAACAAAGCCAGGACTATTGGCCACTGCAGTAAAAGCCATCACCGTTTTCTTTGTAACATCTCAGAAGGTGAAATACAAGGCCAAACATGTCAGATGCTGAGATATAGTTGACATTGGGTCTTTTAAATGCTGGAACTTGATTGGGACTGAGCGACTTTTGTGGTATAATAGCTTAAGGTTGGTGGAGGGAAAGGGATTGTTTAAAACATGTCTTATCGAGTCAACAGTCATTTGAGAAGCTAAAGGTTTGCCCATTTGAGCAAGTTATTATTCTGACAAAAGGCAAGTGGTGGAAACTATCCTTTAAATAAATGCATTTTCAGGAAGTTTTTAAAGAACTTTATTTGCAACTTTATCTTCCTGGGGAAAAGTTTTCTGGAATACCAAAATCATGTTAATCTAGATAGTTTTATTTCTTGATCTAGTGAGCTTTGTAGTTATAGGCAAGTTGTTAGCATTAGCAGGAAACTATCTTGGGTGTGTATTCTTTTTTGGACTCAAGAAAACTTAGGACTGAGACCACTCAACTCTGCATTTACAGAGCCTGGAAGTAGACCTTCCCTGCCCATGCAAGATCCTACCTCATCTCTCCAGTAGGGATTCATTGATGTGAGTGAGTGAATGAGTGAATGAACCACTGAACATGCACATTGTTGAAACTTAGAGAATGTGGTGTGTGTTTGTGTGTTTGTGCACGCCTTCGTGATTGTGTAACGTTTTCATTTGAGTCAAAGTTCATTGTAAACAGTACTTCTTGTATTATTATGAAGACCCCATTCTCATTACTAATCCTGGAAAAAAGAAAAAAAAAGTAAAGATAGTATCAGATCTTAATTGAATCTTGGTTTTCATCTCTGAGAAACTCCAAGCATGTATTACTCTGAACACTTTATTTCATTAGAACAATACTTCCTCTTGAGGGAATTTCCTCAGATGCTTTTCTCTCTCCGTCTGAATTTCATCCCACCGCAGCAGAGCCTAAGACATACGTCATCCCTGCACTCTCCCTAGTGGGATAGCAATGAAGCAGAGGTGTGGGAAACAAGGTAAATGCTATGGACACCTCACACTAGGGGCAACCAAGCAAGGATGGGGGAGCTGCTCTTTTAATCCCTCTGACAAAGAGAACCATCCCTGGATTAAATACAATCTTAGAATTTTCCAGGTTTTAATCCTCTCTTTATTTTCCTTACAAATATCAGTATATTTGCTCTGTGCTCCTAGATAATCATAATGATTTCCATTAAAAAGCCTGCAGACTCTTAAAACAGCATTTTTTTTGCACTCTAAATTAACTGTAGGTGTAAAAATGATCAATACAAATCTTTATACCAATTTTTTAATATCTGTCTCATAAAAACTTTTGTAAGAGGTATAAGGTTTTTCATATTACTCATAAAAAATACTCTAAGCACACATTATAAAGGTCCTTTTTGTCCAAGAAAATTGTCACTTACATTAAAAGCATTTATTAAGTTTAAAATATTTTAATGATGGAGACTAAGGCAAAAATCTGTCCACATATCTTTCCACAGTTTGTATTTAGAGGCATTTTTCTCCTGTCATATAACTATGAGATCCTATAATTATGGTTTCTTCACTCATAATCTAGTCTATGAAAGGAGAGGTATTTACAGATTCTCTTCACTAGGGTTAATATTTGATACATGAACAAGTTGTTGCTGGTAAAATATATATTATGGTGTGAAAGACAAAATGCACCAGTGTTTTTTAAAGGAGGCTTTTTTTTTTTTAAAGATTTATTCATTTATTTGAGCACATGCGTAAGAGAGAACATATAAGTAGGAAGGACAGGGGACACCTGGATGGCTCAGTGGTTGAGCATCTGCCTTCATCTAGGGGTGTGATCCTGGGGTCCCAGGATTGAGTCCCACATCGGGCTCTCTGCATGGAGCCTGCTTCTCCCTGTGCCTGTGTCTCTGCCTCTCTCTATATATGTCTCTCATGAATAAATAAATAAAACCTTAAAAAGAAAAGTAGGAGGGACAGAGGGAGAGGAAGAAGAAAAAAATCTGAAGCAGACTCCTCCACTGAGCACAGAGCCTGACACAGGGTTCAGTGTTACAACTGTGAGATCAGGACCTGGGCTGAAACCAAGAGTTGGACATTCAGCCAACTAAGGAGATGGTTTTATTTCGGTTATTACAGTAGGAAGAACACTCATTAATGAGAATGACTTTGAAGAAGACAGAGAAAATCTGGGTGGAAGTCCATCTTCTCTGAGTCACTGAGGAACAACAAAGGTGAGTCTTGGAAGATGCGAGGCAAGGGAGGTCCTTTGCACTTAAACATTGCTTGAAACACAGAAGAGGGAGGGTTTTGAAGTACAAAATAGTGAACAGATTTCTTAACCATAGCTGTTTTCTGGGACTGTAGAGCCAGAGTAAAATTCTACATTATCCATGGAGATATAAATCAAAATTACTAATGAGCACTGTCTTTCATACCTGTGTAGGCCAAGAGGAAGAGCAGATATGAGAATCCTGTTTTATTAGGCTTGTGGAGTTTTACTGTACCCATCTCTTATAAATTAGCTATTTATCTTCATGGGGAATTCTGAAATAAGAATTAATTTCACTGTGTTTCTTAGGTCATAAACCAATGTTACAATATCCTTCAGTGATAATTAGGATTTGCATCGAGCATATAGTTCTTTTGGTGGGTCCTCAGCCCTGTGGTGGTTCCCAACTGCTATTGTGTTATCTCCTTGATTTATTGTACGTTGCCCAGGTGGCTACATTTCCTTTCTTCTTCTACTTGCACTTCATTGAGGCAATTGTATCTTGTGGAATAAGTAGCATTATTTACATCCCAACCTAGACTTTTTTTTCTTTTTTTCCGAGTACCACTTTTATGGAAACATTCACTGTTTTGTTTTTTTGTTTTTGTTTTTGTTTTTGTTTTTGTTTTACCTTTACATCCCCAACCCTCTGATACTATCACAGCACGGATGGATATATCTTAATTCTAAGGAATTAGTGCAAAAAAAAAAAATAAAAATAAAAAAAAAATAAAAAAATAAAAAAAAAAAAAAAAGGAATTAGTGCATATCATTTATGTCAGTACACTAACATACCAGTATAGGCAAGGTGTTTTCCAGCTACCAAACTCAATAATTGTTAGTTTCCTACCATCAAATCATTTTTGCCCTGTCCTGGTATTTATCATCTTACAGATATTTTTCTTAGATACTTGTACATCATGTCTTTTCATACCTCCTTGTTTCTGAGAGGAGAGCAAATCCTCTTTTTTCTACATGCAAGAAATTTTCCAGTATTAATACAAAATAGATATCTTTGATTACCAGGCTTCAGATATCTGGTTTTAACGTTAATAGTTCTTACCATTCAAAAAGATTTTGTTATCCAGACAAGTAATTGACACTGTGTTGGAATTTTATTTATAAACTTAAAAGAGATATATTTCTTAAAGGTTTTATTTACTTATTTGAGAGAAAGAGTGTGTAGGGGACGGAGCAGTGGTAGAGAGACAAGCAGACTCTGCACTGAGCATGGAGCTCAATTGAGCATGGAGCTCAATCCCATGACCCTATAATCATGAACTGAGCCAAAATCAAGAGCCAGCCAGTGCTCCAAAAGATATTTTTATTACCGATGATGATGAGGATAATCGTACTCTATTTTCATCATGCTCTCAATATAAAATTTTGTTTCTGAAAGGAAAAAAAAAAAAGAGACTCATTCTACATGTGTTCTGAAAAGGTTGCAAGTCATTACAGTTTAATCAGATGAATGATATTGATAGAAAGTGCATATATTTGGATTTTGATAGATCTAGGGTTGGCTAGAAAATCCATATATTTTTAGGTAAGTTTATTAATTTATATTTGTTCATGGCACATTTTCAAATTAATTCTAGATATTAGGATATGATTACAATTTTATTGGAAGATTAGAAATAAAAGTTATTTCATGAGAAATATAAGTAGATGGTTTCTATTTAGTAATAAAAATACTATTTTTATTCATAGTGATTTCATCAATACCTTGATAATAAACACAACTTGCTTTGAAGATATTGAAATTCCATCATTTACTGATAAAAATAAGATTAGCTCTGACTTAAACCTGTTATTCTGCATTTGGGGACAAATTTCTTGATTTCTAGAAAGATTCAAAATCTCCCTGCATTAATAAACCCATATCAGATGGGAGAGAATAATATTCTTAAAATGAACAGGGACAGTTATTGCGGCAAAATAGGACAGTCTGTTTCACTCACATACTGGTGACTTATTTTGGGGGAATGCCAAGTTATTTTGAGAAGTTCACCTCCAAAAACTGGGTGAGTCCAAAGCAGGATCAAACCGAAATGTTTGAGAAAAGAGATAACCAAAGTGTAATTTTCAAATCTTTAATCGTTTATCTCTGTTTTATTATTGGAAATTTGTACACACCTCCTCTGTTCATCATAAATGACTTAAAACCATCATTTTACTGTGGTCATTGTGTACCCCATTACAATAACCATCGTCTTTATGAATGCCTATTTTTTTAAGCACAATTTTCTTTTTTGTCTTTTATTTAAGTTCTTCCCTATTTAATTGATTTTTAATGTTTTGTTAGGGCTAAATAGCAAAAATAAAGTTTTAGATGCAATCTATGAAGTTAAAAAATAATAACAACAGGGAGGTCTGGGTGGCTCAGCGGTTGAGCATCTGCCTTTGGCTCAGGGCATGACCCCTGGGTCCAGGGTCGAGTCCCACGTCGGGCTCCCTGCAGGGAGCCTACTTCTCCCTCTGTCTGTGTCTCTGCCTCTCTCTCTGTATATTTCTCATGAATAAATAAAATCTTTAAAAATTAAAAAAATAATAATATTAATAAACAGGTGTGCCAGCATCCCTTGTAAGAAGGAGAGCTTAACCCATAAGCTTTGAAGCTTTCTGTGTGTTTCTCCTTGCTTTCAGACAGGTAGATGTAAAATGATATTGCCTCATGGATTTATTTTTCAAATCCTTAATTAAATTGACCATCTTACTATGTATTGACCATTTTTTTCATCTTCTGTCAAAGAGGGATTTATTTTATCCCTTTTTCTATTTTCTTTGAAAAATTTATTAATTTGAGTTCTTTTTGTATTGTGGATATTGATCTTGCATCAGTATGTTTTCTCAGAGTATTTTTAAAATTATTTATTTATTTATTCATGAGAGACAGAGACATAGACAGAGGGAGAAGCAGGCTCCTCGCAAGGAGCCTGATACGAGACTCAATCCCTGAACTGGGATCAAGCCCTGAGCCAATGGCAGACATTCAACACTGAGCCACCAGCTATCTCCCAAGTATTTTCTTTTTCTTTCTTTCTTTCTTTCTTTCTTTCTTTCTTTCTTTCTTTCTTTCTTTCTTTCTTTCTTTCTTTCTTTCTTTCTTAGTATTTTCTTTTTTTAAATTCAACTAGCCAACTTAGAGTACATCATTAGTTTCACATGTGTGTTCAATGATTTATCAGTTATGTATAACACCCATTGCTCATCACATCATGTGCATAGCTTCACTTACATTATGATGTCTACTGATAAACAATAGTTATTAATTTTAAAGCAATAAAATTCATCATACATTCCCTCTATGGTCAATACTGCAGAAGAACTGCTAGGGAAATAAATATTAAATTTTGTGTTTTATTGAAGAAATTCTTTTCTAAAATCATGAAAATAAGCTTCTCTCTTTTCTTCTAAAAAATTTACAGTTTTGCCTTGTATATTTAAGTACTTACTCACCCTTAGCATAGGTTATGATGAACCAGATTTAATTTTTCTCCTTTTTTGAAATGGAAGTTGCCAAAACACATTCAAATGGTCAATACTTACCAAACTGTTCTCCGAAGGTAGCCGTATCATACATCAAACTTCTATGATGCAGTAGAATTATAAGCAAGAACCTTTCCTTATTTTGTTCATTGACTTCTTGCAATCACCCACAACTATCCCTGACATAAATAGACATTCAGTAAGTTTGCATTGAATGAATACATTTGCTGTGTTTCTAAAATCTATTTAGCAATTAATACATCTTCAGATTTTGTTTTTCTATTTAGCCTGTCCTCAAACTTGGACATAAAGCCGTTCAAAATATTACCTTATTATATTTTTAAAATCACTCCAATTTATTTAAAAACTCCAGTTTAATTAAAAAACAAAAACAAAACCTGTACCTTCCTATTCCTGTTTGTCTATTTTCTTCCCCTCCTCCTGCTTCTCCTCCTCCTGCTTCTCCTCCTCCTGCTTCTCCTCCTCCTCCTCCTCCTCCTCCTCCTCCTCCTCCTCCTCCTTTTTCTTCTTCTTCTTCTTCTTCTTCTTCTTCTTCTTCTTCTTCTTCTTCTTCTCCTTCTCCTTCTCCTTCTCCTTCTCCTTCTCCTTCTCCTTCTCCTTCTCCTTCTCCTTCTCCTTCTCCTTCTCCTTCTCCTTCTCCTTCTTCTTCTTCTTCTTCTTCTTCTTCTTCTTCTTCTTCTTCCTCTCTTCTTCTTCTTCTTGAATCAGGCTTGCCTTAGGTTTTTCAGTTTTATGAAACCGTTCAATAAACTGACATACTAAGTTTTGGCTTTCTTGAGTCATCTATTTAATTTTCTTTCTCATTTAATATTTCTGCTTAATGTGAGTTTTTACTTTTTATTTTTATTTTTGAACCCCCTAGTTTGGATACTTAGACTGTTAATTTTCAGCTTTCCTTCTTTTCCAATATAACCATTTTAACAGAATAAATGACTCTTCACACATTTCATTTAGATTCCACAAGTTTTAATTTGTTACTGATCATTGTAAGTGATTTCTAGATGCCTTTATGGTTTTCCCCTTTATACCTATGAGTGTGTCCTCAATCATTTATTTTCTTTTAATCTTTGTAAATTATTGATTTTTTTTTCTAAATTGAGTTGTAGCCATTCAGCGTAGTTTGTATGACTTAAACTTTGAAATTTATGGATACTTTTTTATGGTTAAAGATAATGTTTCCCTATTGATGGAGCACATTAAGACAAAACAAAACTTCCTATCATTCCCTACAGAAATTCCTATCATTGCATTTTGTAAAATGCAATAAATTGATAAATAAGTCACTATAAAAATAAAATTTTAAAGGACATACAAAATGCTAAGGTACATCTTACTATTCAACAAATTTATATTCCAATAAATATAATCAGAACAAAATAACACTAGAAGAAAAGTATTGTAAAAACTAAATATATTGTTTATTAAAATTCTACATATAGATGATGTAAAGAATTGCGACTAAGCCAAATTCTGTTCTAGTGTCATGACAAAACTACTAATTATGAAGAAAATAGCAACTTCCCATTTTAAATACTTCATGTAGCCTTTGAAGAGATACTGTGTCTATAAATCTTTAAAGTTTTTAATATAACAAATAGACTTGCTTTTTGCCTATACATGTATGTATCAAGATTGGATTTATAACTGTGACACATTTAGGAGATGATATATAGCTAACCTGTTGGTATATTTTGTTTTAATAATATTCATAGTAGAGTGTATCAGTTATGTATTGCTGCAGAACAAATTACTCCAAAATTTAGTGGCTTAAATGATGAACATTAATTACTTCACAGTTTCTATGGGTTAGGAATTGAGAACAGCTTAGCTAGGTGGTTCTGGCTCAGGATCTCTAATTAAGTTGTTATCAAAGTATTGGTTGGAGCTACATCCTCTAGAGGCTTGAGCAGGACTGAGACCCTCTTCTGAAATGGCTCACTCACATGATTGCTGACAAGAGGACTCAGTTCTTCATTATGCAGTCGTCTCTAAAGGGTTGCCTGAGTGTTTTCCCAGAGCCAATGGTTCAAAACAGAGAAGAAGCAACACATTTTAATGCATTTTATGTTCTAGTCTCAGAAGTCATACCACCACCATTTCTGCCAATTTCTGTTAGAAGCAATCACTGAGCCCGATCCAAAAGATATGGGATTAAGTTCTACATCTTGGCGATTATTTTTCAATAAAACAAACCTACTAAATCTAAATGATTCTTTTTTAATTGCACCTCTTGAAGATTGCTTTATGAAAGGACTTGTGGACATATCTTTAAGTCACTGTAAAGAAAAACTAATATCAAAATAATGTTTAAAGGAATGCAGGAAGAAATTTTAAGATCAAGATACATTTTTCTGCTAAAATGATTCAAGTGATACTTTAGTTTTTATTTTTATTTTTAACGTACTATCAGTAGCCAACTCCAATAATTCATCTCATAAAATTATAGATAAATTTTAATTGCCTTTTGATGAAAAGAATGGATTCTATATTCATGAATTTCATAGGCACACATTCTTTTGATAGAAAATAATTTAGGAAGATCAAATTAAAACATTCTATCAAATTCATACAGGGTTTATTGATAAGTTTTCACAAATGTATGGAATTGACACACCTACTTCATAAATCATTGTCATATTATGCTATATATCATAATATATAGAAACTGTTAAGTCTAAATCTTTTTTTTTGTTAAGTCTAAATCTTATCTTTGTGCCTTGATTATGTGCATATATGATCATGAGAAAATATGTGGCATTTTTCTCATGCATGGAAGTAAATGCCAAAGAAAACAGATGAAATAGCATGCCTGCTGCCCAATTATGTTTATTTTTTTAAGATTTTATTTATTTATTCATGAGAGACACAGAGAGAGAGGCAGAGACACAGGCAGAGGGAGAAGCAGGCTCCCTGCATGGAGCCCGATGCGGGACTTGATCCCAGGACCCAGGGGTCATGACCTGAGCCAAAGGCAAACACTCAACCACTGAACCATCCAGGTGCCCCTAATTCTTACCTTTGAAATGTTGGGACCGGACTGGCTTGTTATCTTCCGCAAACTCTAAAAACTTAAATATTCTGAGTAGCCTTCATCATATCTTAACAGTTCAATAAGAGTCATTTATAATCAATTTCCACATTATCCACATAAGAGAATATTTTCAAACATATTGGATGGTCTTTACATAATTCACAAATTTTAACTATGTAAATACACTTTTTAGTAGAGCTGAGTTTTTCAATTATTAAAAAGCCTAGATGAAGGAAGCAATATATTTTTTGGCATTTGGTGCAAACTTTTCATCGGAGTAACTGGTATTGGAGCTGCAACATCAGAACATACTTCTGTATGCTACATAGAATCCAAATCACATTTGCACAGTGATCTTGCTCTTTGATGTTAAAGAGTGTCAAATTATTTTTTTAATATTTTATTTATTTATCATGAGAGACATGGAGAGAGAGAGAGGCAGAGACACAGGCAGTGGGAGAAGCAGGCTCCTTGCAGGGAGCCCGATACAGGACTAATCCTGGGACTCCAGGACCATGCCTTGGGCTGAAGGCAGACAGACGCATAACCGCTGAGCCACCCAGGGATCCCAAATACTGTCAAATTATTATAAAACTTTCTAAGTGCTTGCTATTACTTTCTAAACATAACATTGTCAGGGACTATTAACAGGCATTCATGAATCTTTGTGGTCCACAGACCACAATTTGAGCAGCACTGACCCCCTATATTGCCTTTTTAAAAAATGTCCCTGTGGGGGGAAAAAGAAACCTCCTCGTGTATATTTTATAGTTGTTGGATACAGAGCTCTATATTTATTCATTTGTTTAAACTTATTGTTATCACAAAAAAACAAAACAAGGACAAAAAGAAACAATTTATTGTTATCCATATCTTTTCCACCTTTATTGATTTCTGATGTATCAGTTGACAGATTTCTGAGTATTCTGTTTCCGCTCTGGTGGTAGTTTTGTCTAATTTTTTCCTATAGTTCTGGCAGTTTTTGCTTTATATATTTTGAAGCTGTATCTATATATATTTAAAGCTAGTACACTATAATGATTAATAACATGGGCTCTATAAATAGACTACTTTGAGTAGAATACCAACTGTCTGACTGTTGGACAAGTTTTTTAATATAGAAATTTAGGTTTCTTTACAGTATCTACCATGTAGTTGGGTGGTTGCTGAAAAGTTAATGGGATAATGTAGGTAGAGTACTTGAGTGATGGGTTTATAGTAAGCTCTTAATAAACATTAACTAATGCAATCATTTTTATCTCCTAAAGCTGTCAATCCAATATATACTCATTAAATACGTATTGAGTAAATATTAAACAAATGTCAAGAGCTAACCTACATTAATGCAAGTTGTTTTGTGTTACATGCAGATATATCAGACAAAACTTAGAGAAATAGAACAGAGAAGTCAGCCACAGATTAGAATTCCAGGTCCAACCCTTTCAGCTCTTTGGGTCCTTCTACCATTTCTCTAACATCTCTAAATTTCAAAATCTGTAATTGTAGAATGAAAGCTAATAGATATAGTTATTCCATTCCACACCTTTAAAATATATACATACATACATGTATATATATATACATATACATGTATGTATGTATGTCAAGTCTTTAATGGCTTGAGTCATCAGTAATTCTTGTGAGAAATTTAGGTTCTTGTCAATGGACATCATAGGACATCATAGTTTTGGATAGAGGCTGGAGTGGGAAATGTGCTACCTCTTATAAGACACTAGTTGCATGACTAACATTCTCACCTATTTTTCTGGCCCTAAAAACGAACATTAGAATCCAAAGAGAAAAAGCTATGTGCATATAGAATAACATGCCTCCTACCCAATTTTTTATCTTTTAAAATGCCATCTTTAATATAATTGTGTTCTTAGTATCTATGAGACCTATAAGCTAGAATCATTTTTGGATTTTTAAAGCTCTCTATTAGAAGACTTTTAGGATGCTAATAAAATGGTAATAGGAGAATTGAGTGGAAGTGTCCTTAGTGAATTTAACTTGGAAACAAGGGAGGCATAGAGGCAATTATGACACTTAACACCCCCAGAACTGTTTGGGGTCCACTTTACACGATTCAACTTTTCAAACAATTTGCAAAGAAATACATTTAGTTATGATTTTACTGGATGCTTTCTTGTTATAATAAGTATGCTTTATGGGAATAGTGTTTATAGGGGACATCCCCCACCTCCAAATACCAGCAGTGTGTGTACTGGCAGTTAAAATAACAGAACACAGAATGTCCCATGGCATTTCTTGCAAACTATCCCAAATGTCATATTCCTACAAAAACATAGTAAATTAGCATTTAATGGATTATTAAATAGGGAACTATTTTCTTCAACTTATGCATGATGTATTGAAAATTATCTGGAAAGTAAAAATTACATTACTTTGGTCTTACTCATCACAGATATTGTGTATGTATGTATTTCTTTATGCCATCTTTTGTAGAATTTCTGTAATTGTCCAATTCTATTTACTAGCTGATATTGCCATATACTTACCCCTTCTCCCAAAAAAACTATATTATTTTAACAAAAAGGAAAACATATTTCTAAACATTGCTTTCACTGGAAGTATGGTAGATACAGTATGCAAAGAATTGGTGATAAATTTATAATTGTTGAGTATTTGGAAAACTATTCATTTGAAAATTAATATTGTTTTATAATTATCCATACTTCTTTAAAACTTGAAATTAGAACTAATATTTTATATATTTCCTTAAATCTCTTCTCGATTTTTAAACTAAATTAAGAACTTACTGTGCATTTATCGGTGTTTATAAAAACAAATATATGAACCAAATAAATTACCAAAACAATTCCCTAATAATTAGAGTATGCTTATACACTTGGTGCTAAAATTTAATTATCTAAATCTTTGTAACCATACAATCTACTAACTGTCTATATTGACTTTTAAACAAATAAGCATGCTTATGACCACATCTCACTTTTTATTCTATAAACTCTTCTTCCTTTTCCAGACATTTTTTTTTCCCCCTATTCTCACTAGAGACAGAGGGCAAAGTTGCTGTTCTATTGACAAGATTCTCGTTTCGGACCCTGCAATGATTCACTTGGGTGTGGAATGATTTCCCTTGAAAAGCAACAGGGGAGTGCTAAGATGGTAAAGTAATAATTACTTCCTTCAGCAGCAATAGTTTAGGGAAAAGCTCAAAGACATATGGGCTGAATATTTAGCAGACAGTGATAATGGTGAGGTCACAGATATGACTCTGTGGGATGCTAGCAAAGCAGTATTGCAGGGAAAATTGATTGAAATCTTTGCCCAAAAGAAAAGGGAAAGGCACTACAAACACTAGACTTGGGGACTAAAATTAGGAGCCTCCAAAAGGAGCATATTAAGAAGGGTAAGGCTAAAACTAATTGATTTAGAAAATGCCAAGGGGGAACTTAATAGGATTCTAAATGAGAGGATGGAGTATCTAATAAAGCTCGATAAGAACAAGTTTTCCTCCCATGGCAATAAAGCAGATACTATCTTGGCCTGCTAACTTAGAGGGAGAACACAGTGGAGACTAATTAGGGAAATTATGAGACAAAAAGTGGCCCCACTCTAACCCCAATGAAACAGGAACCAGAATTGTTCTTTATTATTCTTTCACAGAACATACAGCATTCAAATTTATGTGTTATTTAAAATTTTCTAGACTCAGTGGATGACAATATGTAGTCTGTTCATTCAGTGGGCTGCTTATACGTCTGTAGGTTTGTGACATTTAAATCCCTTCCCTGTTAATAAGATGTGGAATTTGGGACTCAATAAAGAAAATAATAAACTATTGTCAAAAGGTCACTAGACCAGGTGGGAATCAGAAGACCTGCATCGAATCTTACACCACCCACAACTTGCAAAATGATTTTGCTAAGCTCCTACATAAAAATGAAAGCTTCTGACTCTTCTCTATTGGAATCTAACAAAACAGCTGTTATCTTTTTTTTTTTTTTAAGAGATGGAAAGTAAAGTGATAAATATTGCAAGAAAATGTCAAAGAGACCCTTTGTGCAAAGACATGAGAAAAAAATAAAGGAAAAATCAATAACAAAACAACTAAATCTAATCTCATAAGATGACTTACTAAGTGTCCTATGGTAGCAAATGAGCCAAAATTGGTTAAGTGTGTGTCATACCAGGTGTTCCGTTGTCTTAAGAGAAATCCTCAAATGGCTCAGAACCAAATTGTGGATGAACAGACATGGAGGAGATAACAGTACTGGGCAACATATGATTTTGCCATTTATTATCTATGTATATCCCAGTAACAACACATATTGTTTCCTCATTTAAAAATGAGAATAATAATGTTGACAATGAAAGATTGCCTCAGTAACTAAATAAGAGACTTCAAAAGTACCTAGTAAGCGTTAAATGATATATATTTGTTCGGTGTTTCTGATTATCAGTTAGTTTTCTTTTTTTTTTTTTTTTTTCAGTTAGTTTTCTTGATAGCATTTGTCTATTTTTAAAATGATGAAATTATATAAATAGAACAATTTATGTTAATAATTTATTCATTATTTTTCATTAATTATTTCGTTCATGCATGCAAGAATGAGCTACAGTGTGCTTCACTGATAGTCTAGAAATCACCAATCTTTAGGACGTTCAATTTAAAAAAATAGCTATTAAATATTTCTATGAATTAGTTACAGATTTCAAAAACAGCATTATTTTTTCATTCGTATCTAAACCACACTGTAAAGTGGGTAGATCTGAGAGAGGGAAACAAATAAAGAAAAAAAAAAAAAGTTTAGAATAGCAAAGATGCAGAATGGCTAAAATATATGAAAGGTTAAAATGTTACTATTATTTACCTTAGATGAGTCTGTTTCTCTGTGTGTATACTTTATAAAAGCATACAAGTGCACATTATCAATTATCCAAGCATATAAAAATCTCAGAGCGTAACGACATTTCATCTAGTAGATATTTTCTATATAGCCAATATGTGCTAAGTCCAAGGACAAGTTCTTGGAAGTATTCTAGTGGATAAGATATGGGAAAAATGCCTATGAAACTAATTAGGGGACTTATGAGAAGTTTTCTAGCAATGTGCTATAAGGCAGAGATACCCCATCAAAAGTTGCAAAGCAGATTCACCTGCCAGAAAGATAAGTAGGTAACGGAGACCTCCTGATGCAACCAGTACACGAGACTGAACTTGATCAACATGAGCATTTGGCCAAGATGTGCTTTTCTCTATTTGGCCAACTCTTTGGTATTGCAGTTCTTTTGGGGTTGAAATTTAGAGTGAATTTGGTTACAAATACCATTTCCTTCCCCCTGACTTTTTCCCTCTTTTCCTAACTTTGATCAAGAGCGGTATGTATGTTTGTATGTGTGTATGTATGTATTTATTGTTGAAGTTGTATTTATTGTTGAAGGGCCTGTAGTTGAATCTAATAATAAATATAGTTGTGATGATATCATGTTCATACTTGGTAAAGGTGTGGGATGATGGTCATCCATTTCTATATTGTAATTTGCAGGAAAAAAAGATCCTTTCCCCCAATTTGTTTTATTTCTGATATGGCTAGCTTTCATGCTGATCTCTGTGATATCACTTAAAAAGATGTGCTATTATTTTATTTCAGTCTGAATTTCATCCATTTTGTATATCTTCAATTGATATCACATTTATATTTCTATATTACTGGTAGTAATTTCCATGGAAAACGGATTCTAATTTATCCTGTTTGATTTTTCACGTGTCCAAAATGTTTTGGGGCTACAAAAGTTTTCTCAGGGAAAGAATCCCAAACTGCATATTCCTTGGAAGAACTATTAATTATTATTATTACTACTACTATTTGCTCTTTACCAAGAATATATTTACATTTTTTTTCTTTGTCTTTTCAACTTAAAGCATTCTTTGGTAATTTAACTTTAAGCTTTTTTCCAAGGTATGAAAAATTCATAGGGTTTAATAGATTTTTTAAATATAATTTTGCTTTTTTTAATTGTTGAAAAGAGAGGGAAAACTATTTGTTTATTTCTGTTTCAGCTTGGTAAGGTCAGACAGTAATATAGGTGCATAATTTATTTGTAATATTGATGGTCTCTGCTTAACTTGAAGAATTGATATTCAAATAGGTTTACTTTAAAGTATTGCTCTGTTATGTATTTTCTGTCATATGAAGTAACCCCCAATTTTAGATCCTCAGATGGCTAAAAAACCACAACATTTTGTCATGCAGGTCATTTTAAGGTTTTAAAGCAAGTAACAAAATCAAGAGACTTAATTATGAAAGAAGAATTTTCATTCATATATATGTGTGTGTGTGTGTGTGTGTGTGCATATATATTACATAATACATAACATATCATGTATATGATAATTCAAAAAAGAATAACTTTATATATGTTGAAAAATAAACCAAAGCAAAACTGTTAATTGAGAATACTTACTTTAAAATTTCAAAACTTGAATTAAGTTTACTATCAGCAGGTTTTTTTCTGGGTACAAAATTAAATGCAATTCAACCAGTATTAAGTACCTAATATTAGCAAAGTATTTTGCTTATTGGAAAATATCTAAAAACCTGAAACAGTTTTGTCTTTATTACAATGTGTGATAAAGTTAAGGAGAATCATTCTTACATAATTTTTTAGTGCCAGTCAAAACTATTGAAAATATGCAATCTAATTAGATTCTAAAGCATGAGATGGCCCCTCTTCTGCCTGTTTAATCATGTACTACTTTTTTCACCACAAATTAAATAGCCTTAAATGATCGACTGATTTTTTTTTTCTTCCTCAGACGTTCCATGTCTTTTATCTCTAGCATAAGCAGGTTCCCCAAAACTATCTCACTAAGAAACTAGGTTGAACTGAAAGGAATATGGATACATTGCATGGGGATATCTTCCTTGGTTGTTTATGATCATAGCATTAAAAAAGGAGAGATTGGTGTCTTGAGACACTATGCATTGTGTTAGGCTTACCAGGTGAGCAGTAGAGATCTACTCTCACCTGTTAATGAATGTGTAATTTGAAATAGGAAGACAGAGAAGCTTACAACATTGTATACTGTAGAAGAGCAACACTTGACTAAAACATGAAAGGATATTAAATTTGGATGTAAGTGCTTTATAGGATCATATAGCACATACAGATGCAAGCAAATGAAGAGACTAGGGCTGTAATTCTTTTTTTTTAATTTTTTTTTAATTTTTATTTATTTATGATAGTCACAGAGAGAGAGAGAGAGAGGCAGAGACACAGGCAGAGGGAGAAGCAGGCTCCATGCACCGGGAGCCCGACGTGGGATTCGATCCCGGGTCTCCGGGATCGCGCCCTGGGCCAAAGGCAGGCACCAAACCGCTGCACCACCCAGGGATCCCTAGGGCTGTAATTCTTAAGAAAGAACACAGACCAAGGAAAAGAACCTGATTACTGTAATCTGATCTATTTAGAAGAGCTTCATGAAAAAGGTTAAAATTTATATACTTAAATAATGGGAGGAAAAATGTATAGAGAATTATATATATACATATATATGATGTACACACACATATATATAAATTAGGAAAAAATTCAATATGAAAAAAATTCAATATGAAAGAACTTCTTGGAAAAAAATATCATTTGATAATATGAACATTAAAGTTACCTGTAGGGATAGTAATATTACACAATAATGTAGAATGACCTGTAAAACTTTGTAAATAGAATAATAACTTGCATTTTTAGTTAACCATTTATGCAAAGTAGTAAGTAGTGTTGTCCCATTAAAAATATTTTGAATGGCTTTAATTTGAAATATTAATGTTCTGCTAATAGAATGAAGGGGGTTCTCAGAAGTAAATTTTTCAAAAAGTCTCATGTCAGAATAGATCTCTCAGCAAATTTTCGAATATTTTAATTTTTTCAATGAAATATCTGTTTTTCAAAGCAGAAGTTGCACTGTATAATCTGATAAACTATCGTCATGTTGGCATTATAACTTTGGTTGTTTTTCCTCATTGAATTTTTTTTCATCCACTGAATATGTGGTTTGACATGAGAAACACAACCAGGTCAAAAATTATAATTAATTTTGCAATTGTGGGTCTAGTTAGGCTGTTGCTCTATCAATCACATGATGAAAAATGACAAATAATAAAATATTCACCAACAAAGTCCCCAAAATACCACAAAACTTCCTATTAACTTTTGTCATATTAAGAAACTGAATTAGAGGATTAAAAATAAGTGACATATTATTAAATTTTGACCAAGGGAACTTTTCTTTCTTTAATGTTTTAGTGTGGGAAACATAAAATCCAATTTACATCAAACCTTTAGATAATAGCATGTATATTAATACATGATTCTGACAAAGACTTTGGTGTCCTTTCTACAAAAAAGCACAACCATATATCAAAGAACCATCAACCACTGGGACAGCTCTTTGTTTTAACGGATGTCGACAAAAGGCTCACACAGTCTTTGGGCAAAAAAGCCCGAGAAGATCAAAGACCTTACAGAGGAACTTCCAATATATAGGAATGAGCTCTCTATTTGTTCTATTTCAAGTATTCTTTGAGTAGTAGGTATACGATAGAATACTTTTTGGCAAAACACAGGTGTGAATTCTATAGATTAAATTCTCAAGAAAAAGCATCTATTACAATTCGATAAATACCTACATTTATTTTTCTTCATTATTATGTAATTTTGTTTAAGTAATGCTTAACCAAGAACAGATTATTTATTCTTTCAAGTGAGAGATTATTTCAAAAAAAAAAAAAAAAAGTGAGAGATTATTTCAACCTTCCATAGATTTCACAGAATTTGTCTCGCACCTATCAGGCATGTGCCTGTTGCAGCTCCAGTCTAAAATTTCCAACTTTCAAGCCAAGATGAGGAATTCATGGGGAGGAGAACTTGTGAGTGTAGCTTACTGCATATGACCATTTTCTTTGGATTCCGTCTTTAAGCCCAGTGAGCGCTTGGAGATAGAATTGAATTTCCAGGTTGCAAGTTGAAAATTGGCCTAAGGACCCCTGTCTTCCCCCATGGGTTATTTCTTCACATGAGAGCAACTTAGACTCCAGCCTGTCAGCCTTGAACCATCCCCTTGCACTCCCTTTGATTCAACCATATAAAACTTCTTAGAATCCATCAACTTATTCATTGTATTTTCTTTCACATCTGAGACTTCCCATGTCTGGAGTAGCTCTTCCCTCTGTAGGTACATTTTGCGAAAGGAGAGGAAAATCTTACTAAACGCATCCTGTTGTTAGAATGTCTGCTTAACTATTACTTCTTTAAAATCCTCAAAGCCAAACAAATCTCCTGTAGGCTCTTCTTTACAATTATGATTACCTCTATTGTAGAATCACCTAAATCAGACTTTCCTTTTTGCCTGGACTAGAGAGAAAAGCGGGCTAAAGAAAATGGCATTTGTACCCAGACATACTCTAAACTTCATCTCTGAAAGCATGTTAATATCAGAGAGTCGGCAAAAGAAGCAAAAATATATTTTGGCCAAATGCTCATGTTGCTTAAGTACAAGTTTGGTGAATGGTTTGCGTTAGGAGGTCTCAGATACTCAAATATGTTTCTGGCAGGTGAGTCAGCTCTCTCTCTCTCATATTATGTTGCTGTAAAACTTTGCATAAGTCCCCTAATTGGTTTTGGACACCTTCTCCCCTACCTCCCTTCTGTTTGCTGCAAGTTGCTTAAAGGCAGGGTTCATTCATTACCAGGTCTTCAGCATTCAGAATATTTTCAAGTTGCAAAATTAACTCTTGCAAGGTAGGATTTTATGGAAAGAGGAGGACAATGAGAAGAGGCAAGAAAAAAAAATCACACAAGGAAATCATGGCAGTGATACACGAGAGATGAGATGAAATTTTTGAACAGCCTTGGTGAAAACAGGCTAGAACGTATATAAACTATGTAAAAATACTCTGTGCACCTAGGTAAGTTACACAGTTGTAGGTACCAAATGAAGGGGGCAGTTGATATGTAGTTCCAAGTTTTCTTTCTTGGTCTACTCTAAGAAGGTTTTTGCCCAACATCAAGAGAAGTTTTGAAGAGTGGGAAGGTTGTGTATGAAATTTCAACATTCTCAAAGAAGCGTAGTGTAGTAACACTTGACCTTGATTAATTAAGGATGAAATTGATGAAGGGGTTGTCATTTGTGGATGATCTGAATACTCACTTCAGCCTTGCAGCTGAGAGTTCACATTTCTCCTCCGTGGACTTTTTGAAAAAATTCAGTGGGCATGTTTTGATCACCAGTCAGAGCAGTGGGATCGTGCAGACCTGGTAAAGCAAGCAGGCAGGAATACACCCATTACTCAAAGTTCTCTGTGTTTTCCTGATCCCCTTTAAGGCCACCGTTTCCAATTTAGTATTTGAATCAGCAAAAAGGTGCATATTTCTCTTACCTATTTTGTGTGAGCAAAAAATAAGCAATTTCAGCAATCCTGTCATCTATCTGACATATCTAGGGTAGAGTCCTGTAGTACCCACCGATAGGTAAGGATGGCGCAGTTTACAGTGTCCGTTTAAAACAGGGATTTTTCAATAAAGATTCAATCCCCGAGGCGAAGGCACTGCTCTATCAGCTAACAAGGTGACTTTCTTTCATGCTTTGGTTCCTTTTGAAACTCTGTTCCTCACCATGCCCTACCCTCTCCATTCCTTTGAATTAAGCAGAAATTGGCTGTGATGTTTAAGTTCTGTCCATACCTCTCAGGGGATTTCCTTTAAAGAGAAGCCAATTGCAAGGGAGTAAAAATGTTTTTTTGTTCTTTTTTTAATAAGAAGAGTATATAATACAAAATGAAGATATGTTTAAGATGAGATTTAACCAGTCCCTATGGTTTGTTTTGTTTTTCTTCAATGTGATATAATGCTCATCTTACAAGTTTACAGTTTCCCCAAATATACAATATTCAAGAAAAAAAGGATTTATGTTAATGTTTCAGATAGAAATATTTTCTTTTTCTAAGATTTTGATAATAAAGTATGTGGTATATTTCACATACTATATTGCTTACTATCTAAAACAACACTTAATATAAGTTGATCTTTAAATTCATAGAACATGATATTCTCCTTTAAATATTATTTTCTTAAAGCTTTTCCAGTTTGATCTCATAGTCAGAAATGAATCAAATGGAGATATATATATATATATATATATATAATATTTAAATTAAATGGTATTAATGATAAGTTCCTTTAATACTATATATTGCTCAAAGCTCATTGAAATCTTTATGTCAGGGTATCTATAAACATGATAACAGAAGATTATCAGAGGCCAAAATGGATACTTATAATATGCTATAATTTATAGCATTGATTTAATTTTTTTATTCCATAATAACCTTATCAGATAGAAGGTGCATCCAAACTCTTAATTATGCATAACACCATGCAAGTTTTGGACAAAAAAGAAAAACCTATCTTGATCTTAATAAAAAAGATTACACAGATATTAGAAAATGATTTTAAATTCTAATTGTATGAGGTTAGAGTGTAGAAAAGAACGAAGAAGCAAAATAAAATAGCCTTAGCTGGAATGAGTGTGTGCATAAGCTATAGAGGAGAGGAATAAATTATTTTCTATCTCCAAGGGATGTATTTGTACATTGCATAGATCTCTTGCACTCTAATTGGCCACATGATACCTTTTGGCACTTGTATTTTTCAGGGTTCTAAACTAAAATACTGAGGTCACTTTGGACTCTGTTGAGAATATTTTGACGTTTTAAAATTTATAATTCAGCAATTTTAGGGGGAAAAAGCAAAGTCTCACTTATTGTGAATAATTCTCAGGATTTGGGTGGTTGGGGTTGGGGACCAGACCCTTCATTCAGTTGTGAATTAGATTATTTTCAGATTGTGGCAAATTAGAGCCACTTACGGTTTTTAATTGATGGTTCAGACTTGGCATTTATACACAGAAGGGCATTTTGAAGAAAAATTCTAATAGTAACTTTAAAGAATATTTCCAGGTCTCTACTGAGCATTCTGCTATGTAAATGGACTGTGCTAATGTGTTTGACTAAGAGTTATGGTTGGAATGGTTCTTAGATCCGTTCTGCTACTGTGCAAATAGATAAAGCCTTAGGTGCCTTTATGCTTCACTAAATATTGCTAGTAAAATTCCTTGTGTTATTAACATATCATAAAATAATATTTGCTTTCAAGTCCACTATATTCAAGAAACATAAAAACTGCACTACTTCAGATTTAATTGACCACAGGGTTAGTCCACATTGATAAAATCTGAATTATAGAAGATCTTAAGAGAAATGCCTTTTTTTTTTTTTTTTACTTTTTTACTTTTTACTACAGTCTCCTAATAGATTATTAAAGGAAATGGATATGAATGATTTGTTATGAGCCTAGCTGAAATGATGTCCTTGAGTCCACGCCATGGAACTACCTTATAAGTAAAGTCATTGTAAAGTAAGGTTATGTTGGTGACTTAGTAATTAAATGCTCCAAATGGTGTCCAAGACAAATGCGTCCCATTTCCTATCTCTGGTTAATAGAATCAAGGTTTCCCAGTACTCGAGATATGAAATTTCTCTGCCTTTCATGCAATTCTTAAAATCTTATTCAGTTTTTTAACCTTTCCCTCATAGATAGTAAACAGATTTATTATTTTTTTGTAAAACACATTTATTTTAACCTAGACCTTGTGAATAGACCTTGTGAAATTAAAATTTGTGTTGTCTAAATTAATAATGTTATACTATAACACATTTTTAATGCATTAAAATTGACAGAAGAGCATCTTAAATCCCTTTAAAAGCAGTTGATTGGTGTCAGCTTATGTTCCCTAAAATTCTTTTTCTTCTCAATGAAAACTTACAGTTGCCACTCAAGTCTACTCTTTTAAATGATTTCTTTTGTGTTTTTAAGATATTTACCACGCTATTCATGAATCACTTCCACTGCATTATCATACATGAGCTCTGCTTTTTAAACATTACTAAATTACTTTAGGTATATCACCTTATTTGAGCACCAGAAATCAAAACAAAACCAAACCAACCATAGAGACAGGATCCTTTTTCACAAAGAGAAGCTCACCACCCAGACTTAGAGCTCTGGTTTCAACCCATGGTCTTTTTGAAAATTCTAATCTATTTATCTAATTTTGTATTTATTTTAGTAGCTTTATTGAGATATATTTCATATAGCATACAGTTCAATCACTTGGTTATGTATTTATTTTTATTGAAGTTGTAATTGGCATACAATGTATTAGTTTCAGGTGTGTGACCTAGTGATTCAACATTTATATACATTACAACGATGACGTAATTAATCTAGCTCCACCTGTCACCAAAGTGGTCACATATGCCTAACTATATTCCCTATGGTGTATGTTGCAATCCTTTGTTTTATATATTTTATAACTGAAGTCATTGTGTGATACCTAATTGCTGTTCTTCCTAAAAAAGAGAATGCTGAGCAGGAAACGTGAGATGTGCCCTTTGGCAATTTTCTCTTGTACCTCCAATGCTGGAAGTGTTAGGATATTGGAAAATTCTTGTTGTTGTTGAATTGCAGTATCTTGGTGCAATTTAGAACAAAGTGTATCACGGCTCGGCTAATGCATTGGAAGCCCCCACTTCAAATTTGCTATGACTTGTTCTTGCCAAGATTAAGTACATAGTCTAAAGATAGAATTTTCAGTCACCTATATTATATAAAGACTTTTCAAAAGTTAGTAAGGGACAGTTTCTCTTTCCATACTGCCCATAACAAGTTGGGAAAAATCTTTGCTTCCGTTTGTACAGCTCCAGCGTGGTGTTCTTTTAGACAGAACTTAGCACTTATACCTCTGTGAGGGAGCAAAGATGTGATAAGATAAAAGAAATGAAGCTTCAAGTTATCTTTCTAATCCTCATACCTGGGATTACTTTCAAAGAGTGTGTTTGCTCTTATCTCAAGGGAAATTCCTCTTCCCTTGGACTACAATGTTCTGGTAAAGTATTTTAGAAAACATGGTATACTGTTTGTGAAGATAACAAAAAGTATCCATCTTTTGAGAGTCTCTTACACAGAATAATATATCAAATATATTTATTTATTCTTTTAGCCTGTTTCTAGACCTCTGCTCCTTTCCCAAAGACAAAGTGTCAAGGGAGAACAAAGAATTTTTCTTCTCTGCCCTCAAAAGATTGTCTGAGGTGGGCTTTTCATCAGTTTTCAGACTCTAATCCAAGCTTTTTTTCCCTATGTCCTTAAGTGATGGCCAGTACAAATGCAGTTCTCCCAGAGAAAAGCCATCAGCTAATCAGTTATCCCATTAAGCACATTTTTAACTTTGTCTTGCTTTCAAGTATTACATAGAAAGAAATGAACACCTAGGTGATTCAGAACCTATATATTTCAAACAAAAATCAATTTATCATGCAAGAAAGCAGTATCCAAAGGATTAAAATTATATACTAGTTTCCTACTCTTAAAAGGGAGGGAGGTTTGATAGAAATACCACACTATTCTCAGGTGCAATACAACGAAAAAGCAACAGTGAAAAAGATAAAAACTAAGAACTTGATATTTTCTCAACAACATGTAATCAAAAGCAGGATTATTCAGAATTTCAAAAATAGTATGTGTGCATTTCAACTCTTGAAAAGTATAAAAGAAACTTCATACAGCTGGAGTGTAGTCCTGTTCTAATCAACAGATGGACACGTGAAATTGAAGTAGGTTTTCGTTTCTGGGAATACACACTTATGTTACTTTTAGGAGGCTTTTGATTTAATACCATGTGTATATGGAGAAACCAGGTTTCTTGCAAAAAAAAATATTTTAAAAAGTTTTAAATCTGTTTTCTGTCAATTTTTATCACAATTCCTAGATTTAACTGAAGAGCTTCAAAGGAATTCAGTAAGAATCATTTAAATAAAAATTTTCTCTAATCTTCCCAGATTTTCATAGAAAAAGAACTTTAAAAAAATCTGTTTCTGTTATGAATAATTAGCAGACCATCGCATCTCCTCGGGGGGACGATTTGTTACTTGTGAGTGAAGTGTACTTTTATTATTTATGATAACAGCCATCTGAAATATTTCTACTAGTAACTTAAAACATACTTTGAGTAAAGCTCAAAGTTTGACTTACAACATCATAACCAAACAGAATTGATCTTTTCAAATATAATTTAGAGTATTGATGTGTTTGCTAGTCCTTTGTTTAGGCTCCATTTTACTACATTATCCAGTGCTGATTTCACATTAATTGGTATTTTTTTTTAATTTATTTTTTTATTGGTGTTCAATTTACTAACATACAGAATAACACCCAGTGCCCGTCACCCATTCACTCCCACCCCCCGCCCTCCTCCCCTTCTACCACCCCTAGTTCGTTTCCCAGAGTTAGCAGTCTTTATGTTCTGTCTCCCTTTCTGATATTTCCCACACATTTCTTCTCCCTTCCCTTATTTTCCCTTTCACTATTATTTATATTCCCCAAATGAATGAGAACATATAATGTTTGTCCTTCTCTGACTGACTTACTTCACTCAGCATAATACCCTCCAGTTCCATCCACGTTGAAGCAAATGGTGGGTATTTGTCATTTCTAATAGCTGAGTAATATCCCATTGTATACATAAACCACATCTTCTTTATCCATTCATCTTTCGTTGGACACCGAGGCTCCTTCCACAGTTTGGCTATCGTGGCCATTGCTGCTAGAAACATCGGGGTGCAGGTGTCCCAGCGTTTCATTGCATTTGTATCTTTGGGGTAAATCCCCAACAGTGCAATTGCTGGGTCGTAGGGCAGGTATATTTTTAACTGTTTGAGGAACCTCCACACAGTTTTCCAGAGTGGCTGCACCAGTTCACATTCCCACCAACAGTGTAAGAGGGTTCCCTTTTCTCCGCATCCTCTCCAACATTTGTTGTTTCCTGCCTTGTTAATTTTCCCCATTCTCACTGGTGTGAGGTGGTATCTCATTGTAGTTTTCATTTGTATTTCCCTGATGGCAAGTGATGCAGAGCATTTTCTCATATGCATGTTGGCCATGTCTATGTCTTCCTCTGTGAGATTTCTGTTCATGTCTTTTGCCCATTTCATGATTGGATTGTTTGTTTCTTTGGTGTTGAGTTTAATAAGTTCTTTATAGATCTTGGAAACTAGCCCTTTATCTGATATGTCATTTGCAAATATATTCTCCCATTCTGTAGGTTGTCTTTGAGTTTTGTTGACTGTATCCTTTGCTGTGCAAAAGCTTCTTATCTTGATGAAGTCCCAATAGTTCATTTTTGCTTTTGTTTCTTTTGCCTTCGTGGATGTATCTTGCAAGAAGTTACTATGGCCGAGTTCAAAAAGGGTGTTGCCTGTGTTCTTCTCTAGGATTTTGATGGAATCTTGTCTCACATTTAGATCTTTCATCCATTTTGAGTTTATCTTTGTGTATGGTGCAAGAGAGTGGTCTAGTTTCATTCTTCTGCATGTGGATGTCCAATTTTCCCAGCACCATTTATTGAAGAGACTGTCTTTCTTCCAATGGATAGTCTTTCCTCCTTTATCAAATATTAGTTGCCCATAAAGCTCAGGGTCCACTTCTGGATTCTCTATTCTGTTCCACTGATCTATGTGTCTGTTTTTGTGCCAGTACCACACTGTCTTGATGACCACAGCTTTGTAGTACAACCTGAAATCTGGCATTGTGATGCCCCCAGATATGGTTTTCTTTTTTAAAATTCCCCTGGCTATTCGGGGTCTTTTCTGATTCCACACAAATCTTAAAATAATTTGTTCTAACTCTCTGAAGAAAGTCCATGGTATTTTGATAGGGACTGCATTAAATGTGTATATTGCCCTGGGTAACATTGACATTTTCACAATATTAATTCTGCCAATCCATGAGCATGGAATATTTTTCCATCTCTTTGTGTCTTCCTCAATTTCTTTCAGAAGTGTTCTATATTTTTGAGGGTATAGATCCTTTACATCTTTGGTGAGGTTTATTCCTAGGTATCTTATGCTTTTGGGTGCAATTGTAAATGGGATTGACTCCTTAATTTCTCTTTCTTCAGTCTCATTGTTAGTGTATAGAAATGCCACTGACTTCTGGGCATTGATTTTGTATCCTGCCACGCTACCGAATTGCTGTATGAGTTCTAGCAATCTTGGGGTGGAGACTTTTGGGTTTTCTATGTAGAGTATCATGTCATCGGCGAAGAGGGAGAGTTTGACTTCTTCTTTGCCAATTTGAATGCCTTTAATGTCTTTTTGTTGTCTGATTGCTGAGGCTAGGACTTCCAGTACTATGTTGAACAGCAGTGGTGAGAGTGGACATCCCTGTCTTGTTCCTGATCTTAGAGGAAAGCTCCCAGTGCTTCCCCATTGAGAATGATATTTGCTGTGGGCTTTTCGTAGATGGCTTTTAAGATGTCGAGGAATGTTCCCTCTATCCCTACACTCTGAAGAGTTTTGATCAGGAATGGATGCTGTATTTTGTCAAATGCTTTCTCTGCATCCAATGAGAGGATCATATGGTTCTTGGTTTTTCTCTTGCTGATATGATGAATCACATTGATTGTTTTACGGGTGTTGAACCAGCCTTGTGTCCCAGGGATAAATCCTACTTGGTCATAGTGAATAATTTTCTTAATGTACTGTTGGATCCTATTGGCCAGTATCTTGTTGAGAATTTTTGCATCCATGTTCATCAGGGATATTGGTCTGTAATTCTCCTTTTTGGCGGGGTCTTTGTCTGGCTTTGGAATTAAGGTGATGCTGGCTTCATAGAACGAATTTGGAAGTACTCCATCTCTTTCTATCTTTCCAAACAGCTTTAGGAGAATACGTATGATTTCTTCTTTAAACGTTTGATAAAATTCTCCTGGAAGCCATCTAGCCCTGGACTCTTGTGTCTTGGGAGGTTTTTGATGACTGCTTCAATTTCCTCCCTGGTTATTGGCCTATGCAGGTTTTCTATTTCTTCCTGTTCCAGTTTTGGTAGTTTGTGGCTTTCCAGGAATGCGTCCATTTCTTCTAGATTGCTTAATTTATTGGCGTATAGCTGTTCATAATATGTTTTTAAAATCGTTTGTATTTCCTTGGTGTTGGTAGTGATCTCTCCTTTCTCATTCATGATTTTATTAATTTGAGTCTTCTCTCTCTTCTTTTTAATAAGGCTGGCTAATGGTTTATCTATCTTATTAATTCTTTCAAAGAACCAACTCCTGGTTCTGTTGATCTGTTCCACAGTTCTTCTGGTCTCGATTTCGTTGAGTTCTGCTCGAATCTTTATTAACTCCCTTCTTCTCTTGGGTGTAGGATCTATTTGCTGTTTTTTCTCTAGCTCCTTTATGTGTAAGGTTAGCTTTTGTATTTGAGTTCTTTCCAGTTTTTGAATGGATGCTTGTATTGCGATGTATTTCCCCCTTAGGACTGCTTTTGCTGCATCCCAAAGATTTTGAACGGTTGTATCTTCATTCTCATTAGTTTCCATGAATCTTTTAATTCTTCCTTAATTTCCTGGTTGACCCTTTTATCTTTTAGCAGGATGGTCCTTAACCTCCATGTGTTTGAGGTCCTTCCAAACTTCTTGTTGTGATTTAGTTCTAATTTCAAGGCATTATGGTCCGAGAATATGCAGGGGACAATCCCAATCTTTTGGTATCGGTTCAGACCCGATTTGTGACCCAATATGTGGTCTATTCTGGAGAAAGTTCCATGTGCGCTTGAGAAGAATGTGTATTCGGTTGAGTTTGGATGTAAAGTTCTGTAGATATCTGTGAAATCCATCTGGTCCAGTGTATCATTTAAAGCTCTCGTTTCTTTGGAGATGTTTTGCTTAGAAGACCTATCGAGTATAGAAAGAGCTAGATTGAAGTCACCAAGTATAAGTGTATTATTATCTAAGTATTTCTTCACTTTGGTTAATAATTTATATATTTGGCAGCTCCCACATTCGGAGCATATATATTGAGGATTGTTAAGTCCTCTTGTTGAATAGATCCTTTAAGTATGATATAGTGTCCCTCTTCATCTCTCACTACAGTCTTTGGGGTAAATTTTAGTTTATCTGATATAAGGATGGCTACCCCTGCTTTCTTTTGAGGACCATTCGAATGGTACATGGTTCTCCAACCTTTTATTTTCAGGCTGTAGGTATCCTTCTGTCTAAAATGAGTCTCTTGTAGACAGCAAATAGATGGGTCCTGCTTTTTTATCCAGTCTGAAACCCTGCGCCTTTTGATGGGGTCATTAAGCCCGTTCACATTCAGAGTTACTATTGAGAGATATGAGTTTAGTGTCATCATGATATCTATTCAGTCTTTGTTTTTGTGGACTGTTCCACTGAACTTCTTCTTAAAGGGGAATTTTAAGAGTCCCCCTTAAAATTTCTTGCAGAGCTGGTTTGGAGGTCACATATTCTTTTAGTTGCTGCCTGTCTTGGAAGCTCTTTATCTCTCCTTCCATTTTGAATGAGAGCCTTGCTGGATAAAGTATTCTTGGTTGCATGTTCTTCTCATTTAGGACCCTGAATATATCCTGCCAGCCCTTTCTGGCCTGCCAGGTCTCTGTGGAGAGGTCTGCTGTTACCCTAATACTCCTCCCCATAAAAGTCAGGGATTTCTTGTCTCTTGCTGCTTTAAGGATCTTCTCCTTATCTTTGGAATTTGCAAGCTTCACAATTAAATGTCGAGGTGTTGAACGGTTTTTATTGATTTTAGGGGGGGATCTCTCTATTTCCTGGATCTGAATGCCTGTTTCCCTTCCCAGATTAGGAAAGTTTTCAGCTAGAATTTGTTCAAATACATATTCTGGCCCTCTGTCCCTTTCGGCGCCCTCGGGAACCCCAATTAAACGTAGGTTTTTCTTCCTCAGGCTGTCGTTTATTTCCCTTAATCTATCTTCATGGTCTTTTAATTGTTTGTCTCTTTTTTCCTCAGTTTCCCTCTTTGCTATCAACTTGTCTTCTATGTCACTCACTCGTTCTTCCACCTCGTTAACCCTCGTCGTTAGGACTTCTAGTTTGGATTGCATCTCATTCAATTGATTTTTAATTTCTGCCTGATTAGCTCTAAATTCTGCAGTCATGAAGTCTCTTGAGTCCTTTATACTTTTTTCTAGAGCCACCAGTAGCTGTATAATAGTGCTTCTGAATTGGCTTTCTGACATTGAATTGTAATCCAGATTTTGTAACTCTGTGGGAGAGAGGACTGTTTCTGATTCTTTCTTTTGAGGTGAGGTTTTCCTTCTAGTCATTTTGCTCAGTGCAGAGTGGCCAAAAGCAAATTTTATTGGGAAAAAGAGAAAAAGAGAGGAGAGAAAGAAGGAAAGAAAAGAGAAAGAGAAAAAAAAAGGGAAGAAAAGAAAAAAAAAACGAGAAAAAAAAAAAAAGAAGAAAAAGAGAAAGAAAAAGAAAGGAGAAAAAAAGGGGGTGGGGGAAGGAAACAAATCAAAAAGCAAAACAAAACAAAAACAAAAACAAAAACAAACAAACAAAAAAAGAACCACCGGGGAGTATCTTCTGATTCTGTGTACTTTAAGTCCCTTGGCTTCTCCTGGAAGTTGTCCGTCTAGCTGGTGTTCTGGGGGAGGGGCCTGTTGTGCTGATTCTCAGGTGTTAGCAGTTGGGGGAGCTGCTGTGCCCCTGCCTGGTGCAGGGCTCAGTGGGGCTTGTTTACCCCGTGAGGCCGCAGGAGGAACAGCCCCAGTGGCGGGGCAGCTCTGGAAACCTGGATTCAGCTCCGGCAGGAACTCCGTCTGCAGGGCCTGGAGGCTCCGGGGCGGGGCCGCTGATGTGCTCAGCTGGGGCAGGAGCGTCCTCGCTGTCCTGGGCCCTCCCGGCCTCTGCCTGTCCCGGGGGAGGCGGGATCCTGGGCTGTGTCCCGGCGCCCTGTGCTCCGGAGCCTGCGCTGGTGGATTCGCGCTCCCGCCCCGCAGCCCCCTCCGCGGAGCCGCCGCCCGAGCCCCTCCGAGCTGCTCCTGGAACCGCGCAGGCCCCTCCGCACGGAGCCTCTTCCTCTGCCCGAGCCCCTCCGAGCTGCTCCCGGGGCCGCGCAGCCCCCTCCGCGGAGCCGCCGCCCGAGCCCCTTCAGCTGCTCCGGGTCCCGCCGGGTCCCGCCGTGCGCGCTGCAGCCCTTAGGGAGCTCGGCGCACTCTCCTGGGCGCGCAGTTGCTGTTACTGTCCCCAGAGCCCGAGGGCATCCCCGCCCTCCTGGGTCCTGCTCCACCTCCCCGCGAGCCCCTTTCCCCCGGGAAGGTCGGTGCAGCTCCTGCGTCTCCGGGACGGGGCTCTCCTGTCCTGGGGACACTCGCCCCGGCCTCAGCCCGGCTCCTCGCGGGGCCCCTCCCCCTTGGAGGCCTTTTGTTTCTTTATTTCTTTTTCCCCGTCTTCCTACCTGGATAGAAGCGCGAACTCTTCTCACTGTTGCATTCCAGCTGGTCTCTCTTTAAATCTCAGGCCGAATTCATAGATTTTCAGGATAATTTGAAGGTTTTCTAGGTAGTTTGGTGGAGACAGGTGATTTGGGGACCCTACTCCTCCGCCATCTTGCTCCTCCCCCCTCCATTAATTGGTATTTAATCTTACCCCCTGGCTGTGGGATTTCAAAAAATATACCTCAATTTATATGCAAATATTGTACCAAGAATATAAGAACTTTAAATGTTTTCCTTTATGGAACTTCTTGAAAGATACATCATTCTAATTATATATACTGAAAAATATGCATAGGAATTTGCTTTATTTTCCTTTACAAACTAAGATGTATCTTAAATATGCCATGCAGAAAAATGAAAAAAAAAAAAACTAATAAAATCATTAATATTTATTTAATCTAAATTGTATTAGTTTCTATTTAGTAAATACTATATAGTTTAGTCCTCCCTGGTAAGTATTATATTACCCACTGTGAATAGAAGGAGGAAAAAAAAGGGGTGACCCCTGACTTTAAGAGGTTAATTGATAAGAAAAATACTCTTGCAAATACACAAGCTGTATATGAAGAAACGTATATTTTTCTCAAAGTAAGTTCGTAAGGTAGCAAGTACTTATAAAAGTAGAGTAGGATCAGTTCAATGTGGGCCTTATCAGTCAAGAAAGACCTGAGAAATGTGTGTTGGCCATGAAATGATGGATGATTGAGTGTCCTTGAAATGATGGATGATGTGGGCAGAAGAGAACATAAGGAAGACCATTTGTTGCCAGTTGGGTTCTCTGGAAGCAGATGCTGAGATGGAGTTTGGAGTTCAAGATATGTATTAGGAATGAAACCTTGTGAAGCAAAAGCAGAGTGAGCAGGATTGGGCAGAGGGAGAAGCTGAACTGTGACACAAGCTGACAAAACTTCAGCCAGCCCATAGGAAATCCAGAACCATTGTTTTCCCTAAGAACAATCTGAATCAGGTCAAAATTGATCTGTCAGCCATCCCTCAGTTGGCCATCAAGAGTGGGAGGGCTTAACCTTGGGCTGGGTAGCCTTGTGTAGCGAGGATAACCTTGAAGTTGCTGAGATCTAGAGGTTGTCTTGACAACACTGTCGACATTAAGTTGTGACTTGAAGGGAGACCTGGATAGTACATCTTCACATCTACCCTGCCATTCCTGTGTAAGGAAGAGTATAAGTAGATCATTGGAGTAGAAGAAAGCAAGGCTATGTTTGGGAATGGGCCGGCACTAGAACAACCTTCTGGAGTTGCAGATCATTGCAAGTCACAATCAAAAGATAGGAGGGTACCATCCAGGGAAAGCCCTTTACTTTTATTTATTTATTTATTTTATTTTATTTTACTTTTAAGCGGGCTTCACACCCAGTACAGGGCTTGAACTCAGGACCCTGAGATTGAGAGTCACATGCTTTACGAACTCAAGCAACTAGACAGGGAGAGCTCTTGAGTACCAATTGGAGAATTTTGAACCTAATAGAGAAAGAAGTATAAAATAAGTGAGAACTAGGTACAATAAAAGTAACACTTTAGAAAGATGTCATGAGTAATGAGTACTTTTACAGGGTGTGTCTACTAAGGTAATATGGAGAGGTCGGAGAGGCAAGATGACACCTCTCTTAAAAATGATCCTGTGTGTAGACATCAAGAATAGTAGCTTCACAGCAAAACTCTTCCAAACAGAGTATTTCAGTGAAATATGTTGTTTGAACAAGTGGATTTATGCAAAAAAAGACATTTAACCAAACGGATTATTAAAAACAAATATATTTTTAACCCACAAATATTTTTGTCTGTTTAAAAAGCTCATGTCTGTTCTGCAACCTGTATTTTGACACATTTTCATTTATCCAGTCACCGTGGACTGTTCATTCATTCACCACACATTTGCTGATCATGTATTAAGTTCCTAAGGTGAATGAGATAAATCCCCTCTTATGTAATGAGGAAGACAAAAATGAAAATAATTTGTAGTAGAGTGTTATTAGTACTGTAGGGGGCAAAAAAGAGATGCTGGGATGACACCGAGAAGAATGCAAAGTGTGTTACTTTTCCAGTGACTCTGAAACTAAGGGCTTTCTGTTCCATGATGAAATGATGAAGGAATATTAAAGTGGTATGTCTCCATCTGTATTTTAGAAAGGTTACCTGGTGACAGTTGGAAGATGGAATTAAGCCTGATGAGACTAGAGGTAAAAAAAATAAATAAATAAAAAAAAATAAAATAAAAATAAAAAAAAAACAAGAACAGCACAAGTTGGGGAACTATTACAAGCTCTCAGAAAGACAAAAGATGGAATTAAAATTTACTGAGCACTTACTATATGCTGAACTTTGTTCTAAATTATATATATAGTTTTATTTTCACAGCAGGGAAGTTCCAAATAAATGGTATGTAGATTTTCCTATAATTATATCAACTCAATGTTGACTTACAACAGTGGGAAAATCAGGTGATTAGGAACTATGATCGACATTTACAAATATAGTGATTTAATAGAACCAAGGGCAAATGATGCTCACATAAATGAGATTTATTTGACCAACCAAATCCTTAAAACTATATAATTCTTTGGGGAAAAAATAAGTTGTTTTATGAAAGTTAAGTATCACTATTAAGAGAAAGGAGAGAGTTGATCAGAAAATACTGTGTAAGAAGTAAAAGTTGCCCCCCACCCCGATGCAGTATGTATTATTGGGCAAAATGTAATTAAGCCATACAAACCATACCCTATACACCTACACATTTATATTCCAGAATATCTGATGCAAATTGCAGTAAATATGGTAAAGAGAATACAAAGCCAAAATACAAAGCCAAAGCATACCTTCCATATCAGTAGCCTTGAGCAGTGAGAAATAGGATGGCACTATATTTACAGAAGAAAAAAGTAGCCTAAGAAAAATACTCTTAGCTTTTAGATTTATGGACATAATAACAACTGGAATATCCAGCTTGCTATGTTTGTGTGTATGAGTGTGTTGAATCTCAGTTATGAAGCTTGAAAGAGGGAATACAGAGGAAGGGGTAAAAGAAAGAATACAAAATGTATTAATGTAAAAAAAAACCCCAAAATGTATGAATAGTTATAGAGAATTGAAACATTACAAACACCCGTCCACCTATCATTTACTCCTTTGTTGGTTGTGTCCCTAATGTTACACTATCGCATAGATATTATATATGTATGTTTGTCTTCCCTCCCCATTAGAGGTAAGCTTTGCAAGGCTGGGTTCTGACATGTTCAAGACCGTGTCCTCCAGGAGAAAAAACAGTGTCTGGCACAGGCTAGATATTCGATCAGTGTTTACTGGATGCTGAATGAATGAGATGCACATATTGTCTTTTTTTTGTTTTATAGTCAGGAAAGGGAATAGTTCTTTTTTCTTCTTACTTATACCTGATGAGACTAAAGTTCGGAGAGTTTGAATTACTTGCTCAAGATCTCTGAGCTGGAGCCAGTTTTTGAAGCCAAGCTCATAAGCCCTTACTCTACTCTGTAAAGCACGGCCTTCTAAGATATTAAACAACTGTGTCCCAGTGGACTTTTCCTAAAATTATTTGATTTGATTTTGTGTGGTACTCAAAACATTAAGAGGAATGATGGCTGAAAAATCTTTAAAGATTAGGTTTATGGTTCACAACATCTCTATTAAAAACAGGCTTTCAAAAATTAATTGTCAATATTCATCTTTTTACTTTGTGATGAATGGTGATGCATATAATATTTTTAATAATGGCAGTCACAGTGTAATGCATATCCACCTCAATTTTTGTCATATTTATAATAGTTATAGAAAAATAATTAGTGAGTTTTAAATTTGCATAAAGTCAATATTGTTTATTACCATTTTCATGATAAAATATAATCAAATGGTAAGAAACAGAGATCTGACGATTTTTTATGGCCATTATTTTTAACATGCTGGGCAAGTCAGTTTATTAATTATCTCTTTTCATGACTAGTGCCAAAGTGAAAATACTTGGCTGCTTTCTCTTGGATGTTAGAGAACAAACACAACTCCTGTGGACTGAACACAGGCTGATGAATATCATTAAGTTATGAGCTCTTTTGATAATTACAAAAACAGATGCCCAGATGCATCTATATATAATCATCTTATTTTTACCAAACTCCTGACTGGTAATCACTTTAGCTGAAATGGATCTTTAGACCATTGGTCTGTATATTAAGGCAGCTCTACGAAATCAATATGATGAATCATGGTTAATTTATTTTGCACTTATAGACGTAAACTGAGTTTCTAAAAGCTATCCTTCTATTTTTAATCATATGTCACCCCTAAATTCTAGGAATCATTCAATATAGTAGTGATCCCTATAAGTAGGTTCCATCTTCTTTTTAAAATCAATTTGAGTTTTTAGGGAGGGCTGCTATTTTATTAAAATGAAGCAGGAGAGGTGGGACTCTGTGGTGAATGCACATTATCAAAGGGCTTCATGTGTGCTCCCTCATTGTTCTAATCAAAGAAAAGATATATTCTCAATTACGCAATGTCTATGTCTCACAAGTACCTTCATACAGCCACTTAAAAATATTTGATTCCATTAGTTGTATAGTATAGCTGCCTTTCTACAGTTTTTTTTTTTTTTTTAATTATCGCCCATTCATCCTGGTGGTTTCTCTGCCTTTATCAAAGATTTAATTTCTCCTTTTCACTAAAAACAGCCTGGTCATTTGGGCACATGTGTGCACGTACACACACAGGCATAACTGTTCTATTCTCTATCTTTCTCCTCCTCCTCTTTCTTTCTTACGTTATCAGATGTTGATTATATCTAGTATTACTCCCTTGGATATTTTACTTATTCATAAGGTATTGTTGATATCTGCAGTGCCTCACACAGTAATTGGTTAACATTTGCAATGTGAGCTGCTTTTATATATGTAGACATGTTTCTATCCATCTACATTTATAAATCTATTATAGAATCCTTGTTGGATTTTATTCGATATCATTTTCTTTAAGCTTCTAATAAATATGAGTTTTAAACCAAGAACTTAATTTTTTTAATGGCACACAAGTAGAACTCTACATTGCTTAGAAAAATATTGGGTGTATTGCATTCCTTACCTAATGTCTGCTACGGTTTCATTCCTTACCTAATGTCTGCTACCTAACATCTGCCTTTTCCTCCCCCATCCTATGTTTAAGAATATTTGAATTCCAGGGGATGTCTTTAGTTTACTGGTGTTTTATTTTGACCTGGTGCATAATCTAGTGGCAGTGCCCTGCCATTTGAAAGATCACAGAAATTGACATCATGCATATTGCTTCAAGCCACTTGCACATCACTTCCCTCTTTGAGAGACAGTTTCTTTATCTGTAAAATGCAGATGATAAAAATCACCTACTTCAAAGGCTTGTTATGAGCAGTTAATGAAATAATTGTGGAAAATAGCTAAGATAGCACCTGACCTATGGCTAACTGTAGTCCTTACTATTTTTCTGCATGATTGCTGGGAGCTATAATTTTTCAAAAACAAAAATGTTGGGATCCCTGGGTGGCGCAGCGGTTTGGCGCCTGCCTTTGGCCCAGGGCGCAATCCTGGAGACCCGGGATTGAATCCCACGTCGGGCTCCTGGTGCATGGAGCCTGCTTCTCGCTCTGCTTCTCTCTCTCTCTCTCTCTCTCTCTCTGTGACTATCATGAATAAATAAATAAAAGCTTAAAAAAAAAATGTTCACCAAAAAGTCAGTAGTTTAGCGAGACCATTGGTATTTGTTGAACTTTGGATTATTCTGCTTGATAGAGTTGGGTAAGTGAGTTTTTCTCCCCTTCTCTCCTAAAATGTTCATGGATGATATCAAATACATGAATTTCTATCTCAATAAGCTATGGTACTAATTATTTATATTCTCAACACCCTACCAACTTTTTCTTTTTTCCCCATGTCAAAAATAACTGTACTCCTAAACTGGCAATATCTTTTATAACAGCAATTTATTTTCCTTCCATTTAGCCATAATAATTATGACAAAGGGGCATCTGGGTGGCTCAGTTGGTTAGATGTCTGCTTTCAGCTTAGGTCATGATCTTGGAGTCCTGAGGTCGAGCCCCACGTTGGACTCTGTGCTTGGCCAGAGGTCTGCTTCTCCCTCTCCTTCTGTGCTTTCTCTCTCTCTCTCAAATAAATAAATAAATAAATAAATAAATAAATAAATAAAACCTTTAAAAGAGAGGGGGTCTTATGTGGTAGAAGGTGGTGTAGGGAACAGAAAGAAAAAAAGGTTGATTCCATATTCCTAATTTACTTAAGATAGAGAAATAAAAGAACAGGAGGGAAAAGAAACCATCTACCCAGCATAGTAAGTTTAACTCTCCCTTGAGCCCTAGAAGAGCTCACTCCTTATACATTAGGTACAATAGTGCTACTTTTATCCCCCTCTCGCATTTCCTTTTGGAAGCACAGAAATGTGTGCCTCGCTCCAGGGGAGAGAGGCTTTCCTCAAGCTGGCAGCCTGCGTAGCTGTCGGCTCCAATATATTTCTACACCTATTTTAGGGAGCGAATTCTGTGTTTCTCCAATGGTGAATGGGTAGTTTCAAAATTTCTTTCAAAGCGGCTTTACAAGCCCCTCAACTCTGCATAAACTCACAGTGGGTTTTCTTCTCCAAGTTTGCACAAGCCTGGTCTCTGAGCTATGGAATAGGGAATCAGGTTCCACAGCCTGTGTGTGTGTGTGTGTGTGTGTGTGTACACGTGTGTGTGCTTTACCTTAAACCTATCAAATTAGGACTATATAATTAAAATCCAGGTGTAAAGAACTAAATGAATGAATTTTCAGAGAGTTTTCTTTGCATTTTCTTTCTTTGATTATAAAGTACTTTCCTATAGCAATATACCTCACACTGACTTTTATTATAGTATGCTAGTCTTTATTTTATTCCTTGCATGTTCATTTTGAAATACTAAAAGCAAAATTAATTTATATAGCAATTCCCAATCCAGTTATAAAAAATAACATCTATGACATTTTATTTTTATTTTTATTTTCTCTCTCCTAAGACTAAAATCAGGTGACAGGCTTCTCATTTCAGTAAGTGTTCTAGATCGGATTGACTCTGGATTGAATTGCATGGAAGCATGATCCTAGGATCGTGAATAGTTAAGTAACAGAAAATTTCTAGATTGACACTGCCAAACCATGAGTGCAAAATAAATAACAGCGATCGTGGAAGACAAATCAGCTTAGGCTTGATAAGCATCTACACCTGTGCCTGTGTACCCCTTGTTCTAAGATCCGTATGCCTGACACCACCGAGAATCACCTTGCTCTTTCTAAGCTGCCCACAGTTTTTCTGTGTGGTTTCATTCATTTAGCCACAATAACCTTCACTCTGCTTCAAGGCTGCCCCGAGGCATCCTGTATCCAGCTCCTGTCAGGATGTCTTCTTGATGCAGCTTCTAAACATGAAGCCTTACAGCCTCCTGGAAACTTGGCAAAGGCAGCCCCAGGTGAAGAGATCAAACAGACAGCAGTACCTATAGGAAGCCCTGGAATTTTACCCCTTCTCCAAAAATGCCTGTGCCCTCGGCAGAAACCCAATTTGCTTCCCCTAGGGCTCACTTTGAACAAGTCCCTTCTTTCCTCTGTGTCCGGGTAGCAATGTTGTTGGCATTTCGGACTGAGCCTTAGCATCACCTCTCTCAGGAGATAATAGGCACTTATTAAAAATGACTGCAATGTATAGCTATTGTGAGACACTCAAAACTCTCCCTTACACAAAATCATCATTTGGTATTTGAGGCCAAGTGCAAAGTTTCCGTGTGCCCACATTTTAATGAGTTATATGAGGGAGAGTAAAGATGTCGCACATGTAGGTTTAATTCTTTATTTTTAACTAGCATAGTTAGGTCGGAAAAATGTAAGCACCAAGGGTTCAGAACTCTCTGCAATTCCAGATGCTATATAAAATGTATTCTATTTAATGAGCCCTGCATTCCATTGACTGTTGAACTATACATCAATGGCATGCCCCTTCCTTTCAACATTCAAACTGTTTAGCTCCCACTAATAGGTACATTAAAAAGAATCTTGCTACAAATATGAAGGCAGACATCATAGCTATATGCATTTCTGCCTATGCTCATACTTTTTTAAAAGCTCCTAAGAGAAATCTTCACAAAGATAAACTGTAACCCTTTTTGTGCAGTGTTTGCTAATGGAGAAAGACATCACGTGCATTTTTTTCTGTACATAGCTGAACCAGAGCATCAGGATGATATCAACTAGGAGAAAAAAAAGAGGAATTGGAATAATCGCTATATCATTATGAGTGTAAACTATTGATAGAGTGCTTAGCTTCCTGAGTATCTTTGAGCGCTTATTGAAAAAGTGTGAAAATAACACTTAAAAACCATACATTTAATCATATAATGCTGTCACAGTGCTTTGAAAACAATGATTATTGTTAAATAGAGGCTTCTAAGTAAATAGGTTTGAAGTATTCCAGAGGTAACCCAAAATCACAGATAAACAGTTAAGAATCTTAAAAGAATTTAGAAGACACGGGTTGGTTTTTGGGTTTTTTTGTTTGTTTTAATTTCCTCGCATTTCAAATGATTCTTGTGTATTTTACCTGTTTAATAAGAAGGAGAAAGGCAGACTCCAGAGAAAAATTTACTCAAACGTTATCTCTTGAAGGAAGGAAGGAAAGAAGAAATATAGGAAGGAAGGGAGTGGGGAGGAAGATGAGAAGGAAAGAAGGAAGAAGGAAATCATTCTGTTAATCTTTCTGACAGGCTCACTACTTTGTTTATATTAGAGAATTCTAAAATGGTCTTGCTTTTATTTTTTTAACATACTCATGAAAATGCATCTTTCTAAATCAGTTTTGTGGTGGATTTAATAATGGGCACTCCCAAAACAGTCAGTATGAATTGTTACTATCCCCTTGGTTGACATCTTGAGAACATATTTAGGCAAATGCTAATACTCATAGTCAATTACAGGAAAAATATATATTTGCTCTTGGTTTGCTTCAAATGTGAGTTAAGTTTGAAAATAGTGTCTGAACATTCTTTTCAAACAGATTAGGAGCTTGTTTCACCTATGATTATCCACCATATATGTTGGTTGACCTTTGTGGGCATTAAATAGAAAAGAAATATTTAACGTGTATTTTCTGAATAAAAGTAAATATCTTTTTATCCGGATTATCATAAAATTATATCAGCTGTACTTCTGTATTGAAATACAACTCATAGCAACATAACAAAAGATTCATATTGAATTTATTCACTTGGAAGCACTGATACCTGGAATATATTTTGTGTAACTTTTAAATAAAAATTGTCCTCTGGTACAAGATAAATGGATTTACACATTACTCATTTCTCTCTCTCTCTCATTTATGCACATTCACTCGCTCATATAGTTTTTCTTTTCTTGTGGAGCTTTTTGGTTTTGATAAATATCTCATACAAATGACAAATGAAAAGGTAACTTTAAAGTTTTTATGGTATGAAACTATTTAGATTCCATTTCCATAAAAGTATACAAAAACTTCTATAATAGGAATAAAATATTTAAATTAAATAAAAATCTATGTGCTTACTAAATTATTGATTTTTTTTCTTCTATATTTCCACACATTGGCACAGGTTACTAATTTTGGACTGTGTGCTCTTTTAGGAGAGAGAGAGTCATACATTATTTTTTATAGAAGTTGTATTTTGAGGGGGACGCCTGGGTGGCTCAGAGGTTAAGTAAGCATCTGCCTTCGTCTCAGGGCATGATCCCGGGGTCTTGGGATAGAGTTCCACATCGGGCTCCCTGCATGGAGCCTGCTTCTCCCTTCGCCTGGGTCTCTGCCTGTCTCTCTCTCTGTGTCTCTCATGAATAAGTTAAATAAAACCTTAAAAAAAAAGGTGTATTTTGATATTTGAAGAATTATAGCAGTATGAACAAATATGAGACAACTCTAAATGTCAATAAGTTTGTCAGTAATGTGCATCATAGTAAATGCAATTATTCCATAAATGGTGGAATTTTAGTTCTCTTAGAATTTAAAACAAGTCATTAGCATTAAGCTCCTTGCAACTATTATTCATTATTTATATATATAAATACAATCATACTATTATTTTTAAGAAAAATGGCAGTTGTTATACAAATAGCTCACGAAGTATATAAGCTAATGATTCCCTTTCATTTTGCATAAATTGGCTGTGCAATTTTGTTATAAACATAACCGTCAGTGTAATTTGATAGCCTTTCAAATGGTTTCTGCAGTAAAAAAAAAAAGAACTTGAATTATATCATGTATGTTACTAATATTGGCTTCCCTGCAAGGTTGAGTAAACAGAAAATAAAATGAAAACATCTGCAGAAAGCGATCCCAGTATGAAATATTGCCATAACATTTCATACCAATGAGAATCACTGTTTACTTTCAAAATGAGGACCTACGGTAGGTAAGACCACTGGCCAAAAATTTAAAAAATTAATCTATGGAAAATTGTGGCCAAGGGATGTATAGTCTACATCTGAACATTTGTTAAATAAATAATGAAACATAAGAAAGAAACCAAACCCTTTCAGAAATCCTTGGATTTTCTTTACATCCCAGTGCCCGGCCCAGCTGGCTGCTGTTCTCACCGTTGAGCTGTTTTGACCGTCCCCAACCCGGCCAGGGTGAGCTGGAGCTCATCACACAAGGTCCTGCTCATTTGCTTAGCCAGTGACTGCCAGCCCTCAAGTCACTGTCTTCAAAGAGCTTGCGTATTCCTTTAGCAGGAAAGTTGATTTTATATTACCCGATTCCATGCGTTTTGTAAAGTAGTACTCATTTTGGCTTTTTGGTCTTCTTTTCTCACAATAAAAGTGCTATAAAACCTGTTCCAATTCACACTGCAATTTGATGAATTGCCTTCTCAGGATTTCATTATAAATGTGTTTTAAAGTGCTACTGCAGAGGCTGAGGTGTTTTGAAATAACAAATAGGTGCAAGGCAAATGAAAAGCCATACATCGAAATGACTTGGGTTCTCAGTGTAGTGGGGAGCGGTGCCTCTAATTCCTTAGAGCATTTGTTTATTGCTTTATTACTATTAGGGTTATTTCATTATTGATATAAAATCGAAAGCTTCTACACTGGAGAAGAAAGTATATGACAGGCTTGTCCTGTGAGCAAACCACAGAATTTAATAGTCTGGTTTGTGATTAACGGCAATGAGACGTGGCATCTTCTAGATATGTGGGGGAGGTGGGGTAAACTTATTGAGCTATATAGCTTTATTATTTCATGATCTTTTTTTTAAAGAATACATTTATTTATTTGAGAGAGACACAGCACAAGAAGGAATACAAACCTTGATGGGGGTCCAGGGGGAGCAGAGGGAGAGGGAAAAGCAGGCTCACAGCTGAGCAGGAAGCCCAACTCGGGGCTCTATCCCAGGACCCTAGATCATGACCTGAGCCAAAGGCAAATGCTTAACCGAATAAGCCACCAGGCGCCCCCATAATCATTTAAGGATTTAAAAGTTCATTTTATATGGCAAATCCATAGAAGTATAAATATACGGCAAATCTGTGTGAGATCATTTTCGTTTCCATCTTCAAGTAAGACTTGCCAAGGTTTATTTTATGTTCCTGTCTCCCCCCAGCTCATTGGTTTCCCTGGTACACACATTTAAATGACATCTGAAGTGTTAAAATATAGAATCATCCATCTGCATAAGACCTTAGACTTAATCTCACAAATAGTGATCTCTCATTCAGCATCACACAGGTTGAAAGTTCTAGGACTGATTGTTTACTACTTTACCTTAATTACCATCAAAAACTTTGCACACTTGTGAAATGTTACGTTTCACCCTCAACGGTTTCCACAAGTTTGTTGTTGTTGTTGTTGTTGTTTTGTAATAGTGTCTTAATGCTTTTGGAACTCCAGTAAGCTCTTAAAATCAGATTGGCTATATAAAACTAAATACGAAATTTGACATGGATTTAAATTTGCCTGACTTATTGATAAGCTGATCTGCTGCAAACACTGATTTATCTATGGTGAGATAGGCCCTCTGTGCTGGTTCTGCAGATAGCACATCCCATCCTTGAAGTCAGGACTTGGGGTACTGTGTATGGGGGGCTAACGGGACTCCCTCTGCCTAAGATGACATGACAGTTGTAACTAGGGGACTGGTAGGTTCCTCAGGACTCCTTGTAACTTGAGTGCAGCAGATTGTAAAGGAGTCAGTTTCTCACCTTCTATCTCACTTTTGGTTTAGGAGAGATCTAAAACTGGGCCTCAGGATAGAATAAGCCTTCATGCATTGTTGGTGAACATATAAAGCAATGAATTCATTAACGCCTTTATTTCTAGAACAGGGATTCTCAGTTCATATCAAATAAAATTTTAGTCTTAGGGGCAGAAGTGCATTGGTAATTTTGTGTTCTTTTTTATTTTCCTTTCCTCTTCTTCTTTTCCTTTTCTTTCTTCTTCTCTTTCTTCTCAGTAAGGACACCAAGTGTCAGACAAATTAAGTAAACTGTTCAAGACTATACAGGACCAAATAAAGCTTAAGCTACAGTTAAGGAGTGCGTATTCACAGTTCAAAGTAGTTTCTTTTCATCATGTCAATTTTTTTTTAAAGAAAGTTCAAAATCATTTCTATCTTGATGATTATAATAAAAAGGCCAGTTAGAAGTCATAGTTCCTACTCTTGGGCTTATGGGAAATCAACTGTATTTTAAAACAAATATCACTTGGTGTGTTGTATGCCATTGTCTGTATGGTTTCTATTCATTTGCTCATTTTATAAATGCTTATGGAAAGATATCTCTGAAGCAGACACTCTTCCAAAGGCTGATTTACAGTGATGAACCCAACAAACACAGACTTGCCCTCAGCCTGTCAAAGAGTAGCATTATGGTTAAAAGGATGAGCCCCAAACTAGGATACATCTTTTGCAATCAAGCTTGGACAAAGAATACATCAGCTAAGGTGTTCAGTGTCACTTAGATCTCTGGAAGAAGTAAACCATTCCCTTTTATCATGGTGCATGATCTCTACCATAATGGTTTTTAATATCAAGAGCACATCTAAAATATAGGCCTTATGAAACAATACATTGAAAAAAGTTCTGACAGAGTAAAGTACCAGATTAAAAAATATTCCAAACTCCAATATGTTCAGTTATCATACAGCTGTAATTAATCTCTGATTCTGTATGTTATCCAAATGACCACAAGCTATACCCCCAGCTTGGGAAGATGAAACTTAGTTTAATTCAGAAATTTCTCAGTCTCTATTGTGGATTTGCATATCTTAACAGACATATTTTTTTTATCTTATCCCAATTTTATTAACAAATTCTGTTAAGTGGCAGAGCTGTGTCAGCAAGCTCTATTGTATTCTATTTATTGATTTATTATGGTTAACCAAATAATTCAGAATGGCATAGTTTAAAGATAAAAGGCCCATCGACATCATATGCTTAAATGTGTGACAAAATCACTACAATATGTATGAATTATAAGAGCTGTATAAACAATTAATATGCAAGTGCTGTTAGATACAAGTAGGTAGACTGTCTTACTAAGGTAACTTGTAGACATATGTAAAATTATCACCTTTCAGCTCAATGCTATAAAATGCACTACACTAGAATATTTTTAATATTCAAAGTTAATATATATTTATTTATTCATGAGAGGCAGAGAGAGAGAGAGAGAGAGAGGGAGAGAGAGAGACAGAGGCAGAGACACAGGCAGAGGGAGAAGCAGGCTCCATGCAGGGAGCCCGACGAGGGACTCGATCCCGGGACTCCAGGATCATGCCCTGAGCCAAAGGCAGAAGCTCAACCCCTGAGCCACCCAGGCATCCCAAAGTTAATATATAAATTCTATAGTTAAGAAAGTACCTGAAAATAGAATGTTAGTATGAGCTTATTATGGGAAATCCAGTTTTGGTGATTTCATCAGGTTCTATGCTGAAAGATTCTACTTCTGAGACATTTTTAATCCTGCACAGCCTTATGTAAAACAAATACTAGTATAAAAGAAACCCTTCAAGAGATTAAATAGGTTTCTCAAGTTTTTAGTATAAATTAAAGAACATTGGCCAGTCAAAATATTTAGGCTGGGCCCAACTGTAAACAATGCTGTGACTCCTAGACATGATATACAGCAGCTAACACACACACACACACACACACACACACATGCAGATTCATAGACCTTTCCTGTAGCTACAGCTGTACCAAGTCAAAGATCTACAGAGCTAGAGCTGGAGAAGTGACTTACATTCTACTTTCTATCTTCATATACTGTATCAACTGAATCAGAGCAGTCACACAAAGGCTTGTTTTACTAATGTTTCCTAATTAATATTAGGAATTAATTTATATGTATATCCAGGCCCTCCTTGCAAGCCTTAAGGATAATGAAATCATAACTTACGTATTTTTGCATTTCCAGATTATCTTTGGCCATTCCATTAAGGCAGAAAATTGAGAACACTGAAGGAGGAATAACTCCTTTAAAAAACTTTTCACAAAGTGAATTTGAGTGGGCTTATAAATACACACAGTAACATCAAATTAAATCAGCTATTTAAGGGAATACATTTTCCCATCTAGCAAACATCCAGAAATGACCAACGGTCAAATATGAATATTTTTGGGAGCTTCTAATTCATTTCACTGTGATTCACTATACATGATAAAGTAATCAAGACCGTTCGTGTTGTCTTGCTTATGTATTTCAAAGATTTCAGGGAAGTTAATTAAATGCAGCACAGCGCCTCAGCTGCTTGCTACATCTCAACCTCGAATTGCATTTCAGAGCATTCGCTCCTGGAGCCCTGGCATGCTTGGCTTAGATATTAAACACCCCACATAGCGTAATGACCTAGTACCTGAAGATAACTTGCAGTGAGTTTAAAGTATAAAACCATTAAGATTTGATGTAGAAGTCCTACTATCCTTTACTACAAAGCTCGCATATTGACTGTAAATACCTTTTGCTCCCATACGTTCTACTTACTGTTTCAAAGCACTTAGCAGAAGTCTAGCTGAACATCAGTGTTTAATTTTTCCCATGCTTTGTTTCAGACTCCTTTTCACTGAGGTTCAGCTGTTGGGAGTTGAAAGGGGATATGAGATTTTTTTTTTTTATTATTATTATTGTCTTGTATTGGAGAATGGAGGCCACAGGATTTCAACATGACCCATGAACTCCCATCAGACGAAAGGTACATAAGCTCTCCTTGTGGCCAAAAGCACTCTCTGATGCACACGGCTGGGTTTGCTTTTCTTTTAGTTTTAATAAAGCCAGAGCCAAATCAAAGGATATTTTAAAGGTTTATTTTCCGGTAATTACTCTAAGCGTTTTAGGTATCCTAATAAAACAAAATGTTCCGTCTGCAAATCGCATGCATTGCATTGGCTAAGTGAATACTTTCCCTCATCAACTCTATGTTAACGGTCAGTCTAAAATTCTATGCAAGTGAAAAATGTCATAGTTTGCCATTAGTTTGAGTGGGTTTTTAATTTCCTTACCTTACCAATTATTTGGTTTCTGAGGTGTAACAATTTTTCCTTAACTTTTATTCAATTGTGTTGCTTTAATTCTCCCCAAAAGACTTTTAGTATTTTATGAACCTTCACATTTTGACCTGTAAATCATCAATCTTACAAGCTTTAATTTGGGGAGAAAAAAAATGACAAAGAACTGAAAACTGACTTTCTGAATCAAAATTGCTCTCTTAACATATATTTTTAAAGAAGAAAATTACTATGACAGGTTGATTGCAATTTAAAACATTATCTTTGGTGGATTACAAGTATTTTAAGGTTCATAACTTCCACAATCATTTTTCTGCCTATAAAAATGCTTCAAATTTAATTTAAAATAACATCTGTATTAATTTTTATCATTTAGAATGAAAGATGATTGTTTCTAGAGCCTGTAATTCTCTGAAGTGTTGCATATCAAATTATGCTCTCTACAGAATTTAAATCATAAAATAAAATGTGCATGTTTTCTCCTGCAGGAATTTTATTTGAATCAAGCCCATCTTTAATTCTTGTCAGAATGCACCATTAATAATTTATTAACATTTATTGTAGTGTATTTATACCTTACACCTTAATACACCTTAAACTGCTTTAAATATGTATAAATTATAATTTGAATGTTATTTTATACAGCTTCTCTAGTACTTGATCCATTTGTTACAAATTTGAATAATCACCTCACTATGCTGGGCATTATGGGATACTACTTGCAGGAAAAAAGGTTTAAGTACGAAAACTGAAGTCAAATTCTTAAGTGTAGAATTATGGTGGGATATGCTCTTATATTATCCGATGTATGCTCATTTACTTTAATTAAAATATGGTAGTGTTTGAAGTCTTTCTGGGCTGCTAGAATGAATATTTAGGGGTGCATTTCTGAGTAATTTTAGTTTCAAATCCACAGAATATATAAAATGCAATACATTTGTTGGAATCAGTGTTGACAATAGCTTTTGCAAGAGAAGAATCTTTGGGTCATAGTTAATTTCAGAAGGTTATAGTGTTGTCAATTCTACCAAATTGGGAAATGGAAATGTATATTAAATGTATGACATTTTGTCAACTCTTAAAATGGCAAATGGTTAGCTATAGAATGAGTGCAAATAATACTTTCTCCCTCTTTTGATGTGACACTCCAAGACATCAGAATACTATTCAAACAGGGGGAAGCTAAGAAATTATTTTTGTAATCTATTCCTACATGACAGACCATACTCTCTATTCAATGTATTTCAAGCCTGAAGGATTTGTCATACAGAAAATAGTACTGAATATGTACATGTGTATGTATTTATTGCGTCTGTCTATACATGGCTTGTATACACATGCATATGCATATATATTTTCCATACTATTTTCTGCACACACACACACACATGCACCTGTGCACACACACACAATATTCTGAATTCCTTTTGAATGCTTACAGCATTTTACTTACATAATTAGGACCATCTGCTCTGTTATTACTAACTTCTTGTGGCATTCTGTGATAGGATTGCAAATCACTGAGCAGCCTCTTAGAAGAATAAGTATGCACTGCACTTCTAAAAGATCCTCAGAAATATTGCCTGGATATCATATGAAAACCTGAAGAAGTAATGGATCAGTGAATTCTAATTTCAAAAATCCCTTGATTGGTAAATATCATCCAACTTTTTTCATTTACAAAGGATACTTTTTTTTTTTCAGAACTAAAGAGAAATTTAGAGAGATCTTGAAATGAAAATCCCCATGTCTTAGGAGATCCATAGTAAAAGAACAATAGCATTATGGTGGCATAGTTAAAACATCCAATAATGAAATTATCCCTATTACTCTTTCTTAATAAGGCAAGGCGCCCTTTCTCAGCTGACAAGATTTTAGAATCAACAATTAAACCACAAAATAAATAAATTCCTTTGCTGTTGCCTTCCAAAATAGGCATTATTAAAACTTTAGGTTGTTATGATTCTGAATTTGTTCCTTTTTTAAAATGTGTAAGTTTGAAAGTTGCTTTCAGGGCTATTTTTAAGACACTTGAAGGGACAATAGAAATCTCAACCTTGGTTTAACTTAATTTTTTTAAAAAAGTTTCCAGATCTTAGTATTCTTGTGTGTATATTTACATGAAACATGTGTCTTGTATTAAAATGCTTTTATTTTTTCATAGTTTATACATATGTATTTACAGTTATGTTATTTTCTGAATGCTCTTGTCTTTATGTTAATAGCGTTACATGTGCATTTAAGAAGTGTTAAAAAATTGGGCAGCACCAGTGGCTCAGTAGTTTAGTGCTACCTTCGGTCCAGGGCGTGATCCTGGAGACCCGGAATCGAGTCCCACATCGGGCTCCCTGCATGGAGCCTGCTTCTCCCTCTGCCTGTGTCTCTGCCTCTCTCTCTCTCTCTCTCTTTCTCTTTCATGAATAAATAAATAAAATTAAAAAAAGAAGTGTTAAAAATTTATTCTTTCTTCACTCTAATGTCTTGTATGAATCTTACACTCCTTATTCATGTGGGTTTCGTATTGCTCCATGCATTTTGTAATCTAAAAGGTAATCATTAGAAACAGTAATTTATGTTTGAAATGTTTTCTAATTGTCAATCTATAAGGTGAAATTAAGGAACCAGAAACACATAGAGTGAGAGAAATTCTTACCATCTCAGGTATGAGGGACCAGTTTGCTCTGTCCAGTTCCTTACAACTACACTCAGATCCCTGCCTGCCATCTTGCATATGCCAGATGCTAGATTCAAACAGGGCCTCAGCAAAATGTAAATCTATCAAAATTGTTTCATCATACTTATTAAAATACACATGTCACTAACTAGTGTAAGTTTAATAAGAGCACAAAAGTAAGGGGTACCTGGGTGGCTCAGTCTGTTGAGAGCCTGCCCTCTGCTCAGGTCATGGTCCTGGGGTCCTGAGATGGAGCCCCACGTCATCTGGCTCTTATGCCCTCTTTATCTCTTTTATCTCTCTGTCAAATAAATAAATAAAATCTTAAAAAATAAAATTAAATCTATTTTCTAAAAAAAAATCTTCTCTAACAATTAACTTAGCTCAAGAATAATAGGACTGGGATGCTGATCTAACTTTCAGACCAAAAAAGAGGGACTGGCCATGTGTCCCTCTCCTGTAACCATTCTTCTGTAATCCCTTCATTTGTCAGTGCTGCTGAGCTACCTTTTTTTTTTTTTTGAGCTACCTTTTAGCACAATACGAACACTACACTCAAATTAATGCCAGACGATGGGTATGTTGGTGAACAGGAAAGCAAAATAGAAGAAAATGCATCTATATTAAACCTGCCTTCCATCAAGCGTTTCTGTGGTTAACCGCAAACATTGATTTCCTTCATCTTCTCTGGATTTCCCTTCTCTGTGCTTCTCTCGCTAGAAGTCATGGCCTATAGGAAGAAGGAGTTGTGGTTCTTAAGAACAGATGAAAAAGAGATGAATGAATTTGGGGGAAATATGTGCTGTGTAAAGAATACATTGCCATTTTCTTTCAACTTTGAAGCTTTCAAAGCAATGCATGGGTTTCTTCCCATCATCCTTTCCCTCCCTTTGAGCACATACAGTGGGCACTACCCCATAGCGACTAGATTTTGTCACAGTGTCAATTATAGAACATCTATTGAACTTTACCATTAATGGTCCCCCAACGTCTTAAATTCTGTGGATAAATACCTAGTATTTCCTCTGAAGTCTGATGTGACTAGATATTGGTAAAAACTCCATGATTTGGACTTTTTCTTTTAATAGCATTTTTAGAAGAGAATACTTAGGAACAGAATCTGCCATCTGCTTATGAGTCTACACATTTCATAAAAAATGATTATGGAGTAAATAAATGCATTTCAGAATTTACTTCGTTCACAGAGATCCACTTTTTATTTTGCTTTTGGAGACTACGCAAATTAGTAGAGATTAATTTTGTTGAGATAGGGTCACTGAGTCACTTTCAAAATATATTTGCCAAAAAAAAAAATATATATATATATATATATATTTATAAAAATATATATATATATATATATTTATAAATTTACATAAATTTGCCAGGTAGGTCTACATATTCAATGTAATGCAGTTACAGCACATTTATAAGAAACATTGCAGCTTATTTGTAATAGTACAGAATATATTCCTTAAATTGTGGCTGCATTTTCATAAAGGCTAGAACACGGACCTGACCAATTTCTAAATGTGAAGGAGAGGAATTAATTCTACATTTGGGAAGACATGTGCTGTTGGAAAGATGAAAAAGCGGAACCTCTCAGCCACTGTTCCATCTCCTTGAGGAGCAACTTTTATCTGCTAATCCTTAATGAGACCTAATTTTTAAATGGAATTTAGGTTTTGGTCTGATTTGGCATGAGTTGAAATAATTTGGGACACAGATAATCTTACTGACAAGTATAATAGAATTGTCCTTGAAGATGTGTTAAGTGCGTTTGCACTGGGTTTATGTATGCCTCTCTGGGTTTGTGCCTGCCTCTCTCATGCATCCTATATTTGTTCTGTGTTACTTCATTTAAAAAAAAAAAAAAGAAGACTCTAAAACTTAGTTTCTGTGTGTTGAATCTGGATGCAGCTTAGCTCTGTGATACAGGCTCAGTGTTTATTATGAGACTGTGAGCAAAGTGTGTGTTGAAGCTGCAGTGATCTCAAGGTTTGAGTATGGGAGGATCCTCTTCCAAGTTCTCTCTTATGCTTACTAACAATCTTCAGGTTCTCAGTCCCCAGCAGCTAGAGGTCATTTCTTGCCATGTGGGCCTTTCCATAGGGCTACTTCCAACATGGCAGCTGGCTTCACCCAGAGGGAGGCTTGCTTGGATTTGATTGTGAAAGGAAGAGTGCAAGAGCCCAAGATGGAAGCCAGTATTTTTTTATAACCTAATCTCACAAGTGACATCCCAAATTTTCTTCCTTCAAAGTGAGCGATTAAATCTAGCCCATTGTTAAGGGGAAGAGATTACATAATGCCTGGATATCATGATGTGGGATCTCTGGGTGCTATATCGAGACTGCTTGCCACACACTCAAAACTTACTAGATTAATTTTTTTGGAAACATCTTACTTTTTTGAGATAATAATATACTTCAGTAAACATAAATCAGTCTCTGACTACAAATCAATCTCTCTTTTTCCCTTCTACTAATTATCTGATAGTAAGAAAGTGATTTCACATCTTTGGGTCCCAACTACTTATTCATTTCTTGTTTATGTATTAAGATGTCAATTGTCATATATAACTTATTTTTATATATTCTATTTTTAGGTCATTTTTTTAATCATAATTTTTTTTCAGTTTCAATACTTAGTTTACTATATTTACCGGTGCAATTTATCCTTACATTACACACGTAAAGGTAACTTACTGAGTTTAGAGTAAGAATGCCTTGATTTGAACACCAGCTTTGCCAGTTGCCAGCTGTATGCAAGTTACTTAACATGTGTTTCCATTTCTTCATGTGCAAAATGAAGATGATAATGGTACTTAACTCATAGAATTGTGATGATTAAATGTCCTATTACATACAAACATTTTGAGAAGTGCTTACCATTGACCAAGCTCTCAATTAAGGAATCTATTTTTTTTTGAAATAATGGAAGTAGTTGTCATATTCATAATATTCGTAGTACTTTGGGAAATAATTTGAAATAATATAAACTGTCAGTATTCTGTTAATAAATAGGTCATTCAGTTTTTAAAAGCAAATAAGACAAATGCTCCCACATACCTAATATTTTATTAATGAGTTTCCTTAAATAATTTTGACCTTTTTTCCCAGAAAATAAATTTATATAGTACAAAAGAAAATACCACCTAAAAAAAAAAAAAAAAAAAAAAAAAAAAAAAAAAAAAAAAAAAAAAAAAGAAAAGAAAATACCACCTAAGGTATTGCTCTTATGACAGTTAACTGTCAAACAAAACAAAAGCCAACTTGGGCGGCCAAATTCCGCTACAAACCCTCTTATATAGGAAAGAAGATTGTAAACTGAAATGCACTGCTCAGGAGACCCATCCTATGGAAAACCTGTGATGGGGAGCTAATAAAATTCCTCTCTGTGGGGCTGAGTCTGTAACATCTACGTTAGCAGAGTGATACCTTAGAGGGAAAACAGAGGAAAGGAGGCTTTATTTTTAGCTTTGATGACATTTAATGAGAAGTTGGTGGTATTTTATATCAGATCTAATAGCATTTAATTGATTAATTTTACTTCAACGTGAGCAATGTCTGAAGTGGCTGGGGAGCTTCTATAAACTTTGATTTGGCTATTGTTGATTACATAATGTTTATAACTTTTCAGATAACAAAAGGATATATTCACATAAGAAGTTATTTTTCATGGGGCTCCTGGCTACCTCAGTCAGAGGAACATGTGTCTCTAGATCTCGGGATTGTGAGTTCGAGCCCCATGTTGGGTGTAGAGATTACTTAAATAAATAAAACTTAAAAAAAGGAAATTACTTTTTTAAACTAACAGTTTTACTATTTTGTTACTAAAATATAAAATTGCAAATTTTATGTCTATCTTTTTTTTGGTAATAATTTATTTCAACTGTATTCATGAAACCTGTGAGAACCTGTCTCAATGGGCTGTCCACCTGTTTATAGTGAGTATAACCGCAGTCATCTTTAAAGAAGGCATCTCCCTCTGAGTTGTGGCTTTACGATAGTGTAATCAGAAGTTGTAAGTATGGAAATACAGTTTTCACCAGCATATCTTTTTAAATGCTTCCGCATTTTCACAGTACATTCAATCAATTTATTCCCTATCTGCATTTAATCTAGGCCACATTTGGATTTATTTTTGGAGTAAATCCGACATTTTTACCTGCTTTTCCTTTGCTTCTCAAATCTAATTAAATACACAGAGAATATTAGCTTTGGTTGATGAAGTGACTCTGTGCATTATTGCCTAATAAACTAAGACAATGTAGCCAATGTACTGAGAATTCAAATTTACAGTGTCATTAAAACAAAGGTCTAAAGCAAGGGAATTTGTTTTCTTTCACTGAGAAATAATTGAAAGAGAATCTGAAAAAAGTAGTTCACAGACAAATGGGTACAGTATTTACCTGAATAAAAATGGGATCCAATTCAGCATTACTTCATTGACTACCTTGAACAATTTCTATAGCTTTATTGCTGCTGAATTGCTTGTCTCTGTGGGTGTGTTTTATAGATTTTATGGTTAAATAAGCACATAGTCATTACTGAGATATACAGAGTTGTAAATTGGCTCATTTCATAGTTAGGAGTGACTTTAGAACTGATTGTTAACAGAAATATTACTTCTCATCAGTCACCTTGAGAGTCTAATGGATATAAGTGTCTCTTAGGGGAGAGAGGGCTTGCTATTGTTTTCCATCCTTATCAATATCCCACTTTCACATACCCATGTGAACACAAGGTACCTCGCCGTGGGACTCTCCATAAAGTGTCAGTATTTCTCTCTTGAGCTCTTACACAGATTTTTTTTTTTTAATTCCAACTTTCTATCTGGCTAAAGATCAAGACTGCTATGGAAAACTTGACAGATAAGACTTAGGTTAAACTTTATAATCTCATGATGTCTAAAATAATCTTCTAAAAGTAATTGAGGTTGATTAAGGAACTGTACTACCCTTGTCAAATACTTCTTTGCCATCCTCTAGACTTTGGGATCTTCTATGATATTGTAACTGACCCATCCAGGTCATGATTGTTGCTGTCTGGTTGCCATGCCTGTGTAGTGAGATGCTCCCAGCTCTTTCCAAGTGTCACTGTTAAACAAATAGAACATTCCATAACATACCACTAAATAATGTCTCAAAAGCTGTGTCTTGAAGCATGGATTTGGGGTATTACCTAGAATGTTTCAATTTATCCTTTGGTTATAATGTGTCATAAAAAATTAGAAATAATACATATCAGAATATGAAATATGATATTTGGATTGACTCACTCAATCTGACCCCTAGCTGTATTTTTTCTATTTTAACATAAGATTTTAATTTTGTTTTGAATTTCCTGCTCATGTGGGTTTCATGCTTAAATTATTCTCTTAGGGATGCTTGGAGCACTACATTAAATTTTGTATTACAGAGAGATTTTCCTAAGATACAAAGAATCTAATATACTAGAACAAAATTGCATTATATATGTTTAGTACTGACTAAATTATATCACATATATTTTAACTGACTAAATTATTGTCATTAATATATCACCATACCATTGACAAAACAGTTCATCAGTTACCTAAAGGATGATGATGATGATGATGATGATGATGATGATAGTCTCGTTTCATCAGAGGAACCAAAGCATGCCTGGAAATTAATTTCTTTTATGGTGATAATCAGGCAGTGCATTTAATCTACATAGTCTTCTTCCAGACTTGGGAACTTATTACTTTGTTCCCAAATGTAGCAGAAGATATTATAGAAATTTCCCATGTCACTAAGAAAATCACAATATGTCAGTATTTATTTTATTCACAAACTCTGTAATTCCAGTGACACGATGGCAAATATGCGAAGAAACTATAAGAGCTTGAAAAGAAAGTGTTGTTTTGTAGCACAGTTTGATTAAAGCACATAATTTTACCTTTGTTTAACCATTAAACAGCTCTCTAAACAGGTGAAGGGAAGTATTATCATCAAGCTGTAGAAATGATGCTGAGGTATGGGAAGGCCAGTGCCTAAGAGAAAGTGCTTGGCTCCTTCTAGAGCCAAGACTGGAACCTGGCGCTCTTCTGACACCACCGTTAGTATTCACAGAAAGAGGCAAGGTTTGGTAGTTTCTGGATCTTCATCAAATATAAATGTGTTTTTAAAATAGACTTGTAGCTCCATTCATATGCAGAAAGGTAAGGAAAATAATCAAACCTAGAGTGAATAAAATATGCTAATAATTCTCAATCACAGATTTCCCTTAAGTAAGAGTAAAATTATATCAAATGCAAAATGCTGCTTATCTGTATCTGTCTGCCTATCTAGATTCACAGTTTTATTTCAACATATGAGTTGGAAGCTATTCCATGTTCTGAATTTAGGGTACATGACTTAAGAGACTTCTAAAGTCTTATAGGTGGGTATTGACCATTTGGGTGAAATTCTTTCACAAAAATGAAGGCTTTCATGCATACCATTTAACACAAAGTAAACAGATTTGTAGGAACTTATTTATAATATGGGCTAGTTCCAGAAAAGTGTCCTTTGAGTAAGGCTTGGCAAATGGAAAGTAGCTGTATGGTATTGATTATTATTAATTTAAAAAATAGACTGGATAAAATGACAAGGAGATGCTAAATTTATTGTTTTTTTAATTTACTGCAAAATATAGATTTATAGGGTTTTCCAATGACTCACGCAGTCTTTGACCCCCCCCAACCCTGTATTTCTATTTGAACATAAGATTTTCATTTTGTTTTAAATTTCCTGCTCATGTGGGTTTCATGCTTAAATTATTCTCTTAGGAAAATTAGATTCTTTGAATACTACATTATTTTTTTTCTTTTTCCTGCTCACTGTGAGGTCATTACAGAGGCCAGACATTTCTCTTCCCTTCTGTCGACACAGAGAGCCTACACAAAACCAGTACGCAGTATTAGATTTTATGACTGGAACCAGGTAGGGAAAAAAACGGGTGACTAACATAAAGGAACATCAATGGAAAAAAAAAAATAAATGAAGAAGAAAAAAAGCAAAAAATAGAGAGAGAGAGAGAGAGAGAGAGAGAGAGAGAAAGCAGAAAGAAAGTCAGTAATAGCATATGGTAGGGAGTGATGAAGTGATGAAGTTCTATTCAAGTCTCCAGGATCCGTAATGTGTCCTTATATCCTCAGACCCCTGTTTGAATGTGTCACAGTTGTTAGTTCTTTTCTACTCTGGAAAAAGTTTTGGCTTCAGCCTTGTCATAGCCCATGGCCCAGGATCCTCTGTGTCTAGAACAATGCTGGTTCCACACATTTGAATGCAGCTCTCCTCGCCTGAGGTCTGGCTGTATCAGTGGGAGAGCCAGTAAAGGATTGTCTTTAATAAAAGACTTCTCATACTTCTTACCTTGATGGTGTTTCAGAACCTGTTTGCTTAGAACATTCCAGGGAAGACTTCATCTCTGGGTAAAGGCCAATCCCCTCGGCCCAAATACTTTCCAAGCCTGGGAAGAATTTCCTAGTTCGGGGTGTTTATTTAGCTAATGGAAGGCCTAAATGGCCTAATGGAAGGGGAGTTCCCTAACAAGAGGGGCAGTTAAGGGAATGCAGTCAGGACACTGATTAAGGTCATCCATGGTTTTATCTTGATCTAGAACTGGGCTCATCTGCAGTCTTCTCAACAAAACATCCCAGGTACTTGTAAAGACAGAGCAAGAGAGCTTAATGGACTTTAAATAGAGTTAAAAATCTAATTGTCCTGAAGTTAAGTCAGAGGGGCCTCTCTTCTCTACTTCTCTGACTCTATGGGGCCTCATCCTGAGTCTATATTAACAGGGCAATTCCCTGTTTGGACAATTAGGCATCTTCCAATGACCTCTTCCAAAATTCTATTTTACTAATTTCTAAAAGTTTCTTTTCTCATGCCATCATAAATATTCATGACTTTTTAATTCATTTTTCTCAATTTGATATTTTACATGTGGGATCCCTGGGTGGCGCAGCGGTTTGGCGCCTGCCTTTGGCCCAGGGCGTGATCCCGGAGACCCGGGATCGAATCCCACATCGGGCTCCCGGTGCATGGAGCCTGCTTCTCCCTCTGCCTGTGTCTCTGCCTCCCTCTCTCTCTCTGTAACTATCATAAATAAAATAAATAAATAAATAAATAAAAATAAAAAAAAAATAAAATGATATTTTACATGTAATTAATAATGTGATTGTTAAATTAATTACAAATATATTTATTTTGTTATACTCTAGCAAAAGTGCTTTTGGATTGAATATATATTTTAAATCCTACTACTTGCATGATTTTGATTAACAGGAAGGAAAAGAGAATTTTAGTGTAAGATTTTCAGACATGATTTCAATTTTAAACCTTTCCAAACCAAGAGTGAATAGTTACTTCAATGAAATAGCCTCGTTATAAATGCATATAATTCATTTTGCACTTAATCAACTAAAAGCAACATCTGAACTTTATAATATGCATGACAATGGTATTTCCTGTGTTTGAATTCAATGGCAAGAACAAAACTAGAGGAAAACGTACACGGGAGAGGATTTCTAGAAATGAAATAGAGCCTTTTGGAAGCAATACACCTAATACACCTCAACAAGTATGCTATCTATACTGACAAACTACAGAGAATTTTAAATATTTGAGCCAAATAGGCAAAAATGATTGATGAAAGCAAGTTTGCTAAATTGAAATAATGGCCATTACCAGCGACTGTGAAACAATGAATCTTTGCCTAAAGCGGTGAGTGCAATAAGGCTTTTCATAACTTTTTGTATGCATAGTAAAGACTAAATTTGTTGCAGCATCCGCAGAGATTTAAATTAATTTCAGAAAGAAAATTATTACATTAATTTGTTTTCATCGAATATAATTTAGAATTAGTTATTCAGTAAGGGTTTTCCCAGTAGCCTTTAATAAAATGATAGAGATGGGCTTATGGGGAGAGAATCTTAATTGTTCAGCATTCCATTTCTGTTTGACTCATTTTGGAACTTAGTTATTAGTATGAAGCAGCTCCAGTAAACTGGTGTTTGTAAACTAGAGTCCCTGGCTCCTGGCTCTGCTTTCGTATTATTATTACCTTTAAAGAAACATGCACATGCGGAGATGGCTTTAGCCTACATTGTTGGAGGGGTATTCCCATTGTTCTCGAAGCATAGCATAACATGGGAGACTGACTTTAAATGTCATCTCAGTTTGCTGAAATTTATAACTCTCCAAGGCACGCCGTGTGGGTTCCTAAGATACAAAGTGGGCACCTCGGGAACTTCCGTTAAGTCGTTAGATTACCTGGCTTCTCTGTAAAATAAGATACTGCCTTTGCAGGCTAACTAAATGATAACCTTGTGCTTGAAAGAATTAATGCCCCACAATGAGTCTGTATAAACCTGTTCAGAACACACCAGTACCATAAGGATAGCCTAATAATAGTAGGGTTATATTTTAGGTTCTTCACTGAGGAGTAGTTGCTTAATTGAAGACTGGACCAATCAAATGCGCCAGGTCCTTCTGACTTACTGATGTGAATATAAAACGTGATTAAATAGTACATAGTACATGTAAAAGCCTTTGAAAAATATTAGGTGGTTATAGAATGACAGTGTGGTCTGGGACAGATTTGCATCTGGATTCCAGTTTCTTGTATCACTAGCTGAGAAGTTCAGTTGTCACGTGGCCAATGCCAACACGTGGTGACATTTCACAAAGAAATGGACAACTGTGGTCATGCTCTGTGTGTACAGGCGGAAGGCTGCCCCTCCTATCTTCTTTGCAAAGCTTCTTTCATGACTGTTGCCCTCATCCCTTCAAAATACTCAACCGCTTCTAGGACCTCTTCTCTGGTCTTTCCCAGCAGTCTACCCACACATACTCAAGCAAGATTACCAGAACACTAGAGTTTGAAAACTCATCACACTTCTAAATAAAATGTGCTAAGCACTAGCCTTGGCAACAAATAGACGTAAATATTTAGTGAGTGATTCAAGGAGTAAGTGATTGAATAAATGAATCAATCGTGCAAGTAGCAATACATATTTATTAAGTACCTGCTGTAAGTTACTATGTCAGATCCCCCCCTTGCAAAAATAACAATAATAGTAAATTCATATTTCTGGACTCTAAGAGGCTAGTCGGTAGAATAAAGGCACACAGATGAAGAGATTGCAATAGACATAATTTTTAAGAATAATTGAGACTAACACTTAAGAGTAGTGGTAAAGTTGCCAAGTACTAGTGGAACGTAGTGGAAGCAGATAGCACCTCAAAGTCACATGACTAGTGAGGCTTCTTTGTCTAGAGAGAACTTGAAGGAAAGATACACGCTCCTGGTTACACAGATTGGGATGGAGGACACATTCCAGGAAATGTGGCCAAATGAACAGAAGTACCGAAGCTGGGAGAGTGCATTTGATGTGGTCAGAGGATGAGATTTGCTAGAATAGGATTTTCATGTGGTAACTAGTAGATGAAAGTACAAAAATTTGTTCACATCATAGATACCTAGAATTGTAGATTTGAGAATATGAACTTCTACATGGAGGAGAATCTTTGAAAAATGAAGGTGCTGGGCCAAGTGCAGTGCCTTACAAATGTGAAACTGGTTGGGTTCTAGTAGGATGAATGCAAAAGCTGCAAAATTGAAACAGAAAGTCTAGGAAAGGTATCTCCATAAACCACAGGAAGGTGATCAGCTTATGGGTTCTGGGTGGCCTCAAAAAGAGTAAAGAAAATGAGCCTCATCCGTGAGATGTGAAATAGGCTTCAGCAAACCTTAGAAACTGGTTTCTGAATAGTTTGTGAAAAAAAAAAGTATTTTAGGATGATATTGCCCCAAATATTGGGCTGCCAACAGATGCTACAAGTTGTCAAAAACTTGGAAACCATATGGTAAGAATATTGCTAGATCTGGGGATTCTTTTTGCTCGCTTGTTTGTTTCTGTTTTGTTTTTGTTGGATTTCCCACAGCTTCTGTGTTTTTGACCTTAGGAATCTCCAAAAGATAATTTAGATGGCCTTCCCTCAATGCTGTTTGACCTGACAACATTTGGTTAAAAAAAAAAAAATACCTTAAAGATTTATATGTATTCCTTAGAATGCACTTGAGAGGGACACTGAAAGAGATACCAGATAAACCAGAATATGCAACGGCTATTTTCCCCCTTGCTTTATAAGAGCAGCTGTAGCCTAGGTATTGGGAGACACTGGCCAAACTTCAGTGACTAACCCTTATATTTACCTTGAAAATCTTCATTTACATTTTTAAGTCATCATCTTTAATTTCTTTGAAGGGTACTATTTAACTTAAAATCATTATGTACCGTAAAATCAGGCCATTGTCATACAACTCTTAAAAAGTAAATGGCATTCAATTATTTTAAAATATTAGAACGTCATTACATGTTGTTCTAAATCAAATACATACCTGGCTAACATATTTGAGGTAAAATTAGGCTTTGAGTTGGTGGCTAGCCTGTATTTTTATATTTTAAAAATTATAGTAAGTGATGCATATGCATATACTGATTTCTTTTGAAAAGGCATCTTCTAAACTGGGGTGAAAAATACTTAATTAGCCAGTTAAATAGGCCAGTGGAATAACAAGAATTTGGCAGAGTATACAAAAACCCAAGCTGTTTGAATCTTACTGAACTAGAATAATTAGGTACATCAGGTGCATAGTGTCTATTCTTGTCACTTCTGGTTTCTTACCCTGAAACTTATAATAGTTTTGGAACCATGACAAATAAATAGGAAATCCCTTTCATTATTTCAAATAGAACTGTCTTTCATCACTGGTTATACATATTTATATTAAGAGGTTACTCTGAGACCACAAAGTTCTAAAGTGTTTTTTGACATTTATAAAACCAAAATATTATGTCAACGTGGTTTGTGATGAAAATTTGACTGTTTGGTGAGTTTATTTTAGAGCTCATTCTATTCCACTAATAAGATTTCTGTCCAATGTTTATTGGTGTCAGTTCAGTTTTATGGATATTCATTAATTGTTCACAAAAAAGTATTAGAGGACACAAGTAGCATTAGAAAGCAATAATACATGCAGTATTAGAGTATGTATTAATATTTTTGAGACTAACTCAGCTATTTCAAATGATTTTAGATACTGGCAATGTTCCAAATGACATAAAGTTGGAACTCGCCCAATAAAAGAGGGTCTGCAAATCTACTTAGCTAATTAAAGGAGCTTGTGTTAGGCAGCCAGTTCAGAAGCCTGAGGATCACACCATTATTTTAAATATAAATCACAAAGGATAATTTGGAGGTCTACAGTATGTTTCCACACAAAATTTTCAGTCTATAAATTGCTTTAGTTAGAACATTGCCTCTTTAAATTTTGTGTGATTATTCACTTTGCCATTTCAAGAAAAATTAGCAATACTTCCAAATTCTGTGTAATTGGACATTTTATCTATGTTCAGTTCCATGTATAGTTGCATTAAATCTTTCCTTTGTTAGCTAGTCATCAAAGGTTACCGTGTCTCCATCTATGATATGATAACTATGAATTAATTCCGAACCTTGAGCCAACTAGTGATTTTGGCTAAGAAGTTGATCTGATGAGGATGGTTTTCCTTGTCTTTATGTAAAAGAACTTTGAGTACAACGGGGAACATTTCACCTTTCCAGGTGCTTTGTAACAAGATACAGATTTTCATGTCTGTCAAATGAATTTCTACTACAGGATATGAGTAAATATGCAAATTAATAGCATATTCACTTATGTTTAATCTCACATTCACATTTGCCAAGATGATTATGCTTACTTCTAGAATTTCAACCATGGCTATTTACTTTATAAACTGAGATAATTGAAGATAGTGACAAAAAATAACCTTGAATCTTTCTATTATAAAAGCTAATTAAATTAGAATTAAACTTAGATTTAATTTGTTAAAAATTAAAGCCCACAAACAAGTATATGCTTGCCTTTTAAATCAAGTTTTTTTTTTTTTTTTCTCAGTTGCTAATCTGCAAAATGCGAGCATCCGCAACGGGCATCTCTCTCATTATCACAAATGCACCAGACCCGCCACGAAGGGCTGAGAGCACTTGGCTGGCACAGTATGGCCAAGCCTCAGAAGAGCCTTTTTCTGCTTTTCTGGTAGAGATGTGTGAAGGTTAATGGGTTTTGGTCAGAAGTACTTAAAGCAATTTAAAAAATTACATTTCAGAATATCCCACCTGACCTATTAGTTGTCCTATTAGCCCTAAAGGGATGAGAACAAAACTTGAAGTCATAACCCACCTCCCAGCAGTTGCCAGGTGTGATGCTGCTATAGAAAGAAATCTTTAAAAGCCTCCAGCATGAGACAATAATACCCCCTACCTAGAAAATCTTAATGATGTAGAAGCTGATTGAAGTAGAAAAAGACGAGCAAAATTACAATGGCATTTATTCCTGTTTCTATTTTTAAAAAGATAGACCATGGCTGGTGTGGTGTGAGAAAGAATGTTGAATCTTCATCAAGTATGCTTTATAAGTTCAGGCTACAATCACATTAATGTGATTATAGGCAATCTATTCAGATGCATAAGGTAGGCATTTTGTAATTGTCTGCTGTAATTATGTTGAATTATGTCTTAAAAACCTGAGCCTTTTTATGATTTCCCCCCCTTTTTTCAAGCTGCATTGACAAATTCAAGTTATAATTACTTGACTTAACAAGCAACAGCTAGCAAGATGTAGCCTTTAAGTCACTGAGAGTCAATTGATCAGTTAGAGTTAATAAATAGCCCTAGATTCATGGCCCTGGACCAGGAGTGAGATAATCAATGGGAAATGGGGAAGGTATGAGGATAATATATTTGTTGCCCAATAATATGTTTATATGTGCATAAACCGACATGAAATAATGGCATAAAGTCAGCTTTCTAAAGTGGAATAAATCAACATTAAAATTTATAGGAGAAATAAGGTGTTGTTAAGACCGATGACTATATTGCTAATATTTTTAGATATAGTTATTTGCATAGTTCATGAAATACACAATGTTAAAAATTAATTTAATTACTTTTCAAGTCTCAGGGGAAAAAAATATAATGGATAGTGTTTTAGTACTTCTGTTCAGACAATCCATTTTTTTTCTCCTAAAAAAGACAAATAAAAAAGAGCATGACACTCTGCTATTTGATTTGACAAACTGGAACTATAACACAGAGACATTGGCACCATGAAGTAGATCATCTCTGTAGATCTAACACCCTGCATTATGTCATTAAGAGAGAGAAGCTGCCTTGTGGCATCACAATATTTTCCCTCCCTAGAAGTCAACTGCAGGTGGTGGCTTTGAAAGGAGAGAGGACCATGTATCCTTTCATGGATCATGGGTGATCACAGGTCATTGTTATCTACACATTTTTTTTTAATCTACAGATTTTTATCTGTTTACCCAGGTGACTCCTCTGATGCCTTTAAGACACCATGTTGTCACAAATATATATCCTTGGACTTAGATATTCTCATACTCACATCTGTGAGGATGTTAATGTACACAGTTGAACACTTTATGGTTCTGAGGTTTTTGTTTTATTTTTAATTATAAGAGTAAGGCATGTTAATGGAAAGATTAAGTCATACAGAGGTTTACAAGGTATACAGTGAAATCTCCCACTCCAGCCCTTCCAAGCAATCACATTCTCCAAAAGTAACCATGGCTTGATGGGTATCTATACAGACATTCTTCTAAACACACTAAAGTATACATGTGCACACACACACACACACACACACACACAGATACATCTATATATATTTTAAAGATTTTGTTTATTTATTCATGAGAGACACATAGAGAGAGGCAGAGACACAGGCAGAGGGATAAGCAGTCTCCCTGTGGGAAGCCTGAAGGGAAACTCAATCCCAGGACCCCAGGATTATGACCTGAGTCAAAGGCAGATGCTCAACCACTTGAGCCACTCAGGTGCCCCAAATCTATAGTTGTAAAAATGTCTTTGTACTGTAAAATGTGTTCTCTACTTTTTCTTTTTCATTTTTTAATATACTGTGGACATCTTTCCATTTCATTTTATACTCCTTATTTTTACATACTACTATTTTATTACATATTTTATATGGCCATACTTTATTTCTGCTAGTGAACCTTTGGCAATTTTTTAAATAGTCTATGGTGAAAATCCTAGCATCACGTGTATCTTTATATACTTAGACTAAGTATGTAAATTCACTAGAAGTACATAAATCATCAATGTGGGAAAGAACTATCAGATTGTACCTAAAGGATTTGTATCTCCTCTTATTTAAATTCCCACTGGCAGTATGTGTGAATGCTACTTTCCCCACATCTTTGACAGCACTAGATATTAGAATGTTTCATATGCATACAAGGGAGGGGGTATATAACATCTGGCCATCTATTGCTACTATCTGAATCACAGGTTTCTGAAATTTTCTTTAGTTTCTGATTATGCACACACAGTTGATACCTTTCGATATCCTTTCGATAAAGAAATAATTCTTAAACTTTATATTTTTTATTTTTTTCATAAGAAATAATTCTTGAACATGATTATAGTTTTGAGACTATATTATTATTGGCATGTTCAGGTATGAAGTAGAAGGTCCTCAAACATGGGAGAAATTCCTCCCATCCAGGTACTAACCAAGCCCGACCCTGCTTAGATTCTGAGATCAAACAAGATCGGCCACGTTCAGGGCGATAAGGCCATAGACTGGATCAAATTCCTATATGCTGAGTAAAGTAGAAGAGTGGGGGGAAAAAAGTGACTCTCTGAGGACAATATAGCGTTACAGTTAGGCAAACAACAGAGCAAAACAGCATAGCATGACACAAAGGCTCTAAAAGACAATGTAGGAGTGCTTGGATGAAGTTGCTGGAAGGAATCTACACTGAGCTTTCTTTAATCAGCATTTTCCAGTATATTATACATAGTGCTTCCCTACAGGAAATCATTCTAAAATTTATGTGACTTTGGAAAGCAGAAAATGGAACTAACTCCTCTTCCCACCCTTCCAGGGATCCTAGATGCTGAGAACACAGAAATAATTAAATGGCCTTTATTTGGTTCATTTATTTTGAGTGCAAGAAATGGATGTGACACACAAAGACTGATTACCTGGATCCTCCACCATGTTTTTTTTTTTGTTTTGGTTTTGTTTTTTTCCTACAAACACGGAAAACCTACAGTTATTCCTGCGTATCTCCCAGCAGTTCTTGTGACATGATTGTCGGGGGAATATGTGGCAGAGAGTGTTGCCCCCAGTAACAGGCACGCAGAACTAATCCCTGGTCTCCAGAGAGCCAGTTTTCTTTCCATTAGACTCCATTGTAACTCCACTATGCAAAAATATGCTCCCAGGAAAGCAGTGAAGAGAGGCCATGTGGAAAAGGAGATGAAGAGTGAGCCTTGCTGTCAGTCAGGCATGTTTCATGTTGGCTGTTCACAAATGTTCAGAAAGAATTTCTTAACCGTCTGTGATGCATACACTAATCACTGTATGGCCCTGGGCAAGCCTCAGTTTCTCATAAGTAAAACAAGGAGAAAAATAATGCCAATGCAAAGGGTTTAGACAAAGGGATGATGAATCTGCTGAACACAGCACCTGGCACATGGTAGGTTCCCATGTGTTAACATACAAGTTTTAAGGATTTTTCTCCAACTCTGATCCCTCCATAAACTTCAGCTTTATATTAACATGTCATCCTGTCAAACTCAGGACATACATTTTCTACTTTACTAGAAACAAACATACTTCTGGTCGACCTACTTCTGTTGCCGATCAAACTTTTTTTTTTTTTTTTTTTTTTGCCATTTAGCTAAGAGCACCCTAGTTTTGGCCTGGTTTCTCCCATTGATTTAACAGACAAAGGTTTGGAGGGGGGGGTTGCAGGGCTTTACACCTCCCTCCTTTGCTTCATAATCATTTAGTTATAACTTCACTTTATTTTTATAATTTTCATATTTCTGTCCTATCTCATTTACTTATCTCTCTATGAATTCTTCAGACATTTACTAAACATACATTGTGTCAGATGGGTCCTGCTTCTTCGTAAATAGATGCGGTCATTCTATGTGAGAACTCTCTGAATTCTAAGGCACAAAAGAACATCTGCAGTGTCCCTCTGACCCCTACAAATAGATTCCTGCTTCCACATACACACAGGGATAAAGGGACCCTTCTATCATACTTTTCTTTTTCTTTTAGGAAAGTACAGTCCTTAGTTGCAGTGATAGTGTACTTAGAATTTTGCTCATCACCCTTACACAAAAAGGACAAATTTCAGAAAAATGGAAAAGAAGCCCCAGTGGAATAACTTGATATCTCCTTGATTACACAATAATGACACCTGGGCAAGGAGAGAGGTGGAACTACAGGCAATATTCTCAGCAAGTGGCTGTGTGACTCTGTTACTCTTTAAATCACAGGAATTCCGTGCCATCACAGACAATACTATTTAATTTCAAGAGGCAGCTATCATTAGACTTTCCATATTTTAATCTCAGTTGATGAAATAAGTGCTTGTAATTTTGTGTTTGATGCTCTATTCCTCAAATTTTGGGGGTAACTCTTCAGTCCGTTATTTCTACAAGTTTTTTCATTTTTACTATACTTCCATAGGTTTTCTCCACTCTTCATAAGGGCTAAAGTACAGAATATATATATATAAATTATTTCTGTAGAAGTTTGTTTTGTATCGGCAACACACCCTTCTTTTGGATTCTTTATTAATTCGTCCTCTTTCTAGTGACTTGTTACATAGCTAGTTAACACTTGTCCAGTGGCACAATCTAACTCCCTGGTTCTTAAATGTTCTTGTGAAGAAGCATCTCTCTGGGTGTGTGTGATAAAAGTGGATTTGTAAACCCTTCTCCAGACCTTTGGGATGTTGCTTCACAAGTGTGCACCTTGATATTTTTAATAAATGGTGTTTATGGATTTTGATTTTTGAGAAACACTGCTAAAGATTCACCAACTTTGTTTTCCCAACAGAATGACTTGTTTTCCTGATTGATTGGGTGTTTACAGTTTTGTTAAATGCTTCAGGGTCAGTCATTACTAGGAAAGAAAGGTATTTCAGTTGTAATAAAAAAAAAATCCTTTGGATAGGACACCTTGGGTGGCTCAGCAGTTAAAGCGCCTGCCTTCAGCTCAGACTGTGATCCTGGAAACCCGGGATCGAGTCCCACATCGGGCTCCCTGCATGGAGCCTGCTTCTCCCTCTGCCTGTGTCTCTGCCTCTCTCTCTCTCTCTCAAATAAATAAATAAATAAATAAATAAATAAATAAATAAAATGTTAAAAAAATCCTTTGGATATGAACACATGATAATTTATGAGTTATTAGAATTGTTGATGGTGCTCAGATTCCTTTATGTTTCTTATTTAAAGAATGATATGTAACTTTAAAATTTTATAAGTAGCATCAGTAATCAAGCAAATAAACTTTTTACATATATATACAGTTTATTAAGATTTTAGGCAAATTACCAAACCTATCGAACAGATTCTTTCAGGAAAAATGACTGAGGATATATCATAATACTACTTATTAGGGAACCAAGATTAGGCAATAAAAGACTTAGGGCACCTGGTATATGAATATATGAGAAATTTAAAATAAATATTCAAGACTGTTTCTAATATACTTTTTTTTTTTTTCCTAGAGTAAGGGAGGTCTCAGGTGCAGAATGTGAACCTCATCTTACTGTGTAAGTGATTTTAGCAAAAGACCTCAAATGCATTTTATTGGGAGGATGTCTAAAATAATTATTCAGTCAAGAATATGAAAATGAGGGATTATATGCTAATAGAATAACTATTCAATACATCCACCAAGAAAGTAACTGGCAAAAATTATTTTGTATGAATTATTGAACACTTGATTCCAGGGTGAGCATTAGTAAAACAGATGAATAAAGGAATTGCATTCAGAGAAAGTTAGAAATGTAATTGGTATTGAAAAAAGGATTTTCTAAACTTAGTACTCAATTAGTTTAAAGTTTCTTTTATTGATACTGAACAGTAGAATTTAAAGAGTTTATTAGACACAAAAAAACAAAACTATTTTTGAAATTGATTGTTCAGAAATTACTTGAGTAGACCTCGCTTTAGATTTAGTCCGATTTGATGGCCGCCCAATTGATTATGACATGGTCAGTGAAGAGGTGTGTTCAAATGGTTAGTGTGGGGGAAGGACAAGAGTAGGAAGTGGAGATATGGAAGGCAATGAGCCTTGCAAAGCTGAAATAAAGAATGTTATAGTAAACCAATGCATTCAAAGGAAATATAATCTGACTGGCCTCTTTAGGAAAGAGAACTAAGAGGTCTGATTACAAGCAGAGGAGGGCAGGGGAATTTGATGATGATCTCAATGGCAAAGTACAGAAAGGAGTATTTATTGTTAACTATGATTTACTGCTGATAAAAAAAAAAAGAAAGGTAGAGTGAGAATCATAATGATTGTGGGACCCATTCCCAGTAAAAGTGTGTGTTTATATTTAAGTGGAATTGCATCAGGCTTGGACTAGCAGTGTGCTCTCAGAGAAATTTTCTCGTTTCTGTTTCTATTTCCCGAATTCTAATTCTCTGACTTGAATTGCCTAATTCTGACTTCTAATTTTAATTTATAATTCTAACTCATTCTTGGAAATTCTCATAGGAAGTCTGGTCAGTTCCATTTCCAAATTATTTGGTGTCAGATCTGCCCTTTTATCTTCATCTCTATTGCCACTGCCCCCAACCCAGGCCGCTACAATCTTTCCCAGGGACTGCCATGATTATGACTTGTCTCCTCACTTCCACTCCTCCTCCTTCAATCCATTGTCTACACACCACATCTCCTTTAAAATAGAAAACCAATCATATCTCTGATTAAGATCATTCAGTGGTTTGTGATTTCACTTAGAATACCTAAAGCCTAACTTCAAGGGCTTGCATAGGTGTTCCCTTATGCAGAATTTCCACCCTACTCTCCACCACCCACACCACCTAGCCACTCCTCTTTCTCTCCATGCCTCCCCCTTGCCATACTCATTCCAAACAAAGTCCTGGCTCAGTACCTTCATGCACAATCTAGTTTACCCTCTGCTTGGAATGAGTTTTCTCGATCTTTGTCTGTGGTATATTGTTCAATAAGACCGCCTATGAGTAATCCACTGAAAATAAATCACCATTATTCTTCAAAGCATTGTGTCCTTTTCCATTACACTGTATACCGCTGATTGGAATTTGATATTTATCTGAATGTATAATATGCTATACTCTTCATGTTCTACTTATGTTCTATTCAGTACAGTTCATATATAGCACTTAAGATGGCATCTGGTATATAGCAGATGGTCAATAAATTTCAGTTTAATTAATGAGTGAAGAAGTTAAAAATAGAAGAGGGAGAGGAGATTGGGTAAGCCGAACTAGAGCAATAAACCATCACCATCTATCCCAACTTATTTCAGGTGTGTCTCTCCACCTGAAGAGGGAGAGGAAGTTACTGTTTTATTTTATTTTATTTTTTAATTTATTTTCTTTTTTTTTTTTTTTTTTTGAGAGAGAGAGAGCACACACACAATTGGGGGAAGGGCAGAGGGAAAGGGAGAGAGAGTCTTACCCAGTCTTATCTTATCTAGATCTAAGAGCTTTATGCTTAGCTGGAAGCCTGACCCAGGGCTCAATCTCATGACCCTGAAACTGTGACCTGAGCCAAAAATCAAGAATCAGATGCTTAACCAACTAAGCCATCCAGGTGCCCTGGAAATTACTATTTCAGAGATACCATGATAATTTGTAGGTTGAAATTTGCTGTGGGCCCCCGCACTGTGGAAAACATGCTCATTAGCAGAAAGATGCAGTGAATATTAATATGGAATTCATAATTTTTCATTTTATGTTATATTTTACATTTCCATTCATTTTACATCAAATCAGCTAATTGCATTGCTATAATATTTTTAGTGGTTCAGGTTATGCCACTGTATGGATTTTCTATGATTCTTTTTTTTTAATGTCAGTGATTATTATATTTAAAATATCAGATTGCAGGAACTCCCTGTATGAGTATCAGGATTTTATTCATGAAACAAATGATACTTGAGTGGCAAAATGAAAAGCCCATCCTCCACATTCCAAAACCATTCTGTGTGTGCCATCATTTGGCAATTCTCATGTTTTTTCTCTTGCTGTGGTTGTTGTATATATGTCTTATTCTGACTACTGACTTTGTAGTTAAGCAACAGTGGGCATTGGGGAGTAACTATTATGCATCTTGATACAGAACATGCTTAGTAAGTATTTGTTGAGTGAAATATAAATTATCCCTAATTTCAGTAGATTCTGTTCTCTTAAAAAAGAGCCAAAAAGCTATTAGCTAAGGTCAGATTTGGTGTGGGATTTGCAGACTGTTGACCCTTGTATTTGTTTGGGTGGTTAACATTTTAATAGAGAAATCTGAAGTAGGGAAAGAGGATGGGATTCAAATCAATATTTGCTTTTTCCTAGAGAATCTTATGAGAAATGTTGAGTAGATTCAATATTTAAAATACTGGCTTTTGGATACCATTTATTTACATTTAGTCACACGTCTTCATTAGTACAAATGATCAACTTTTGGCTGCATGGCTATAACTCTTAAGATTTTCATAATAAGTCAGGAGATTGAGGGAGACAAACATCTCTCATGATTTTTTGAGTTCTCAGTGTATATCTGAGTGTGTATCTCCCAACTAGGATACCTGAAGTTCCAAAAGTCGTGGAAAGACCTTTAATATGCTATAAAGAAATGGGCGGATAATGTATAAACTTAAAAGTTAAATATATCTGAGTGTGAATCTTTCCTTTACCATTTACTAGCTTTGTGGTATTGAGGAAATTATTTCACCTCTCCAAACTTCAGTTGACCTGCCTGTATAAAAAAAAAATAAATAAAAATAAAAACAAAACAAAACAAAAACAAGAAAAGTACACTTCCACCATGGATTGTGAGCTTTTTTTTCTGTGAATTGCCTTTCCTTATTATTTGCCCATTTTTCTATTTAATAATCAATTTTTGTTACTTATATATACCATCTAGTCTGCGTACTCACCTTTTGTTAATTATATGTGTGTCAAATGTCTTTTCCTAGTCTTTAAATTGTTTTTACTTTTGTTGATTTTGTGTGTGTATAAATATATAATTTGCACACATTTTTTTATTTAAAGTGTTAAACTTATACATTGGACTAAATTATTGTGTATGTCTTCTATATCTCATTAACAAATTCTTTCCCATCCGCAGTATCATATGTTGCTATATTTCTTCTGAAAATATTATAAATATTTGAGTTGAGACTTTTCTCAAAGCAAGCCCCGGGACAATAATCAAATTGCAATGAGCTTCTATGGGAGTTGAGATCAGAACTGATAGGAAATGAGAGCATGAGACTGGGAGAAGGAGGCACCCAGCAAATGATGCATTTTTGAATAGGCCACAGGTTTGGGCCACTGTGAGTCAGTCCCTCTGGGAAACTGTGAAAGACAGTGGAGAATTTGAGTTGTCCTTGAGGGCAAACATGGGAAGTCCAGTGTTTTCCGGCCTAGGCTAAGGGTGGTTCCCAGGGCTGTTGTCTCTGAGGCATTCTCTGCCTGTCCCCCTAGAGGGCAGTTGAAGGCAACAGGCACAATCCAGATGCTTGCATAGGACATAGCTGCACATGGTGCTGGACCTGGATGCCTGGGAGCATGGATGGGGTGCCCACAACATCGCTAAGATCTTTGACATCTTTTTTTTATTCATTTTGTGAACTAGGGATCAAATTTTATCTTGTTTTATAGAGATCACCAAAGTCCTCAGTTACTGAATACTTCTTGGGCACCTGGGTGGCTCAGAGGTTGAGCGTCTGCCTTTGACTCAGGTCATAATCCTGGGATCTTGGGATCGAGTCCCACATCGGGCTCCCCGCAAGGAGCCTGCTTCTCCCTCTGCCTGTGTCTCTGCCTGTCTTTGTGTCTCTCATGAATAAATAAATATATATTTTTTTAATTACTGAATGCTTCTCTTTGCTACCACATTCCATTTCTGCCATCCACCAAGTTTTCATATGCACAGAGGTGTGCTTCTGGGCTCTTGGCTCTGTTCTCTTGATCTGTTTGTTTCTCATCTTTTGCCACTCCATGGGTTTTCATTAATTTATTTTTAAAATGTAGTGAAATTTTAAATAATCAAGTACTTCAAACCAATACAGCGAATACGTGTAAAGCAGGCAGCTCTTTCCCTCTCTTTATCCTTCCTCATCAATATTTTCTTGCTTTACTTTCCAAGAATGATTTTTAGGGTCTGCTTGACAAGTCATACATGTGTGTGCAAACACACTCACATACACTGTGAAAATTTTTATTGCTATTACATTAATTATACAAGGTTATGTGACAACAATGACATCTTAAATATTTAATCTTACCATATTGGAGAAAAGCTATTTTTGTTCTTTGTTTTTTTTTTTTTTTCTTTCTATGAGTTTAAAATATCTCACTATTTCCCATAAATATTTTTCACCTTCTGTGTAAAATTTATCCCTTTTATTTTTGAGGAGTTTTCTTACTCCTGTTAATTTTTTATATTAAATTATCCAATAGGTCTCTGTTAGTATGTATGTATGTATATATGTATGTATTTACTTATTTATTTGTTTTTGTTAGTCTAAAGGAATGGTTTTGTCCCCAGAAACTGTGCCAAAATCTATTATTAGTAAAGAGTATGGATTTTCTTGTCTTTTCAGTAAAGATATTTATATCTGTAATTAATTAATATTTTTCTTCCTTTTTATCTTCAGAACAAATATTATGTTTTCTTGACTTATTGTGGTATCTAATATCTTCAGTCCAGTATTAAAGAGGCCATAGGGGACATTTTAGAGTGCTCACCAATTATGCTTTTCACATTGGATTTTGTTAGAATGGCCATATCAACTTAAAAAGTCTATTCCATTTCCTTGTTTGCTAATATTTATCATTGAAAAAATATTGAATTTTATGAAATAATTTCTCTACATCTCTTCAGATGATTACATATCTGTCTCCTTCTCTCTGTTAATGGGGTTGCATTCACTAATAGATTTTGAATGTTGAACAATTGATTTCCTGGGAAAACTTACTTTAATATTCTTTTGAGTTGGCTTGCTAGTAACTCAAAATTTTCTTAAGCAACCATTAGCAATTCTCCATTGTTCTCATTTTCTTGGTTGGTGTCTGTATGAATATTTCAAATTTAAAGAAAAGTTGGGTAACTCTGACCTTTTATTTTATTGTCTAGAGCAGTATGAATAAAATGTACACCATTTGGGGTGTGTGTGTATGTTTTCAAAGATTTTAAATTACAAGTTTGTGCTTTTCAATTAGAAAATTTCACTAATAATTCAACTGTCCATTTTTTCCCAAGTTTTCATATATAATGGGAAAAAAAGTCTGATGTAGCCATTGTTTATACATTTCTAGTATAAAGATAATTGTGTCCTCTTTGGATTCCCTAATGAATGAAGCTCATCTTTTTTGTTTTATTTCTATGTATCTTTCATAAAATTTCAAAGGTTTTTCTAGTTTATTCTTACTTTTAAGTAACTAGGATTTTTTCTTTATTTATGCTCTAAATTTTTGAGGGCTTTCTCTTATTTATCTGTTTGTTTTTAGTTTTTGTTTTTTTTTTTTAAAGGCTCCACACTCAAAGTGAGGCTTGACTTATGACCCAGAGATCAAGAGTTGCTCACTCTACAGCCAAGTACCTCTTGGAAATTTGTACATTGTGTCATCTTCATCCAGTTCTTCAACCTCCAAACCCAACACACTTTGGCAACCATAAATCTAACCTCTTTTTCTTTTTTTTTTTTCTGACCTCTTTTTCTATGAGTTTTTGTCTGTTTGTTTTTTGTTTCCATACGCCAGTGCGATCACACAGGTTTTAGCTTTCTCTGTCTTCTTTCACTTAGTACGATGCCCTCATGATTCATACATGTTGTCACAAATAGCATACTTTCTTTCTTTCTTATGGTTGAGTAGAATTAAGTATATCACATGATCTTTATGCGTTCATCTGTTGATGGACACAGAGTTTGTTTCCATGTTTGGGCCGTTATAAACAACGCTGCAGTGAACTTAGGGATGCAGATCTCTATCTTCAACATACTAATTTCCTTTTTCTTGGCATATATTTCAAGAAGTGGCGTTGCTAGTCATATGGTAGCTCTATTTCAATTTCTTTGAGGAACCTCCATATTGTTTTCCAACAACTTATAATCCCAACAACAGTGCACAACAGTGCCTTTTTCCCCTCCATCATCACCAGCATTTGTTATCTCCTGTCTTTTTGATGCTAGCTAACTCTAACAGGAATGAGAAAATCCTTCATTGTGGTTTAATATGCACCTTCCTGATGACTAGTGCTGCTGCGCACCAACATATTTGTCTTTTAGACTCTGTAGTTGCTGTTGATAAGCCTGCTGCCATTTTTTTTTTTTTTTTTATTCCTTTGCCTATAATCTCTTTAAACTTCTGGTTGCTTTAAGCATTTTCTCCTCTTCTTGAATGATGTGCAGTTTCATCAAATGAGTCAAAGAATGAATTGTAATCAAGATTGATGTACTTCTTTAAGCTAAGAAAGTCTAGTTTTTTCTTAGTTCTAAGAAATCTTCCGTTAATATCTTCTACAACGTTGCTTCTCTCTAGTTCTAATAACAGCCCACATCTGGAACACCCATCAGATATACATCAGACTTCTCCTGCCACTTCCATATCTCTAGTTCATATTTTCCATTTCTTTGTCAAAACGAACTCCATTTTGAGTAGTCCCACAGAGCTATCCTCAAATTCGTGACTCTTCAAGATTTTATTTAATGTGTTTTCAACTCATCCATTGAGTTGTGAATTAGGTGGGACTGTATTTCTCAAAGTTTGTAAGTTGTTTCTTTTTTTAAATTTGCCAATTTAAATCCACAATTATTTTCATTGAATCCACTATTCAATGTATGCAGTAATTTTAAAGACAAATATTTTGGATGATTTTTAAAATTGTTTTGTAATCTCAAGTTCATGTAGGTTTAATTATTTTTATTGTTTGTTAGTATACCATATCCTGTGATAATTTGTTTACTTGTGTGGTTAAAATGCTTTTTATGTTGTTGTTCTTTTGTTTTTGTGACCTAATCTCCAGTGGATTTCTTTCTCTCCAGAGTTCTTCTGCTCCCTAATTGTAGAAGTATCCCTATAGAGAAGTTCTGTATGTCTTTCTTGCAAGAACCTGGTGATTTCACCAGCCTGGAACAAGTTTGTTTTGTTTTTGTTTTGTTTGTTTTGTTTTTTAATGTTGATTTCTCAAGTTAGCATCTATTAATCTGTAGTCTGTAACAAGTCGGTTTTGAGCTGATTATAGTTGAAGGTATAATTTCCAGCTAGATCCAGGGCAGATGGAACAAATCCTAGATTCCAGAGTGTATAAGCAGAGTTTCTGTTTCCTCTTTAAAGGACACCTCCCGGGATTTCAGCTCTGTGCACGTTTCTCTTTCAGCTCCTTGTCTGGTGCAGAGAGACCAGTTTTATGCCTGGTGGACATTAATGTCTAGCTCCTGGCCATTAAGGACCTGCATCTCAGTCTCTATGCCTTGCAGTCCCTGAGGAATCAACTCCTATGCTTATAGCTCTGGCTTAGAGTTCCCGCCTTTATTTGTAGCACTTAAAGTTTTTTTTTCTTCTTCTGAGTATATCTGTGCATATAAAATAAATGTTTATTATATTTTATCCAACATTTCTATGCATTGTGAGTGAGTCGGCCTCAGCTCAGTCTGCCATGTTACTGTAAATTCTAAAACATTTTTTCTTTTTTTTTTAGGAATGTCTGCCACATATCTGGGGACCCTGCTGTGAATAAAAAAGCAGGGGTTTTATTTTTTTCTGGTAACTCAGGCAACAGAAGTTGTGCTAGAATTTTCAGAATTTCTTTTCTCTCTTTAAAGAGTTTTAAAAAGACACAGCAAGGATGGGAGCTTCTTCTATTTGCCTTCCCCAAGAAATCCTTAAAATCAATAGTTGATAGGAGGCATACATTCTGAGAGGATAAAGTACGTCCGGGTCAGATGCTGGGCCCCTGCTCTTCAAGAAAAAGAAATGCATGAAAATAAGCCAATTAGTCATGTCTGATATGATATATGCTAACAGGAAATCTTTCTATCTTTTCCTGTACTAATCAACCCGTATCTTTGAAATGGCGAAATTTTTTTCCTCTGGGTGGAAGAAACAATAAATATGATCTGATAAAGATTGCATGAATTAGCTATCACCACCTTAGAATTTTTTTTTTTTTACCACCTTAGAATTTTACCATTTATAGTTTATTTCAGTTGTTATGAATGGGACATTTTTTACCTAGTCCACAAATGTCCTTCCTTCTAGCAAGACTCATGTTGTATCTTCACACATGCAGCAGCCTGACTTCATTGTGTGCGCACAGGTAGATGGACATACAAACAAGGGCAATGAAAATGAGGAAGGATGAGATTATTTTTATATTGTAGAGAGATGAAGAGTAATTTTCTTTCATCGGAGTTCTGGTATAAAATAGGGCTTACGAGAGACAGAGGGACATGGAGAGAATTGGGATGGAAGAGCGAAGAGAGGCAGATGTAGTATTGGATTGGACTTGCTGTGTCCTTTAGAAGGGAGATTTACAGGAAAGGAAATAGAACAGATCAGGGGTTGACACATTACAGGAAATAGGTGATGTGGAATATAAACAGGCAGACCCAGTCCTGGTTTGTAAAGCCTTTTTGACAGGCTGTGTCATAAACATGGTTCACGTCAGTGTATTGAAACCCTAAATGTGCCCTGGATGCCATGTGGGAAATTCTAATATCAAAGCTGTAGAGTAACATATTGGCAGGAGTTCTTTCTTCGTCCTGAATTGTAGCTCCAGTGAACGTTACTTTGAGGTGAGGTGTTGTCCAGTTAAAGGTACATTTAGTACGAGGCAATTAAATTATAGATGAAGACATAGAGTAATAGAAGGAGGAAGAATTAGTATGTTCACTAACCATGACCGATGAATAATTATTCATGAAGAGGGAAAGAAAATGACATTAATGAACACCTATTATGTGTAAGGCATCGTCCTAGGTCATTTATAATGAGAGAATAGGTACTTATAAAGGTGATTACAGTCTCCCTCACAATCCAGCCTCAATGATCTGAAGCCCACTGTGCTCTTGGAGACTCGCATCGCGTTTTGTTAACATGCCAGTTGAGTAGAAATAAGTCAGTGATATCTGATTAGAGTGGATTTTACCCTTCCCTTAAAAATGTATTTCCATATTAAGTGTAGTGACTGTTTTAAAATATTTGAAAGGAAAGAAATATTTCTACCACAACTACCACAAGAGCAGCTTTTTATCTACGCAAGCGATCTCCTGATAATATAAAGACATGAATGTATTTTAGTAGAAAGTGTGTCAGTTGCTCAGATTTTTTTTTTACAGTCCACCTTTGTTGCTGCTGTTGATGCATATGTGAAATAGATGGGTACAGCCATCATTTACAAGGTTCACATGTGGTTCTCAGCAAATCTAGGTCATCTCTCAATATCAGGATGCTAAATTGCGTATAAAGCAGGTCAGCTATCCTGCACCGCTGATTTGTAGCACCATGACAGCCTGCTATTTGCCTCTTAAGAGTTAAATTGTGTCTGCTAATCCCAGCTTTTAAGCAGCTCGTCCTGACATTGCTTAATTTACTTGTAACCCTTATAACAGACTTTTAGCAGAGGGGATTGGTCTTTGTACTGGATTGAAAACTGGCAGTCCCATAGGAAATTGAATAAAAACTATTATCATAGTTAAGGTTGCCTATCATTCTAATTATAATTCACATCCAATAATGAACACCTTGTTCAATAATATTTAATTCAAATCATGATGCTGAGTATAAAATTACATATCGAGAGAATTCATTAGAAGTTTCAAAAGTAAGCTGAGTAAATGTGCCTCGGAGAATGTATTTGATGAATTTGTAAAAGTATTTAAATTAGATCTGTAAAGTATTATGAAAATCCACAAGGGATGCACAATTAGGCGAATAAGCTCTTCAAGGCCAGGAGCTGCTGGGCATTCATTGTAAAATGCTTTCTGATATATTGTTTATGCAGAGTAGAGATCCGGGCGGGGGCACAGGGATATACAACAAAGCAGAAATGCAGCAGAGGTGACGCCAAAAGTAATTGGCTAAAAAGTAAGTAATTCCGTCATAATTAGTTCTCTAGCCTTTGCCTACATATTATCATATGTCACTGAAGTGTTTTAATATGAGACAAATGGTTATTTAATTTATGCATGTTTTATAAAGTCTGTAATGTATGAGCTTCAGGAATTATTCATTCATAACCAAGTCCTCTTTCAAAATATCGTGTGTAGGTTAGACAGTGCTGAGTGTACAGGCATGTAACTTACAACACTTAAACAGATTATGTCCACATTGATTTTATCCTGGTATATGGATGACATATGAAAATGTCCACTTTTAGTCACGTGGTGCTCATTACTCCATAACCAGGGTAATTTTACAATCAAATGAACATATCTCTTGGTTCATGCATTTATTCATTTGTGTATTCATTTAATTCATTCAACATTTATTGAATGGTAACTATATTCTAGACATTTTACTTGAATGCTGATGAGGAACCAGTGAATATCAAGAAAAATGATCTACCATAAAGTGGAATTGGTGGTTTATATCCTAACAAGGGAGAAAGTAATTTTGTAAATAGCCTTGCTAACAGCGTACCATTGGAAAATGAAATAAATTATTTAAGGAAGGGGTTAGCAAACTTGTTTTGTGAAGGGCAAGATAGTAAATATTTTGGGTGTTGCCAGCTGTGAAGTTTTTGTTGCAAGTACTCAGGTCTGCAGTTGCAATGCAAAAGTGGCCATTGATGGAAGACATAAATGGTTGCCTATGACCATGTTCCAATAAACTTTATTTACAAAATTGGGTGACAGTTTTGAATTTGGCTCATAGATGGTAGCCTGACAATTTCTGCTGTAAATAAAAGAATTATCATCATGTGAAAGCACAAAAAATGAGTCGGTTCTAGAATGAGCAAGGAGGAGGTAGTAAATATTTGACCAAGGAAGTAACATTTATGGTGAGATGTGAACAACAAATAGGAAATGATTGGATGATGTGTGAAGGGGAGTTTTTAAGAGATACCTGGATAGCCATCCTGCAAGAAGTAGATGCCTACTCCACGAGGTTTATATTATTATTCCCACTCTACATCTGAGGAAACTAGTGCTCAAAGAAGCAAAGTGACTTACCCCATGGTTGAGCTGAGGTTCCAATCTTTATCATTTTAATTCCAAAATCTCATCTTCTTCCCATTTTGCCACTCTGCTTCCATTGAGTATAACACAGAGACATATGTAAACATAGCTCCTTTACCCTCAGGATTTTGTAACCCATTACAAATTCTTTTGGATTTACATTTATAGGGTAAAATACAAATTCTAAACTTACTGTTGACAAACCTTTACCATTTCCTGATGTGACAAAGACCAAGAATAGATTCATGAGGGCATGTTCACAGAAAACTTTCTAAAACCCATTTGTTATGTTCTACTCCCAGCTCCTCTACACTTAATACATCACAAAGCAAACTTTCTAGAGGGACAGAACCCTGTTGGTTATTTTAGAATGGACCTTGAGTCCTAATGTCTGGGATTTGATTTATTGATTGCTATAAGGCAGTGCAATGGGAGATTTACGAGATTGAAGTAAAAAGAGAAAATAAATATCTTTTGGTTAGCAGTAGAGTTAATACACTGGAACAAATGCACTTTTTTAATACTCTATGAATAAGTAAATATGTTTTATAAGCATGAAGATACATGGGTGTGTGCTTTTTTATTACAGTTTACATTTCACTTTCTTGTCTTAACTCTGATCCAATAAACACCTTTATGCATCTTGATTAGTCCTATCCCTAATGGACAGAAGGCCATTTTATAGTGTCCAAACATTCTGTGAACTCTTTTTTAAAGTGGTAGGTAAAATTTACTTCAAAACATTGTTAAATAAAATACGCAGCCTAAGAAAAAGCAATAAAAAACATATGATTTGTAAATACTTATTTTCCATAAGAGTTAAATGATATTTTAATACAGTATCCTTAGCTGACACATTGAAAAAGAAGCATTATAGCCTGACAGAATTGAGAAAAAACCTGATTTCCATAATTAAGGAAATGGAAAAGAAGATAAGAAATGACTCTTTTTCCCCCCTTTTATAATGTACAAGCTGGCCTAAATACATGCCTGGAATGAGGTTAGATTGACTTTAAAGTGAACGTTGCTTTATTCAATTTGATCAGAAAGAGCTTAGATGGGTATGGATATGAACAAGAAAAGGAGCTATAAATTCTAAGAATTGTCATTTTCTAGTTAATTCTATTCTGAAATGAGGTTTTTCTTAGCTGTTAGGAAAGAAAAGGGCCATTAACTAGGCATTAACAAGCAATTTCCAGTTCAATTTTGCAGATAAAAATGTTTGATTAAAGATAGTGTCTGTAGATATTTAGAGGCGTCAGTAAAACCAAATGTCAAACTTAAAGGGACTTTTGTGTTAGGTTTTCTTGTGGCCACTCTATCTTTTCATGGTACAGTTGAAACTTTTTTTTTAAGACAGAAAGTATTTAATGACTGTCAATTAATAAAGAAAAATGCATTGAAACTTATTTTCCCATGATGGTTATTTCTCTCCAATTAAGAGAAAAATATTCTCAAAGATCGAGTATGTGAAAATACAAACATATAATGAAATATCGCCATGACAACATTTAAGCTGATGCAAAAGAAAATTATTCTATTCCTTTTTTCACGTACCATTTGACCACTTTAGACCAAACATTTGAGTCAAGCCACTAACATGCCATTTGTTTCAAAACACAGCATTATCTATTCTTTACAATATAATTTTATTAAACTATAAACTGTTTGGTGAGCACCATGAGATGTTTCAAGTAGTAAAATGGAAAGCCAATTCTCTAAATGTCATTGCACTGGTCTAGAACTCGGACCTGCTCAGTAATGCTTTGTGAGACCAAACTGACTGTAGGAACAAACAAAAGACATGAAGCTAGTTCAGGTAGTATTTTCCAGTCTCTTAAACATTCACTGGTAACTCACTAGTCCCATGAAGATTGTAAGAAATTATCTTAAATATCCATGACAAATCTTTTATGACTTGAAATATGGAGGTTTTAAAAAAAATACCTCTCTCAATAGTTTTATCCCTCTCTGTTTCATTTTACATGCTTCTCTGATGGGTTTATTTAATTGTATGAAGCTGGATTACTGTCAGGCGTAATAGCAGAATTAGCAGAGACATTGGGCTCTCTGGGGATGAGCCCATGACTTGCTCATCTGTGAGTAAGACCTGATGTCTCTCATTGTGCCTGGCACATTGTGCCTGGCACATCAAACACCATTTGTTTTTGCAACAGGAACATTTGTTCTGGTTGAGCCAAACAGTTGTTAACTGGCATAATAATAATGACAATGAGGCCAATACAGCTACTACCAACACCAATATACTCTGTGTTTGCTAGAGGTACACACTGACCATCCTTTATTTTGGATAAGAAATTTTAGTAGATATAATTAAAAGGGATAGAGGCTCTCTTTAATCAAATATTTTATCTTTGATTAAATTGTAGTTTAAAATAATCAAATAAACTTTCCTTTGTCAGTGTAAACCTTTCCTAATCATCGGCCTGATGCCAATTTCTCTACTTTATTGATATTTGTAGAAGGGTTAGTAAACAGAACAATAAAATTAGTCCACTTTTTCTCTTGAAATAAAGTCCTTCGTTCCCAAGGCCAAAATGCACACTGTTATCACTGGATTTCCTTATCTTTTCTCTCCCACATGGAAGCTGATATAAGTCAATATATCAATTTCAGATTTGCCCCTATTCTTTATTGTCCTACTGGGTGTCCCCTCTTTAAATAACAACTAATTTAGGGGCGCCTGGGTGGCTCAGTAGGTTAAGCATCTGCCTTTAGCTCAGGTTATGGTCTGAGGGTCCTAGGATCAAGCCCTATATTGGGCTCCCTGCTCAGTGAGGAGCCGCTTCTCCTTCTCCTGCTCCCCTGCTTGTGCATACTCGCTTGCTCTCACTCTCTCACTCTCTCTCTCAAATAATAAAATCTTATAACTAACTAACCAGCTAACTAACTAAATAATAACAACAACTAACTTATATTAGGGTATATTGTCATAATCTTGTATATTAATGAAAGTATTTACATCCCTTTGTATAGTCCTGTGAGTTAGAATAGAATGTTCTAGAATGACAGTGTGCCAGTGGCTGCTTCTGCCCTTGACCTCTTGGACTCCCTGGACCACTCTGTATTTAAGTAGAATGACAGCTTGGAGACACCATGTGCAGTTACCACAAGGGGAAGAATACTAGAGGTAGAGAAAGGTCTCAGACATCTGTGGGCTCACCAGACAAACATAGCCATGTGAATAAACACCAACAGAAGAGCCACCTGTCTGAGTTCAGCCCAGATTGATGATCTGTAATCATTTAAAAAAAATTAGGCCACTGAATTATGGTATAGTTTATTATGTATCACAGACACTCCAAACAAGTATTAAGAAAGACCTAAAGGGTAGACAGTGTTAGCTGAGGAGTTCCGGGAACTAAGGACAGAATAGATTCATTTTCCTTAAAGGAAAAAACAAAACAAAACTTATAATTCTTGGGTGAGAAAAAAAAAAAATCCACATGCTTGAGTAAATGAGAAAGAATGTGAGAGTGTGTGAGGGGGAGTAAAGGGAAAGGAGAGAGAGAGACAGAGAAGAGAGAGAAGGAGATAGAATTGAGAGAATGAACAGTCAAATAGCAAGTGTGGCTTGAGTTTAGTTAGTAATAGAAAGTGGCTCAAGATGAAGCCAGGAAAATAGACAGCGAGTAGATCATACAGGGTTCTAGGAACTGCTTTAGGGCTTCCGGATTCATAAGCAACTGAAGGGTTTTAAGGAGAGGAGGGAATATAAAGAGTTTACATTTTAAATATATGAATTGAGTGACATTATAGAGAATCAATAGAGAAGAACCAAAGGTAAAAATAGACAAAGGATAACACAGTATTTCAGGTGACAGATGGCAGAGACCTGTCATCGGTTACAGCAATGCAGGGGGGGTGTAGTATACTGAAGTAAAATATATTTTGGAAAATTAATCAAGTGATTTTTTTAATGGACTGAATATGGACGGTGGAAGGAGAGCAAAATATGAATACTGATGACTCCTTGATTTCTGGTTTGTGCAAATAGTTTCATAAAGGTTGCCAGTTACTGAAATGCATAGCCCGGGGATAGAATGGATTTGGGATAGGTATTTGGGGAAGGGTGATTCCGAGTTGCGATTTGGCCATTTGTGACATCTTTTTAAGGCAACTGTGAGCTACCAAGTAAGGATCTCAGTGAAGCACTTGAATGTAAACATATCTGTGGCTCAAAGGAGAGGTCTGAGATGGAAATATGTATGTGAGTAACATGCACTTGGATGTATTTGAAGTCCCTGGAGTTGAAATAATGTCCCCAAGGAGCATGCAGGGTAAAAAGAGAAAAGGATCCAAGCTTAAACTCGAGCAATTTGTTTGCCTGTGATTTAATTCAGGAAGAGGAAGGGGGAGAAATGAACCCAGAAGGTAGTGGTCTAAAGGATGACACAAGAACAAGAACAGTGTGTCCCAAAATGCAAGAGAAAAGCTTTCCAAAGTTAAGAGGGTTCTTTGGGTCAACATTGAAAGGGAGTTCCCACTGGATTTAGAATCTTGTGTTCATTGGCAATGCAGAGAAGAATCATGGTGACAAAGGCTAGCATGGACTGAGAGCAGAATATGAGGTTGGGGAGGAGAGAGACTCTGGGTTGGTCAAGTGTTGAGAGCATAGCTACGAAGGAGGTGAAGTGACTTTTGTCAGAAACCAGAAGAGCGTGTAGGGTAAAGGGATGAATATGAAGATGTTCAAATACCAGTTTTAAATAGGTGGGAAGAATCCAGTGACAGAAGAAGTTGAGGGTACACAAAAGAGAGAATAAACAGGGACTCAATAATACATAACGCTTGTAGACAAACCAAACTTCACTTGGTCTCCTGCCACCTCTTTCGAGAACTCTCATGCTTTCCCAGGCTGCGCATGTCTGCCTCAGGCCGTGTCCCTGACTGTGGTGCGCTGAGGCATGCCTCCCAGACACCTGCATGGCTAACTCTTTTCCCTCCTTCAAATTCCTTACTCCAATGCTTTCTTCCTCAGAGACGCCCCACCTGCCCACCCTGTGTGAAATTTACTAGTCTCCTCTCGCAATTCTTCCCCACCTTCCTCACCTCGCTTCCACTCCCTCTCTCTCTCTTTCATAGTACTTATCACAGTCAGGAAGTGATTAACTCTGGTCTGATCATAATAACTATGATTTTTTTAATTACTATTTAATAATAATACCTAGTACATTTACTTAAAGATTTCATTTATTTGAGAGGGAGACAGAGAGATACGACTGGGAAGAGGGGGAGAGGGAGAGCTGTGCTGAGCAGGGGAGTCTGATGTGGGCTCCATCCTGCGGGTCTGGGACCCTGAGCCGAAATCAGATGCTTAACTGACGGAGTCGCCAGTGCCCTGCAATCTAATATTACTTATTTAATATTTCCTCCCCAGGAGAGTTTAAGCTCTGTCAGAGACTTGTGGAGAGTCTTCTGTTTTGTATTGTTTGTTTTGTTTTGTTTTGTTTTGTTTAACTCATAGATCCTTCTAGGCTCTGGCATATTCCTCTGCTCCTTTCATAGCTTAGCAGTCTCTTCTCAGTGGCCTTTCATGGAAGTATGTGTCAGAGATGAGTTGAGGGAGGTGTTCGCAGAGTAGATCTTTAATGCATCCCTTTTTCAAACATCTTGTCATTGTCCTCATGGTGGGATCCCTATCCCCTCCCTCTTTTCTCTTCCACCCATACGCTCACACCGCTGGAGAGATCCTTTATTCCCTCCACTTCTTGAACCTTTCTTCAAGGCTTCTCTCATAAGTAATTATAGTTTATGCATTACTTCTGTCTCTGTTAATTCTTTTGCATAGAGAATGGGAATCAGAATCTGTCTTAGGACTATTCCAGATGCTGTAATAAACAAAACCATAGATGGAGTGGCTTTAAACACATGAAATTTGTTTCTGACAGTTCTGGGAGGCTGAAGTCCGAGAACAGGGTGCCAACATGCTGGGTTCTGGTGAGAGTCCTCTTCCCAGTTACAGATGGCCTCTTCTTGTATCCCTCACATGGTGGAGAAGAGAGAGAAGGAAGCCTGGGGCGATCTGTAAGGGCATCTAATCCCATCATGGGGGCTCCACTTTCATGACTTCATCCATCCTAATTATCCCCAGAGGTCTTCCTGATACTCATTGCATGGGGCATGGGCCTTACATGAATTTTGGGAGGACACAATTATTTAGCCTCTATAACACTACTCCCAATAGTCTCTGCCACTGGAGCTGGGCACAGCCTATGCTCTGCTTTATGACCTCTGGGTGCTTATTTTCAGTAGCATATGAGAGAATCTTAGAATACAAGTCCTGCCTCTTAGTAGCACCTCTGCTTTAATGGTGTTAGTAGGTTTAAAGAGTGTCTCTTCCATTACAGCTAAATAAACAAGTTTCTACTAAAACTGTGTATGTGTTAGAGAAGTCCTGATGATCCTGTTAATTAAATTCTTAGTCAACCGAGGACTGCCTGAGAGGATCACAGGACTATCAAAAGTGACTAGAAGTAATTGTCATTTGTTTTCCTCACCTGAGAGAGAATCATTCCAGAAACATTCTTCAGCTTAACCAATTCTCAGCTGTTTCTAACACATGCATGAGTTTATCCTCCACACTAACAAAGTTCTGAGTACCTCCAAAATGTTGGATCTGGAAATACACCTCTTTCCTCATCTTGATGGAGCTGTATATTTTTGGACCATGTGTGTGTTTCTGTGTGAGGAGAGAGAAACTGATTAATTTAAAGCTTCTCATCATAGAGTGTGAATGCTCATGGAGATTGTGATGTGGATATAGTGTAGAACAAGATGTCTTTCCTGACAGAGGTCAAGAGCAGAGCAGATTGAGTGGTGAAATTCACAGATGTTCTTGGTCTAACGCAGAAGGAAGGCATATAGCTATAATCAGTCTCACTTTGGCCCAAATTGAGGTAGCTTGAACAGGCATGCCTGGAGTTCATTTGAGCAATCTTGTCCAAAATTAAAGGAGTATAAGTAGAAAAATTTATTTTGAGTCTTTCTTGGGGGGAGGGCAAACTGTAATAAAAAAATAAGAAAAGGAAAATAGGTGAGGGTGGGATAAACTCCTAGGGAATCATTTATAAAAATAAAATGGAAATTACAAAATATATGTAAGCTGCAAACTTATGGGGAACTATAGCAACCTAAAAGCAAAAACGGAGGAGAGGCAAATCCGAAAGCTTTCACAAGCTTGGGAGTAACGATCCACCCCGAGCATGAGGTTTGAAAGAAATAAATGTACTTGTGATCTAAATATATCTGTCTTCCAGGGAGGGACAACAGAATAATCATGGAGAAGGTAGAGATGCATAGAAGACCCTCCCTTCTGATTTGAGTAGATTTGCTCATACCCATTGCAATCTTGTCAAGGATTAAATTTTTTCAGGTTGAGAATTACACACACACCACACACACACACACACACACACACACACACGTAACAGTTATACAACACTGAAGCTGATGAATTAGTGTTTGCAAAAAGTGCTCATTTGGCAAGTAGGGGCTATTGCTCTCGTATCCCCATCTTGACCTGGTTCTAGGTCGAATGCACAATGAAGGCATCTTTAGGAGGGGAAGGAGGGGCTGTTTAAACCTCTGGGTTGTGGGACATGCCACTTGGGAGGAATCTTGCTGGGAGAGAGAACAGGCTCTCACATTACATAGACCGAATGAAAGCCAGAGTCTAACCCAAAGAAGTCTGGGGACAATCACCCAATACATCTAAAGGAATGGCTGAGAGTGTCTTTCCTGAGCTTTGGGGTAAAGAGAATTCAAAGAAGCCAAGGAGGTCTGTTTCTTTCTCTTCACAAACCTTGTTTCCATTGTGTTAATAAATTGTCAAGCAAGTGTGAATATCTGTGTTACTGAACAAGCTGGACTTGGAGTGGACAACACAGGAAACAACTTAATTACATTTCACTGCTGACACCTGAAACCCTGCATTGAGTCATTCTTCCTATCCCTGGACAAAGCTGGAGCTCGGGTCATTCGGTCCTTCTGGTCACCTTTCAGGCAAACAAACAGCATGGCGGCTGATGGGAAGCATACTCTGCGTTCTCCATTCAGTTTGCAATTTCCCGTCCCTGGCTTTGGTCCAACTCAAGCTCCAGGAATGCGACTTCACGCAGGTTGACTTTCCTCTTTTTCTGCTCTTCCTGCCCTTCTCACCACCTGTGGCTCCAGGGCTGGGAAGGTGGGAGGGAAGAATGGTGACCCTCTCCTGGGTGTTGTCTGGCGTGACCATGCCTGCTCTGACTGCTTGGATCCCTTCCTCAGGCCCGGCATGCTCTTCCACTCCACACAGGCTCTTTAGGACATACTTGAGTTTCAAATCTCTTAGACCAGGTTCCTCTCAGACAACCTCATGTCTAGCTCCTCCTCCATGCTGTCCACTTCAGCTTGATAAATCTGGGAAGTGTTGGCCATCCAGCTCCTCCCCCCTCTTATAACTGTGCCAACCTAGGCACCTTGCAAGCCTTTGGCCTGGGCAGGCCTTGCAGGGAACACCAGCCCTGGGCCCCACAGATGTGGAAAACAAGGCACAGGGTCTCAGTTGCTCTCATCTGAGCTCTGCTCTGGTCCCTTCAGAGTGGGAAAGCAGAAGACTTTTCTGGATCAGCATTGGACCTGGGCTGGGGTGGAAGTCAGTTGCTTTTCCTGGACAAATACTCCCAGTTATCCACCTCAGGCATCCTAAAGGGCCTTCTCATTTGACTTGAAGTAGTGGAGAAAAAAACATCTTCTCCTCCCTCACTAATTATGTGCATGAAGTTTCGGAAGGATGGCTGCCACTCCTTTGCAGTGAGCCCTTTATATCAGCTTCACTTGGAGTGAGTGGTGGACTAGGACATCCAACCAGATCATTCTGTAGCCAACCTCTGACTCAGCTGAAGTTCCCAGACAAGAAAAGACCCCTAATGTCTCCACTATGCTCTCAAAGTGCATCAGGTCTGCAAACAGAAGGGACGAATCAATAGAGCAGAAGACAGGGCCTCAGTGGTGGTTTGGACTAACTTGAAGCCAACATTTTTGGGTTGAAATGAGAAAGGCATGTGACGCCTGGAGATTCAGCTTGAAATCGGTGGCTACATGAACAAGCTTGGGAAGATTGGATGGACAAGGTGAGGTGAGGTCACAGTTAATGAAATCCTACAAGATGGAATTAGGGAGCAAAGGCTGCAAATGAAGAGCCATGTGCTCTCAAGGTATAACATGAACAGCTATAGCTCAGGATGATGACTGAGAGCTATGCAGGGGAGATAGTGGCTGCACTTGGATCACCACATCCTTTGTGCAAGTTTTTAAACTTGATACCAAAAAAAAAAAGAAAAGAAAGAAAAGAAAGAAAAAGAAAAAAGGACAGACAAAAGAGCTTCAGGTGCCTATGATGTAGGGCCAGAGCAGGAGCCCTGGCACAGGTTGGGAATCCATGGACTGGGATCCTGTCTGTCTGGTTTGGCAGTTTTCTCCAGGGGCCTTGGGCAATGAGTGGCTCCTGATAGATATTCAATAAATATTGATCAGATTGGAAGAGAATGCATTTGGGGGCTGGAGGCTTGAGGTGTGAAGATCAATTAACAGGCTACCATGACATTAAAGGGACCAAAATTGAAGAACCAAAACAGGGATTAAAGAAGAATTGGAAAGGTGACTAAAGAATAGAAATATTTTCATTCTTCAAATGCTTCTGTTATTCAAAGTTGGGCAAAAGAGATCAATGTAAGGGCTTAGGACAAAAACAGAAATAGAGACAATATTGAAGTAGATATGTTTTCAGGGTAATTAGAAGAAGCATGTGATAATAAATTGATAACCAGGCTTAGGTATAAAGAATCAGGAGTCATGAATATAGAAGTCCTTGAATCTAGGAAGCCTTTTGTTTTGTTTTTTAAGTCATTTAAAGACTTAGCCTAAAGAATCTAGAACAACAACAACAACAAAAATAACTAAGAATCAGCTTTTTGTTTAGCCAGCTATGCTCAGGGAATATTTAGTGTGCACCAAACAGTGTATAAAGCTCTTTGAATACATTGACTAATGTAATCATCATAATAAATATGAGGCAAGGATGAATCTTATCACCCATTATTGAGAGATAAAGAATGAATATTTTGTCCAAAGCCATAGGACTCTGAATGATTGGTTCAGTAGTTGGACTGAGGAGCCCTCAGTTAATTCTACAGCTAATTCACTGTAGCTGGCTCTAGGCAGATGGAAGGCATGAGAGAGCAGGACAAAGAAGAGGAAGAACAAGAATGGGAAAGTACAGAAAACTCCAAATCTTGTCTAAAAGGAGATAGTAGGTATCAATGATGAGATGATTCAAATAATATTCCAGGAAGATGAGAGGGAATGAGTAATGAGAAAAAGACCTGCTAGTCAGGAGCGTCATTCAGCAGAGCAGCCCAGGAATGCTAGGGACCTAGGGAGGTGAAGGACTTGAGGGCAAATTTACCATGTTAGTCAACAAATGGAAACAGAAAGCATGAAGGTGCCAACCAAAAGGCACGCAGGATCAAGGGAAATTTTTCAAGATTTGCAATAAAAATATATTTTAAATTCCAGGATGGAGCTCCACAGGAGTTTGTTCAACATTCCCAGGGGATGGAGTCTACAGAGAAAAGGTTCAAAAATGCTAAAGGTCAAAAAGATGATGGCATAGGTCTTGGAAACAATGGTATAGAATGACTCCAAAGTGAAGAAATGTATAAAATTATGTAAAATTCTTCTGATATTAAAAAAAGTTCAGATGGTTTAAACAAGCCTATTCTTGAGGGGAAAAAATGTATCAAAAGGAATTTCTGACAGGAAGAAAACCAAACTGGAACCTCTGGTCTCATATGTAAACAATGCCCAAATATGAATTGCATGATCTGGATAAGAGACTCAGATCTTTGTATATTATGCTGCAAAAAATTGTTCATTTAAGTCCACAGCAGCTCTTCTAATCAATCTCCAATTATCCAACTCACTAAATTAATGATGTTCTCCATTTTTTTCTGAAAATATGTAGCTCACGCTCTTGAATGGTCTGGGCTACTAAGCTATACTTGAGAATGCCTTTATGTCAACTCCACATATTAGATAGAATATTTACCAAGAGTAAGTTATGAATTTCTCCAATCTGTTCATATAAACAGAAATACTTGATATTTCAATTGTGTAATTTAGTTAACTATTATATAACAGATGAAATATTTAAGTGCAAAGAATTGTCTCTACTAAAGCCAATTTAGAAGACTTCATAAGGATTGTTGGGAGTTGTGGATCCTTGGTATCCCTACTTAGGACGGGAGTTAGGCAGATGGAAATCAGAATGTCAGCGTTATTAGTGGTAGAATTAAGATTGAATATGCAACCTAATGGTGACATTGCAAACACATTTTGTAATGTGTCATTCCAGAATTTCATGGCCAAACTTATGCTATCACAGGTAACTCTGGGCAACTGGAAAATCTTACCCCAGAGGGGAAAGCTCATTCCCATGGAGAGGCAGAAATGTTATCTGTCATGTGAACAGGTTGGGTTCATGACAGAGAAAGAAATTATCGGATCCAAGCAGGTTTGAGTGCTTCTCCTGAACTCAACCAGTAGGTACCTTCTTCCTGCTATGGAGAGAGAAAAGTGATCAGTAGGATTAACTGTAATTGATTTTGTTCCAGATGAAAGTAATTCAAGGAAATGGAGCACCCTCCGCAAATGCAAGCCATACCACTCATACACACGCACACTCTATACATGAGGTAGAGGCAAGACAACTATGAAATATGCAGGAAAACTACAAAAATCTGGACCAAATTTACACTCAGATTGAATTTATAATTCAATTTTAATGGAATCACAAGCAGATATAATAGGTAATTTATTAAGAATGTGTTTTATGCAGGGCTGCTCAGTGAACCCCACTCTCAGAGAAAAGCTCTCAACTGTGCAACGCTGAAAACTGTGTATTTATGTGTTTAGAGTTACGACGTTAATAAAAGGAAATTACCATTTCTCCTTTTAACTGACTTTTTAAAGTTAAACAACTACAGCACTGGTTTCAACTTCTCCATTGTTTGATAAGACTTCCATTAACCCTACTTTTCTAGGTTTTTGTTGCACCCATTTAAAAAAGCCTGGCTGATATATCACCTTGAACTATAAGGGAAAACGATTGCTGGGTACGTAGATCAACCCGACTCATTTCTTCTTGCCTTTATTCTTTCCAAACTGACAAGTTGTGATCTTGTACAGGCCCTGGGATAAAATGGAGAGTTAATAAGACTTAACTTTATAGTCACAGTTTTGTATTTATATAAGGAGTTTTTATTTGCAACTCATACTATGCCGAATATTAGTTTAAGTCTTTATGAGAAGATGCTGTGAAGACTTTCTTAGGGGACACACATAGGGTTTTTGGATTGTAATGTTAAGTCTGACCTGAGTTAAAGAGAGAGAAGGAGGCATATCTACTTCAATATTGTCTCTATTTCTGTTTTTGTCCTAAACCCTTACATTGATCTCTTTGCCCAACTTGAATGATACAGAAGCATTTGAAGAATGAAAATATTTCTATTCTTTAGTCACCTTTCCAATTCTTCTTTAATCCTGTTTTTGGTTCTTCAATTTTGGTCCTTTACAGTTTCCTGAGCACTCTGCTCTTTCCTCTGCCCATGGGGTTCTCACTGAACTTTCAAGGTTTAAGTTACTTGAGTAACAAGTGTCACCCTCCACAAAGCCATCTGTTCTTCCCTCCTCATTTAAACTCGTGCCTTCCTAAGTATTCCTCTATCGCCCTATCATTAAACTCGTAGGTATGTCTGTTGGCCTATCTAAGGTTTCTCCTACCTTAAGCCCCTGACTCCCTGAGAGTACAGATGAGTTTCTTTACCAGGATAGTGCCCAGCACAGTGTTGATACCTTGACTTACTGGCTGATTGGGTTACACGGAGAAAGGAACGCATGAAAACGTACCGCCAGCATGAGAAAATAAGACCCTGTCCAATGGGACAGGAAAAAGATATCATTTATTAATGAAGTTGTTTTTTTTTTTTTTTTTTTTGCCATTCAGCTAAGAGCACCCTAGTTTTGGCCTGGTTTCTCCCATTGATTTAACAGACAAAGGTTGGAGGGGGGGTTTTGCAGGGCTTTACACCTCCCTCCTTTGCTTCATAATCATTTAGTTATAACTTCACTTTATTTTTATAATTTTCATATTTCTGTCCTATCTCATTACTTATCTCTCTATGAATTCTTCAGACATTTACTAACATACATTGTGTCAGATGGGTCCTGCTTCTTCGTAAATAGATGCGGTCATTCTATGTGAGAACTCTCTGAATTCTAAGGCACAAAAGAACATCTGCAGTGTCCCTCTGACCCCTACAAATAGATTCCTGCTTCCACATACACACAGGGATAAAGGGACCCTTCTATCATACTTTTCTTTTTCTTTTAGGAAAGTACAGTCCTTAGTTGCAGTGATAGTGTACTTAGAATTTTGCTCATCACCCTTACACAAAAAGGACAAATTTCAGAAAAATGGAAAAGAAGCCCCAGTGGAATAACTTGATATCTCCTTGATTACACAATAATGACACCTGGGCAAGGAGAGAGGTGGAACTACAGGCAATATTCTCAGCAAGTGGCTGTGTGACTCTGTTACTCTTTTTTTTTTTTTTTTTTAAGTTTTTTTTTATTTATGTTAGTCACACAGAGAGAGAGAGAGAGAGAGAGAAAGGGAGGCAGAGACATAGGCAGAGGGAGAAGCAGGCTCCATGCACCGGGAGCCCGACGTGGGATTCGATCCTGGGTCTCCAGGATCGCGCTCTGGGCCAAAGGCAGGCGCTAAACCACTGCACCACCCAGGGATCCCTCTGTTACTCTTTAAATCACAGGAATTCCGTGCCATCACAGACAATACTATTTAATTTCAAGAGGCAGCTATCATTAGACTTTCCATATTTTAATCTCAGTTGATGAAATAAGTGCTTGTAATTTTGTGTTTGATGCTCTATTCCTCAAATTTTGGGGGTAACTCTTCAGTCCGTTATTTCTACAAGTTTTTTCATTTTTACTATACTTCCATAGGTTTTCTCCACTCTTCATAAGGGCTAAAGTACAGAATATATATATATAAATTATTTCTGTGGAAGTTTGTTTTGTATCGGCAACACACCCTTCTTTTGGATTCTTTATTAATTCGTCCTCTTTCTAGTGACTTGTTACATAGCTAGTTAACACTTGTCCAGTGGCACAATCTAACTCCCTGGTTCTTAAATGTTCTTGTGAAGAAGCATCTCTCTGGGTGTGTGTGATAAAAGTGGATTTGTAAACCCTTCTCCAGACCTTTGGGATGTTGCTTCACAAGTGTGCACCTTGATATTTTTAATAAATGGTGTTTATGGATTTTGATTTTTGAGAAACACTGCTAAAGATTCACCAACTTTGTTTTCCCAACAGAATGACTTGTTTTCCTGATTGATTGGGTGTTTACAGTTTTGTTAAATGCTTCAGGGTCAGTCATTACTAGGAAAGAAAGGTATTTCAGTTGTAATAAAAAAAAAAATCCTTTGGATAGGACACCTTGGGTGGCTCAGCAGTTAAAGCGCCTGCCTTCAGCTCAGACTGTGATCTTGGAAACCCGGGATCGAGTCCCACATCGGGCTCCCTGCATGGAGCCTGCTTCTCCCTCTGCCTGTGTCTCTGCCTCTCTCTCTCTCTCTCTTAAATAAATAAATAAATAAATAAATAAATAAATAAATAAAATGTTAAAAAAATCCTTTGGATATGAACACATGATAATTTATGAGTTATTAGAATTGTTGATGGTGCTCAGATTCCTTTATGTTTCTTATCTAAAGAATGATATGTAACTTTAAAATTTTATAAGTAGCATCAGTAATCAAGCAAATAAACTTTTTACATATATATACAGTTTATTAAGATTTTAGGCAAATTACCAACCTATCGAACAGATTCTTTCAGGAAAAATGACTGAGGATATATCATAATACTACTTATTAGGGAACCAAGATTAGGCAATAAAAGACTTAGGGCACCTGGTATATGAATATATGAGAAATTTAAAATAAATATTCAAGACTGCTTCTAATATACTTTTTTTTTTTCCTAGAGTAAGGGAGGTCTCAGGTGCAGAATGTGAACCTAATCTTACTGTGTAAGTGATTTTAGCAAAAGACCTCAAATGCATTTTATTGGGAGGATGTCTAAAATAATTATTCAGTCAAGAATATGAAAATGAGGGATTATATGCTAATAGAATAACTATTCAATACATCCACCAAGAAAGTAACTGGCAAAAATTATTTTGTATGAATTATTGAACACTTGATTCCAGGGTGAACATTAGTAAAACAGATGAATAAAGGAATTGCATTCAGAGAAAGTTAGAAATGTAATTGGTATTGAAAAAAGGATTTTCTAAACTTAGTACTCAATTAGTTTAAAGTTTCTTTTATTGATACTGAACAGTAGAATTTAAAGAGTTTATTAGACACAAAAAAACAAAACTATTTTGAAATTGATTGTTCAGAAATTACTTGAGTAGACCTCGCTTTAGATTTAGTCCGATTTGATGGCCGCCCAATTGATTATGACATGGTCAGTGAAGAGGTGTGTTCAAATGGTTAGTGTGGGGGAAGGACAAGAGTAGGAAGTGGAGATATGGAAGGCAATGAGCCTTGCAAAGCTGAAATAAAGAATGTTATAGTAAACCAATGCATTCAAAGGAAATATAATCTGACTGGCCTCTTTAGGAAAGAGAACTAAGAGGTCTGATTACAAGCAGAGGAGGGCAGGGGAATTTGATGATGATCTCAATGGCAAAGTACAGAAAGGAGTATTTATTGTTAACTATGATTTACTGCTGATAAAAAAAAAAAGAAAGGTAGAGTGAGAATCATAATGATTGTGGGACCCATTCCCAGTAAAAGTGTGTGTTTATATTTAAGTGGAATTGCATCAGGCTTGGACTAGCAGTGTGCTCTCAGAGAAATTTTCTCGTTTCTGTTTCTATTTCCCGAATTCTAATTCTCTGACTTGAATTGCCTAATTCTGACTTCTAATTTTAATTTATAATTCTAACTCATTCTTGGAAATTCTCATAGGAAGTCTGGTCAGTTCCATTTCCAAATTATTTGGTGTCAGATCTGCCCTTTTATCTTCATCTCTATTGCCACTGCCCCCAACCCAGGCCGCTACAATCTTTCCCAGGGACTGCCATGATTATGACTTGTCTCCTCACTTCCACTCCTCCTCCTTCAATCCATTGTCTACACACCACATCTCCTTTAAAATAGAAAACCAATCATATCTCTGATTAAGATCATTCAGTGGTTTGTGATTTCACTTAGAATACCTAAAGCCTAACTTCAAGGGCTTGCATAGGTGTTCCCTTATGCAGAATTTCCACCCTACTCTCCACCACCCACACCACCTAGCCACTCCTCTTTCTCTCCATGCCTCCCCCTTGCCATACTCATTCCAAACAAAGTCCTGGCTCAGTACCTTCATGCACAATCTAGTTTACCCTCTGCTTGGAATGAGTTTTCTCGATCTTTGTCTGTGGTATATTGTTCAATAAGACCGCCTATGAGTAATCCACTGAAAATAAATCACCATTATTCTTCAAAGCATTGTGTCCTTTTCCATTACACTGTATACCACTGATTGGAATTTGATATTTATCTGAATGTATAATATGCTATACTCTTCATGTTCTACTTATGTTCTATTCAGTACAGTTCATATATAGCACTTAAGATGGCATCTGGTATATAGCAGATGGTCAATAAATTTCAGTTTAATTAATGAGTGAAGAAGTTAAAAATAGAAGAGGGAGAGGAGATTGGGTAAGCCGAACTAGAGCAATAAACCATCACCATCTATCCCAACTTATTTCAGGTGTGTCTCTCCACCTGAAGAGGGAGAGGAAGTTACTGTTTTATTTTATTTTATTTTATTTATTTTATTTTTTAATTTATTTTCTTTTTTTTTTTTTTTTTTTTTTTGAGAGAGAGAGAGCACACACACAATTGGGGGAAGGGCAGAGGGAAAGGGAGAGAGAGTCTTACCCAGTCTTATCTTATCTAGATCTAAGAGCTTTATGCTTAGCTGGAAGCCTGACCCAGGGCTCAATCTCATGACCCTGAAACTGTGACCTGAGCCAAAAATCAAGAATCAGATGCTCAACCAACTAAGCCATCCAGGTGCCCTGGAAATTACTATTTCAGAGATACCATGATAATTTGTAGGTTGAAATTTGCTGTGGGCCCCCGCACTGTGGAAAACATGCTCATTAGCAGAAAGATGCAGTGAATATTAATATGGAATTCATAATTTTTCATTTTATGTTATATTTTACATTTCCATTCATTTTACATCAAATCAGCTAATTGCATTGCTATAATATTTTTAGTGGTTCAGGTTATGCCACTGTATGGATTTTCTATGATTCTTTTTTTTTTAATGTCAGTGATTATTATATTTAAAATATCAGATTGCAGGAACTCCCTGTATGAGTATCAGGATTTTATTCATGAAACAAATGATACTTGAGTGGCAAAATGAAAAGCCCATCCTCCACATTCCAAAACCATTCTGTGTGTGCCATCATTTGGCAATTCTCATGTTTTTTCTCTTGCTGTGGTTGTTGTATATATGTCTTATTCTGACTACTGACTTTGTAGTTAAGCAACAGTGGGCATTGGGGAGTAACTATTATGCATCTTGATACAGAACATGCTTAGTAAGTATTTGTTGAGTGAAATATAAATTATCCCTAATTTCAGTAGATTCTGTTCTCTTAAAAAAGAGCCAAAAAGCTATTAGCTAAGGTCAGATTTGGTGTGGGATTTGCAGACTGTTGACCCTTGTATTTGTTTGGGTGGTTAACATTTTAATAGAGAAATCTGAAGTAGGGAAAGAGGATGGGATTCAAATCAATATTTGCTTTTTCCTAGAGAATCTTATGAGAAATGTTGAGTAGATTCAATATTTAAAATACTGGCTTTTGGATACCATTTATTTACATTTAGTCACACGTCTTCATTAGTACAAATGATCAACTTTTGGCTGCATGGCTATAACTCTTAAGATTTTCATAATAAGTCAGGAGATTGAGGGAGACAAACATCTCTTCATGATTTTTTGAGTTCTCAGTGTATCTCTGAGTGTGTATCTCCCAACTAGGATACCTGAAGTTCCAAAAGTCGTGGAAAGACCTTTAATATGCTATAAAGAAATGGGCGGATAATGTATAAACTTAAAAGTTAAATATATCTGAGTGTGAATCTTTCCTTTACCATTTACTAGCTTTGTGGTATTGAGGAAATTATTTCACCTCTCCAAACTTCAGTTGACCTGCCTGTATAAAAAAAAAAATAATAAAAATAAAAACAAAACAAAACAAAAACAAGAAAAGTACACTTCCACCATGGATTGTGAGCTTTTTTTTTCTGTGAATTGCCTTTCCTTATTATTTGCCCATTTTTCTATTTAATAATCAATTTTTGTTACTTATATATACCATCTAGTCTGCGTACTCACCTTTTGTTAATTATATGTGTGTCAAATGTCTTTTCCTAGTCTTTTTTTTTTTTTTTTTTTTTTTTTTTCCTTTTTTTTTTTTTTTTTTTTTGTTGTGTGAATTTTTTTTTTTTTATTTATTTTTATTGGTGTTCAATTTACTAACATACAGAATAACACCCAGTGCCCGTCACCCATTCACTCCCACCCCCCGCCCTCCTCCCCTTCTACCACCCCTAGTTCGTTTCCCAGAGTTAGCAGTCTTTACGTTCTGTCTCCCTCTCTGATATTTCCCACACATTTCTTCTCCCTTCCCTTATTTTCCCTTTCACTATTATTTATATTCCCCAAATGAATGAGAACATATAATGTTTGTCCTTCTCCGACTGACTTACTTCACTCAGCATAATACCCTCCAGTTCCATCCACGTTGAAGCAAATGGTGGGTATTTGTCATTTCTAATAGCTGAGTAATATTCCATTGTATACATAAACCACATCTTCTTGATCCATTCATCTTTCGTTGGACACCGAGGCTCCTTCCACAGTTTGGCTATCGTGGCCATTGCTGCTAGAAACATCGGGGTGCAGGTGTCCCGGCGTTTCATTGCATTTGTATCTTTGGGGTAAATCCCCAACAGTGCAATTGCTGGGTCGTAGGGCAGGTCTATTTTTAACTGTTTGAGGAACCTCCACACAGTTTTCCAGAGTGGCTGCACCAGTTCACAGTCCCACCAACAGTGTAAGAGGGTTCCCTTTTCTCCGCATCCTCTCCAACATTTGTTGTTTCCTGCCTTGTTAATTTTCCCCATTCTCACTGGTGTGAGGTGGTATCTCATTGTAGTTTTGATTTGTATTTCCCTGATGGCAAGTGATGCAGAGCATTTTCTCATATGCATGTTGGCCATGTCTATGTCTTCCTCTGTGAGATTTCTCTTCATGTCTTTTGCCCATTTCATGATTGGATTGTTTGTTTCTTTGGTGTTGAGTTTAATAAGTTCTTTATAGATCTTGGAAACTAGCCCTTTATCTGATATGTCATTTGCAAATATCTTCTCCCATTCTGTAGGTTGTCTTTGAGTTTTGTTGACTGTATCCTTTGCTGTGCAAAAGCTTCTTATCTTGATGAAGTCCCAATAGTTCATTTTTGCTTTTGTTTCTTTTGCCTTCGTGGATGTATCTTGCAAGAAGTTACTATGGCCGAGTTCAAAAAGGGTGTTGCCTGTGTTCTTCTCTAGGATTTTGATGGAATCTTGTCTCACATTTAGATCTTTCATCCATTTTGAGTTTATCTTTGTGTATGGTGAAAGAGAGTGGTCTAGTTTCATTCTTCTGCATGTGGATGTCCAATTTTCCCAGCACCATTTATTGAAGAGACTGTCTTTCTTCCAATGGATAGTCTTTCCTCCTTTATCGAATATTAGTTGCCCATAAAGTTCAGGGTCCACTTCTGGATTCTCTATTCTGTTCCACTGATCTATGTGTCTGTTTTTTGTGCCAGTACCACGCTGTCTTGATGACCACAGCTTTGTAGTACAACCTGAAATCTGGCATTGTGATGCCCCCAGATATGGTTTTCTTTTTTAAAATTCCCCTGGCTATTCGGGGTCTTTTCTGATTCCACACAAATCTTAAAATAATTTGTTCTAACTCTCTGAAGAAAGTCCATGGTATTTTGATAGGGATTGCATTAAACGTGTATATTGCCCTGGGTAACATTGACATTTTCACAATATTAATTCTGCCAATCCATGAGCATGGAATATTTTTCCATCTCTTTGTGTCTTCCTCAATTTCTTTCAGAAGTGTTCTATAGTTTTGAGGGTATAGATCCTTTACATCTTTGGTGAGGTTTATTCCTAGGTATCTTATGTTTTTGGGTGCAATTGTAAATGGGATTGACTCCTTAATTTCTCTTTCTTCAGTCTCATTGTTAGTGTATAGAAATGCCACTGACTTCTGGGCATTGATTTTGTATCCTGCCACGCTACCGAATTGCTGTATGAGTTCTAGCAATCTTGGGGTGGAGACTTTTGGGTTTTCTATGTAGAGTATCATGTCATCGGCGAAGAGGGAGAGTTTGACTTCTTCTTTGCCAATTTGAATGCCTTTAATGTCTTTTTGTTGTCTGATTGCTGAGGCTAGGACTTCCAGTACTATGTTGAACAGCAGTGGTGAGAGTGGACATCCCTGTCTTGTTCCTGATCTTAGGGGAAAGGCTCCTAGTGCTTCCCCATTGAGAATGATATTTGCTGTGGGCTTTTCATAGATGGCTTTTAAGATGTCGAGGAATGTTCCCTCTATCCCTACACTCTGAAGAGTTTTGATCAGGAATGGATGCTGTATTTTGTCAAATGCTTTCTCTGCATCCAATGAGAGGATCATATGGTTCTTGGTTTTTCTCTTGCTGATATGATGAATCACATTGATTGTTTTACGGGTGTTGAACCAGCCTTGTGTCCCAGGGATAAATCCTACTTGGTCATGGTGAATAATTTTCTTAATGTACTGTTGGATCCTATTGGCCAGTATCTTGTTGAGAATTTTTGCATCCATGTTCATCAGGGATATTGGTCTGTAATTCTCCTTTTGACGGGGTCTTTGTCTGGCTTTGGAATTAAGGTGATGCTGGCTTCATAGAACGAATTTGGAAGTACTCCATCTCTTTCTATCTTTCCAAACAGCTTTAGGAGAATAGGTATGGTTTCTTCTTTAAACGTTTGATAAAATTCCCCTGGGAAGCCATCTGGCCCTGGACTCTTGTGTCTTGGGAGGTTTTTGATGACTGCTTCAATTTCCTCCCTGGTTATTGGTCTGTTCAGGTTTTCTATTTCTTCCTGTTCCAGTTTTGGTAGTTTGTGGCTTTCCAGGAATGCGTCCATTTCTTCCAGATTGCCTAATTTATTGGCGTATAGCTGTTCATAATATGTTTTTAAAATCGTTTGTATTTCCTTGGTGTTGGTAGTGATCTCTCCTTTCTCATTCATGATTTTATTAATTTGAGTCTTCTCTCTCTTCTTTTTAATAAGGCTGGCTAATGGTTTATCTATCTTGTTAATTCTTTCAAAGAACCAACTCCTGGTTTTGTTGATCTGTTCCACAGTTCTTCTGGTCTCGATTTCGTTGAGTTCTGCTCGAATCTTTATTAACTCCCTTCTTCTCTTGGGTGTAGGATCTATTTGCTGTTTTTTCTCTAGCTCCTTTATGTGTAAGGTGAGCTTTTGTATTTGAGTTCTTTCCAGTTTTTGAATGGATGCTTGTATTGCGATGTATTTCCCCCTTAGGACTGCTTTTGCTGCATCCCAAAGATTTTGAACGGTTGTATCTTCATTCTCATTAGTTTCCATGAATCTTTTTAATTCTTCCTTAATTTCCTGGTTGACCCTTTTATCTTTTAGCAGGATGGTCCTTAACCTCCACGTGTTTGAGGTCCTTCCAAACTTCTTGTTGTGATTTAGTTCTAATTTCAAGGCATTATGGTCTGAGAATATGCAGGGGACAATCCCAATCTTTTGGTATCGGTTCAGACCCGATTTGTGACCCAATATGTGGTCTATTCTGGAGAAAGTTCCATGTGCGCTTGAGAAGAATGTGTATTCAGTTGAGTTTGGATGTAAAGTTCTGTAGATATCTGTGAAATCCATCTGGTCCAGTGTATCATTTAAAGCTCTCGTTTCTTTGGAGATGTTTTGCTTAGAAGACCTATCGAGTATAGAAAGAGCTAGATTGAAGTCACCAAGTATAAGTGTATTATTATCTAAGTATTTCTTCACTTTGGTTAATAATTGATTTATATATTTGGCAGCTCCCACATTCGGAGCATATATATTGAGGATTGTTAAGTCCTCTTGTTGAATAGATCCTTTAAGTATGATATAGTGTCCCTCTTCATCTCTCACTACAGTCTTTGGGGTAAATTTTAGTTTATCTGATATAAGGATGGCTACCCCTGCTTTCTTTTGAGGACCATTCGAATGGTAAATGGTTCTCCAACCTTTTATTTTCAGGCTGTAGGTGTCCTTCTGTCTAAAATGAGTCTCTTGTAGACAGCAAATAGATGGGTCCTGCTTTTTTATCCAGTCTGAAACCCTGCGCCTTTTGATGGGGTCATTAAGCCCGTTCACATTCAGAGTTACTATTGAGAGATATGAGTTTAGTGTCATCATGATATCTATTCAGTCTTTGTTTTTGTGGACTATTCCACTGAACTTCTTCTTAAAGGGGAATTTTAAGAGTCCCCCTTAAAATTTCTTGCAGAGCTGGTTTGGAGGTCACATATTCTTTTAGTTGCTGCCTGTCTTGGAAGCTCTTTATCTCTCCTTCCATTTTGAATGAGAGCCTTGCTGGATAAAGTATTCTTGGTTGCATGTTCTTCTCCTTTAGGACCCTGAATATATCCTGCCAGCCCTTTCTGGCCTGCCAGGTCTCTGTGGAGAGGTCTGCTGTTACCCTAATACTCCTCCCCATAAAAGTCAGGGATTTCTTGTCTCTTGCTGCTTTAAGGATCTTCTCCTTATCTTTGGAATTTGCAAGCTTCACAATTAAATGTCGAGGTGTTGAACGGTTTTTATTGATTTTAGGGGGGGATCTCTCTATTTCCTGGATCTGAATGCCTGTTTCCCTTCCCAGATTAGGAAAGTTTTCAGCTAGAATTTGTTCAAATACATATTCTGGCCCTCTGTCCCTTTCGGCGCCCTCGGGAACCCCAATTAAACGTAGGTTTTTCTTCCTCAGGCTGTCGTTTATTTCCCTTAATCTATCTTCATGGTCTTTTAATTGTTTGTCTCTTTTTTCCTCAGTTTCCCTCTTTGCTATCAACTTGTCTTCTATGTCACTCACTCGTTCTTCCACCTCGTTAACCCTCGTCGTTAGGACTTCTAGTTTGGATTGCATCTCATTCAATTGATTTTTAATTTCTGCCTGATTAGCTCTAAATTCTGCAGTCATGAAGTCTCTTGAGTCCTTTATACTTTTTTCTAGAGCCACCAGTAGCTGAATAATAGTGCTTCTGAATTGGCTTTCTGACATTGAATTGTAATCCAGATTTGTAACTCTTTGGGAGAGAGGACTGTTTCTGATTCTTTCTTTTGAGGTGAGGTTTTCCTTCTAGTCATTTTGCTCAGTGCAGAGTGGCCAAAAGCAAATTGTATTGGGAAAAAGAGAAAAAGAGAGGAGAGAAAGAAGGAAGAAAGGAGAAAGAGAAGAAAAAAAAAAAAAGGGAAGAAAAAGAGAAAAAAAAACGGAAAAAAAAAAGGAAGAAAAAGAGAAAGAAAAAGAAAGGAGAAAAAAGGGGGTGGGGGAAGGAAACAAATCAAAAAGCAAAACAAAACAAAAACAAAACAAAACAAAAAAAAAAAAAAAAAAAAAAGAACCACCGGGGAGTATCTTCTGATTCTGTGTTCTTTAAGACCCTTGGCTTCTCCTGGAGGTTGTCCGTCTAGCTGGTGTTCTGGGGGAGGGGCCTGTTGTGCTGATTTTCAGGTGTTAGCAGTTGGGGGAGCTGCTGTGCCCCTGCCTGGTGCAGGGCTCGGTGGGGGTTGTTTACCCCGTGAGGCCGCAGGAGGAACAGCCCCAGTGTCGGGGCAGCTCTGGAAACCTGGATTCAGCTCCGGCAGGAACTCCGTCTGCAGGGCCTGGAGGCTTCGGGCGGGGCCGCTGATGTGCTCAGCTGGGGCAGGAGCGTCCTTGCTGTCCTGGGCCCTCCCGGCCTCTGCCTGTCCCGGGGGAGGCGGGATCCTGGGCTGTGTCCCGGCGCCCTGTGCTCCGGAGCCTGCGCTGGTGGATTCGCGCTCCCGGGCCGCGCAGCCCCCTCCGCGGAGCTGCCGCCCGAGCCCCTCCGAGCTGCTCCTGGAACCGCGCAGGCCCCTCTGCACGGAGCCTCTTCCTCTGCCCGAGCCCCTCCGAGCTGCTCCCGCCCCGCAGCCCCCTCCGCGGAGCTGCCGCCCGAGCCCCTCCGAGCTGCTCCGGGTCCCGCCGGGTCCCGCCGTGCGCGCTGCAGCCCTTAGGGAGCTCGGCGCACTCTCCTGGGCGCGCAGTTGCTGTTACTGTCCCGGGGAGCCCGAGGAGATCCTCGCCCTCCTGGGTCCTGCTCCACCTCCCCGCGAGCCCCTTTCCGCCCGGGAAGGTCTGTGCAGCTCCCGCTCCTCCGGGACGGGGCTCTCCTGTCCTGGGGACACTCGCCCCGGCCTCAGCCCGGCTCCTCGCGGGGCCCCTCCCCCTTGGAGGCCTTTGTTCCTTTACTTCTTTTTCCCCGTCTTCCTACCTTGATAGATGCGCGAACTCTTCTCACTGTTGCATTCCAGCTGGTCTCTCTTTAAATCTCAGGCCGAATTCATAGATTTTCAGGATAATTTGAAGGTTTTCTAGGTAGTTTGGTGGAGACAGGTGATTTGGAGACCCTACTCTTCCGCCATCTTGCTCCTCCCCCCTCTTTTCCTAGTCTTTAAATTGTTTTTACTTTTGTTGATTTTGTGTGTGTATAAATATATAATTTGCACACTTTTTTTATTTAAAGTGTTAAACTTATACATTGGACTAAATTATTGTGTATGTCTTCTATATCTCATTAACAAATTCTTTCCCATCCACAGTATCATATGTTGCTATATTTCTTCTGAAAATATTATAAATATTTGAGTTGAGACTTTTCTCAAAGCAAGCCCCGGGACAATAATCAAATTGCAATGAGCTTCTATGGGAGTTGAGATCAGAACTGATAGGAAATGAGAGCATGAGACTGGGAGAAGGAGGCACCCAGCAAATGATGCATTTTTGAATAGGCCACAGGTTTGGGCCACTGTGAGTCAGTCCCTCTGGGAAACTGTGAAAGACAGTGGAGAATTTGAGTTGTCCTTGAGGGCAAACATGGGAAGTCCAGTGTTTTCCGGCCTAGGCTAAGGGTGGTTCCCAGGGCTGTTGTCTCTGAGGCATTCTCTGCCTGTCCCCCTAGAGGGCAGTTGAAGGCAACAGGCACAATCCAGATGCTTGCATAGGACATAGCTGCACATGGTGCTGGACCTGGATGCCTGGGAGCATGGATGGGGTGCCCACAACATCGCTAAGATCTTTGACATCTTTTTTTTATTCATTTTGTGAACTAGGGATCAAATTTTATCTTGTTTTATAGAGATCACCAAAGTCCTCAGTTACTGAATACTTCTTGGGCACCTGGGTGGCTCAGAGGTTGAGCGTCTGCCTTTGACTCAGGTCATAATCCTGGGATCTTGGGATCGAGTCCCACATCGGGCTCCCCGCAAGGAGCCTGCTTCTCCCTCTGCCTGTGTCTCTGCCTGTCTTTGTGTCTCTCATGAGTAAATAAATATATATTTTTTTAATTACTGAATGCTTCTCTTTGCTACCACATTCCATTTCTGCCATCCACCAAGTTTTCATATGCACAGAGGTGTGCTTCTGGGCTCTTGGCTCTGTTCTCTTGATCTGTTTGTTTCTCATCTTTTGCCACTCCATGGGTTTTCATTAATTTATTTTTAAAATGTAGTGAAATTTTAAATAATCAAGTACTTCAAACCAATACAGCGAATACGTGTAAAGCAGGCAGCTCTTTCCCTCTCTTTATCCTTCCTCATCAATATTTTCTTGCTTTACTTTCCAAGAATGATTTTTAGGGTCTGCTTGACAAGTCATACATGTGTGTGCAAACACACTCACATACACTGTGAAAATTTTTTATTGCTATTACATTAATTATACAAGGTTATGTGACAACAATGACATCTTAAATATTTAATCTTACCATATTGGAGAAAAGCTATTTTTGTTCTTTGTTTTTTTTTTTTTTTTCTTTCTATGAGTTTAAAATATCTCACTATTTCCCATAAATATTTTTCACCTTCTGTGTAAAATTTATCCCTTTTATTTTTGAGGAGTTTTCTTACTCCTGTTAATTTTTTATATTAAATTATCCAATAGGTCTCTGTTAGTATGTATGTATGTATATATGTATGTATTTACTTATTTATTTGTTTTTGTTAGTCTAAAGGAATGGTTTTGTCCCCAGAAACTGTGCCAAAATCTATTATTAGTAAAGAGTATGGATTTTCTTGTCTTTTCAGTAAAGATATTTATATCTGTAATTAATTAATATTTTTCTTCCTTTTTATCTTCAGAACAAATATTATGTTTTCTTGACTTATTGTGGTATCTAATATCTTCAGTCCAGTATTAAAGAGGCCATAGGGGACATTTTAGAGTGCTCACCAATTATGCTTTTCACATTGGATTTTGTTAGAATGGCCATATCAACTTAAAAAGTCTATTCCATTTCCTTGTTTGCTAATATTTATCATTGAAAAAATATTGAATTTTATGAAATCATTTCTCTACATCTCTTCAGATGATTACATATCTGTCTCCTTCTCTCTGTTAATGGGGTTGCATTCACTAATAGATTTTGAATGTTGAACAATTGATTTCCTGGGAAAACTTACTTTAATATTCTTTTGAGTTGGCTTGCTAGTAACTCAAAATTTTCTTAAGCAACCATTAGCAATTCTCCATTGTTCTCATTTTCTTGGTTGGTGTCTGTATGAATATTTCAAATTTAAAGAAAAGTTGGGTAACTCTGACCTTTTATTTTATTGTCTAGAGCAGTATGAATAAAATGTACACCATTTGGGGTGTGTGTGTATGTTTTCAAAGATTTTAAATTACAAGTTTGTGCTTTTCAATTAGAAAATTTCACTAATAATTCAACTGTCCATTTTTTCCCAAGTTTTCATATATAATGGGAAAAAAAGTCTGATGTAGCCATTGTTTATACATTTCTAGTATAAAGATAATTGTGTCCTCTTTGGATTCCCTAATGAATGAAGCTCATCTTTTTTTGTTTTATTTCTATGTATCTTTCATAAAATTTCAAAGGTTTTTCTAGTTTATTCTTACTTTTAAGTAACTAGGATTTTTTCTTTATTTATGCTCTAAATTTTTGAGGGCTTTCTCTTATTTATCTGTTTGTTTTTAGTTTTTGTTTTTTTTTTTTAAAGGCTCCACACTCAAAGTGAGGCTTGACTTATGACCCAGAGATCAAGAGTTGCTCACTCTACAGCCAAGTACCTCTTGGAAATTTGTACATTGTGTCATCTTCATCCAGTTCTTCAACCTCCAAACCCAACACACTTTGGCAACCATAAATCTAACCTCTTTTTCTTTTTTTTTTTTCTGACCTCTTTTTCTATGAGTTTTTGTCTGTTTGTTTTTTGTTTCCATACGCCAGTGCGATCACACAGGTTTTAGCTTTCTCTGTCTTCTTTCACTTAGTACGATGCCCTCATGATTCATACATGTTGTCACAAATAGCATACTTTCTTTCTTTCTTATGGTTGAGTAGAATTAAGTATATCACATGATCTTTATGCGTTCATCTGTTGATGGACACAGAGTTTGTTTCCATGTTTGGGCCGTTATAAACAACGCTGCAGTGAACTTAGGGATGCAGATCTCTATCTTCAACATACTAATTTCCTTTTTCTTGGCATATATTTCAAGAAGTGGCGTTGCTAGTCATATGGTAGCTCTATTTCAATTTCTTTGAGGAACCTCCATATTGTTTTCCAACAACTTATAATCCCAACAACAGTGCACAACAGTGCCTTTTTCCCCTCCATCATCACCAGCATTTGTTATCTCCTGTCTTTTTGATGCTAGCTAACTCTAACAGGAATGAGAAAATCCTTCATTGTGGTTTAATATGCACCTTCCTGATGACTAGTGCTGCTGCGCACCAACATATTTGTCTTTTAGACTCTGTAGTTGCTGTTGATAAGCCTGCTGCCATTTTTTTTTTTTTTTTTTATTCCTTTGCCTATAATCTCTTTAAACTTCTGGTTGCTTTAAGCATTTTCTCCTCTTCTTGAATGATGTGCAGTTTCATCAAATGAGTCAAAGAATGAATTGTAATCAAGATTGATGTACTTCTTTAAGCTAAGAAAGTCTAGTTTTTTCTTAGTTCTAAGAAATCTTCCGTTAATATCTTCTACAACGTTGCTTCTCTCTAGTTCTAATAACAGCCCACATCTGGAACACCCATCAGATATACATCAGACTTCTCCTGCCACTTCCATATCTCTAGTTCATATTTTCCATTTCTTTGTCAAAACGAACTCCATTTTGAGTAGTCCCACAGAGCTATCCTCAAATTCGTGACTCTTCAAGATTTTATTTAATGTGTTTTCAACTCATCCATTGAGTTGTGAATTAGGTGGGACTGTATTTCTCAAAGTTTGTAAGTTGTTTCTTTTTTTAAATTTGCCAATTTAAATCCACAATTATTTTCATTGAATCCACTATTCAATGTATGCAGTAATTTTAAAGACAAATATTTTGGATGATTTTTAAAATTGTTTTGTAATCTCAAGTTCATGTAGGTTTAATTATTTTTATTGTTTGTTAGTATACCATATCCTGTGATAATTTGTTTACTTGTGTGGTTAAAATGCTTTTTATGTTGTTGTTCTTTTGTTTTTGTGACCTAATCTCCAGTGGATTTCTTTCTCTCCAGAGTTCTTCTGCTCCCTAATTGTAGAAGTATCCCTATAGAGAAGTTCTGTATGTCTTTCTTGCAAGAACCTGGTGATTTCACCAGCCTGGAACAAGTTTGTTTTGTTTTTGTTTTGTTTTGTTTTGTTTTTTAATGTTGATTTCTCAAGTTAGCATCTATTAATCTGTAGTCTGTAACAAGTCGGTTTTGAGCTGATTATAGTTGAAGGTATAATTTCCAGCTAGATCCAGGGCAGATGGAACAAATCCTAGATTCCAGAGTGTATAAGCAGAGTTTCTGTTTCCTCTTTAAAGGACACCTCCCGGGATTTCAGCTCTGTGCACGTTTCTCTTTCAGCTCCTTGTCTGGTGCAGAGAGACCAGTTTTATGCCTGGTGGACATTAATGTCTAGCTCCTGGCCATTAAGGACCTGCATCTCAGTCTCTATGCCTTGCAGTCCCTGAGGAATCAACTCCTATGCTTATAGCTCTGGCTTAGAGTTCCCGCCTTTATTTGTAGCACTTAAAGTTTTTTTTTTCTTCTTCTGAGTATATCTGTGCATATAAAATAAATGTTTATTATATTTTATCCAACATTTCTATGCATTGTGAGTGAGTCGGCCTCAGCTCAGTCTGCCATGTTACTGTAAATTCTAAAACATTTTTTCTTTTTTTTTTTAGGAATGTCTGCCACATATCTGGGGACCCTGCTGTGAATAAAAAAAGCAGGGGTTTTATTTTTTTCTGGTAACTCAGGCAACAGAAGTTGTGCTAGAATTTTCAGAATTTCTTTTCTCTCTTTAAAGAGTTTTAAAAAGACACAGCAAGGATGGGAGCTTCTTCTATTTGCCTTCCCCAAGAAATCCTTAAAATCAATAGTTGATAGGAGGCATACATTCTGAGAGGATAAAGTACGTCCGGGTCAGATGCTGGGCCCCTGCTCTTCAAGAAAAAGAAATGCATGAAAATAAGCCAATTAGTCATGTCTGATATGATATATGCTAACAGGAAATCTTTCTATCTTTTCCTGTACTAATCAACCCGTATCTTTGAAATGGCGAAATTTTTTTCCTCTGGGTGGAAGAAACAATAAATATGATCTGATAAAGATTGCATGAATTAGCTATCACCACCTTAGAATTTTTTTTTTTTACCACCTTAGAATTTTACCATTTATAGTTTATTTCAGTTGTTATGAATGGGACATTTTTTACCTAGTCCACAAATGTCCTTCCTTCTAGCAAGACTCATGTTGTATCTTCACACATGCAGCAGCCTGACTTCATTTGTGTGCGCACAGGTAGATGGACATACAAACAAGGGCAATGAAAATGAGGAAGGATGAGATTATTTTTATATTGTAGAGAGATGAAGAGTAATTTTCTTTCATCGGAGTTCTGGTATAAAATAGGGCTTACGAGAGACAGAGGGACATGGAGAGAATTGGGATGGAAGAGCGAAGAGAGGCAGATGTAGTATTGGATTGGACTTGCTGTGTCCTTTAGAAGGGAGATTTACAGGAAAGGAAATAGAACAGATCAGGGGTTGACACATTACAGGAAATAGGTGATGTGGAATATAAACAGGCAGACCCAGTCCTGGTTTGTAAAGCCTTTTTGACAGGCTGTGTCATAAACATGGTTCACGTCAGTGTATTGAAACCCTAAATGTGCCCTGGATGCCATGTGGGAAATTCTAATATCAAAGCTGTAGAGTAACATATTGGCAGGAGTTCTTTCTTCGTCCTGAATTGTAGCTCCAGTGAACGTTACTTTGAGGTGAGGTGTTGTCCAGTTAAAGGTACATTTAGTACGAGGCAATTAAATTATAGATGAAGACATAGAGTAATAGAAGGAGGAAGAATTAGTATGTTCACTAACCATGACCGATGAATAATTATTCATGAAGAGGGAAAGAAAATGACATTAATGAACACCTATTATGTGTAAGGCATCGTCCTAGGTCATTTATAATGAGAGAATAGGTACTTATAAAGGTGATTACAGTCTCCCTCACAATCCAGCCTCAATGATCTGAAGCCCACTGTGCTCTTGGAGACTCGCATCGCGTTTTGTTAACATGCCAGTTGAGTAGAAATAAGTCAGTGATATCTGATTAGAGTGGATTTTACCCTTCCCTTAAAAATGTATTTTCCATATTAAGTGTAGTGACTGTTTTAAAATATTTGAAAGGAAAGAAATATTTCTACCACAACTACCACAAGAGCAGCTTTTTATCTACGCAAGCGATCTCCTGATAATATAAAGACATGAATGTATTTTAGTAGAAAGTGTGTCAGTTGCTCAGATTTTTTTTTACAGTCCACCTTTGTTGCTGCTGTTGATGCATATGTGAAATAGATGGGTACAGCCATCATTTACAAGGTTCACATGTGGTTCTCAGCAAATCTAGGTCATCTCTCAATATCAGGATGCTAAATTGCGTATAAAGCAGGTCAGCTATCCTGCACCGCTGATTTGTAGCACCATGACAGCCTGCTATTTGCCTCTTAAGAGTTAAATTGTGTCTGCTAATCCCAGCTTTTAAGCAGCTCGTCCTGACATTGCTTAATTTACTTGTAACCCTTATAACAGACTTTTAGCAGAGGGGATTGGTCTTTGTACTGGATTGAAAACTGGCAGTCCCATAGGAAATTGAATAAAACTATTATCATAGTTAAGGTTGCCTATCATTCTAATTATAATTCACATCCAATAATGAACACCTTGTTCAATAATATTTAATTCAAATCATGATGCTGAGTATAAAATTACATATCGAGAGAATTCATTAGAAGTTTCAAAAGTAAGCTGAGTAAATGTGCCTCGGAGAATGTATTTGATGAATTTGTAAAAGTATTTAAATTAGATCTGTAAAGTATTATGAAAAATCCACAAGGGATGCACAATTAGGCGAATAAGCTCTTCAAGGCCAGGAGCTGCTGGGCATTCATTGTAAAATGCTTTCTGATATATTGTTTATGCAGAGTAGAGATCCGGGCGGGGGCACAGGGATATACAACAAAGCAGAAATGCAGCAGAGGTGACGCCAAAAGTAATTGGCTAAAAAGTAAGTAATTCCGTCATAATTAGTTCTCTAGCCTTTGCCTACATATTATTCATATGTCACTGAAGTGTTTTAATATGAGACAAATGGTTATTTAATTTATGCATGTTTTATAAAGTCTGTAATGTATGAGCTTCAGGAATTATTCATTCATAACCAAGTCCTCTTTCAAAATATCGTGTGTAGGTTAGACAGTGCTGAGTGTACAGGCATGTAACTTACAACACTTAAACAGATTATGTCCACATTGATTTTATCCTGGTATATGGATGACATATGAAAATGTCCACTTTTAGTCACGTGGTGCTCATTACTCCATAACCAGGGTAATTTTACAATCAAATGAACATATCTCTTGGTTCATGCATTTATTCATTTGTGTATTCATTTAATTCATTCAACATTTATTGAATGGTAACTATATTCTAGACATTTTACTTGAATGCTGATGAGGAACCAGTGAATATCAAGAAAAATGATCTACCATAAAGTGGAATTGGTGGTTTATATCCTAACAAGGGAGAAAGTAATTTTGTAAATAGCCTTGCTAACAGCGTACCATTGGAAAATGAAATAAATTATTTAAGGAAGGGGTTAGCAAACTTGTTTTGTGAAGGGCAAGATAGTAAATATTTTGGGTGTTGCCAGCTGTGAAGTTTTTGTTGCAAGTACTCAGGTCTGCAGTTGCAATGCAAAAGTGGCCATTGATGGAAGACATAAATGGTTGCCTATGACCATGTTCCAATAAAACTTTATTTACAAAATTGGGTGACAGTTTGAATTTGGCTCATAGATGGTAGCCTGACAATTTCTGCTGTAAATAAAAGAATTATCATCATGTGAAAGCACAAAAAATGAGTCGGTTCTAGAATGAGCAAGGAGGAGGTAGTAAATATTTGACCAAGGAAGTAACATTTATGGTGAGATGTGAACAACAAATAGGAAATGATTGGATGATGTGTGAAGGGGAGTTTTTAAGAGATACCTGGATAGCCATCCTGCAAGAAGTAGATGCCTACTCCACGAGGTTTATATTATTATTCCCACTCTACATCTGAGGAAACTAGTGCTCAAAGAAGCAAAGTGACTTACCCCATGGTTGAGCTGAGGTTCCAATCTTTATCATTTTAATTCCAAAATCTCATCTTCTTCCCATTTTGCCACTCTGCTTCCATTGAGTATAACACAGAGACATATGTAAACATAGCTCCTTTACCCTCAGGATTTTGTAACCCATTACAAATTCTTTTGGATTTACATTTATAGGGTAAAATACAAATTCTAAACTTACTGTTGACAAACCTTTGCCATTTCCTGATGTGACAAAGACCAAGAATAGATTCATGAGGGCATGTTCACAGAAAACTTTCTAAAACCCATTTGTTATGTTCTACTCCCAGCTCCTCTACACTTAATACATCACAAAGCAAACTTTCTAGAGGGACAGAACCCTGTTGGTTATTTTAGAATGGACCTTGAGTCCTAATGTCTGGGATTTGATTTATTGATTGCTATAAGGCAGTGCAATGGGAGATTTACGAGATTGAAGTAAAAAGAGAAAAATAAATATCTTTTGGTTAGCAGTAGAGTTAATACACTGGAACAAATGCACTTTTTTAATACTCTATGAATAAGTAAATATGTTTTATAAGCATGAAGATACATGGGTGTGTGCTTTTTTATTACAGTTTACATTTCACTTTCTTGTCTTAACTCTGATCCAATAAACACCTTTATGCATCTTGATTAGTCCTATCCCTAATGGACAGAAGGCCATTTTATAGTGTCCAAACATTCTGTGAACTCTTTTTTAAAGTGCTAGGTAAAATTTTACTTCAAAACATTGTTAAATAAAATACGCAGCCTAAGAAAAAGCAATAAAAAACATATGATTTGTAAATACTTATTTTCCATAAGAGTTAAATGATATTTTAATACAGTATCCTTAGCTGACACATTGAAAAAGAAGCATTATAGCCTGACAGAATTGAGAAAAACCTGATTTCCATAATTAAGGAAATGGAAAAGAAGATAAGAAATGACTCTTTTTCCCCCCTTTTATAATGTACAAGCTGGCCTAAATACATGCCTGGAATGAGGTTAGATTGACTTTAAAGTGAACGTTGCTTTTATTCAATTTGATCAGAAAGAGCTTAGATGGGTATGGATATGAACAAGAAAAGGAGCTATAAATTCTAAGAATTGTCATTTTCTAGTTAATTCTATTCTGAAATGAGGTTTTTCTTAGCTGTTAGGAAAGAAAAGGGCCATTAACTAGGCATTAACAAGCAATTTCCAGTTCAATTTTGCAGATAAAAATGTTTGATTAAAGATAGTGTCTGTAGATATTTAGAGGCGTCAGTAAAACCAAATGTCAAACTTAAAGGGACTTTTGTGTTAGGTTTTCTTTTTTTTTTTTTTTTTTTTTTTTTTTTTTTTTTTTAAACTTTTATTTATTTATGATAGTCACACAGGGAGAGAGAGAGAGAGGCAGAGACATAGGCAGAGGGAGAAGCAGGCTCCGTGCACCGGGAGCCTGACGTGGGATTCGATCCTGGGTCTCCAGGATCACGCCCTGGGCCAAAGGCAGGCGCCAAACCGCTGCGCCACCCAGGGATCCCTGTGTTAGGTTTTCTTGTGGCCACTCTATCTTTTCATGGTACAGTTGAAACTTTTTTTTTAAGACAGAAAGTATTTAATGACTGTCAATTAATAAAGAAAAATGCATTGAAACTTATTTTCCCATGATGGTTATTTTCTCTCCAATTAAGAGAAAAATATTCTCAAAGATCGAGTATGTGAAAATACAAACATATAATGAAATATCGCCATGACAACATTTAAGCTGATGCAAAAGAAAATTATTCTATTCCTTTTTTCACGTACCATTTGACCACTTTAGACCAAACATTTGAGTCAAGCCACTAACATGCCATTTGTTTCAAAACACAGCATTATCTATTCTTTACAAATATAATTTTATTAAACTATAAACTGTTTGGTGAGCACCATGAGATGTTTTCAAGTAGTGAAAATGGAAAGCCAATTCTCTAAATGTCATTGCACTGTCTAGAAACTCGGACCTGCTCAGTAATGCTTTGTGAGACCAAACTGACTGTAGGAAACAAACAAAAAGACATGAAGCTAGTTCAGGTAGTATTTTCCAGTCTCTTAAACATTTCACTGGTAACTCACGAGTCCCATGAAGATTGTAAGAAATTATCTTAAATATCCATGACAAAATCTTTTATGACTTGAAATATGGAGGTTTTAAAAAAATACCTCTCTCAATAGTTTTATCCCTCTCTGTTTTCATTTTACATGCTTCTCTGATGGGTTTATTTAATTGTATGAAGCTGGATTACTGTCAGGCGTAATAGCAGAATTAGCAGAGACATTGGGCTTCTCTGGGGATGAGCCCATGACTTGCTCATCTGTGAGTAAGACCTGATGTCTCTCATTGTGCCTGGCACATTGTGCCTGGCACATCAAACACCATTTGTTTTTGCAACAGGAACATTTGTTCTGGTTGAGCCAAACAGTTGTTAACTGGCATAATAATAATGACAATGAGGCCAATACAGCTACTACCAACACCAATATACTCTGTGTTTGCTAGAGGTACACACTGACCATCCTTTATTTTGGATAAGAAATTTTAGTAGATATAATTAAAAAGGGATAGAGGCTCTCTTTAATCAAATATTTTTATCTTTGATTAAATTGTAGTTTAAAATAATCAAATAAACTTTCCTTTGTCAGTGTAAACCTTTCCTAATCATCGGCCTGATGCCAATTTCTCTACTTTATTGATATTTGTAGAAAGGTTAGTAAACAGAACAATAAAATTAGTCCACTTTTTCTCTTGAAATAAAGTCCTTAGTTCCCAAGGCCAAAATGCACACTGTTATCACTGGATTTCCTTATCTTTTCTCTCCCACATGGAAGCTGATATAAGTCAATATATCAATTTCAGATTTGCCCCTATTCTTTATTGTCCTACTGGGTGTCCCCTCTTTAAATAACAACTAATTTAGGGGTGCCTGGGTGGCTCAGTAGGTTAAGCATCTGCCTTTAGCTCAGGTTATGGTCTGAGGGTCCTAGGATCAAGCCCTATATTGGGCTCCCTGCTCAGTGAGGAGCCCGCTTCTCCTTCTCCTGCTCCCCCTGCTTGTGCATACTCGCTTGCTCTCACTCTCTCACTCTCTCTCTCAAATAAATAAAATCTTATAACTAACTAACCAGCTAACTAACTAAATAATAACAACAACTAACTTATATTAGGGTATATTGTCATAATCTTGTATATTAATGAAAGTATTTACATCCCTTTGTATAGTCCTGTGAGTTAGAATAGAATGTTCTAGAATGACAGTGTGCCAGTGGCTGCTTCTGCCCTTGACCTCTTGGACTCCCTGGACCACTCTGTATTTAAGTAGAATGACAGCTTGGAGACACCATGTGCAGTTACCACAAGGGGAAGAATACTAGAGGTAGAGAAAGGTCTCAGACATCTGTGGGCTCACCAGACAAACATAGCCATGTGAATAAACACCAACAGAAGAGCCACCTGTCTGAGTTCAGCCCAGATTGATGATCTGTAATCATTTAAAAAAAATTAGGCCACTGAATTATGGTATAGTTTATTATGTATCACAGACACTCCAAACAAGTATTAAGAAAGACCTAAAGGGTAGACAGTGTTAGCTGAGGAGTTCCGGGAACTAAGGACAGAATAGATTCATTTTCCTTAAAGGAAAAACAAAACAAAACTTATAATTCTTGGGTGAGAAAAAAAAAAATCCACATGCTTGAGTAAATGAGAAAGAATGTGAGAGTGTGTGAGGGGGAGTAAAGGGAAAGGAGAGAGAGAGACAGAGAAAGAGAGAGAAGGAGAGAGAAATTGAGAGAATGAACAGTCAAATAGTAAGTGTGGCTTGAGTTTAGTTAGTAATAGAAAGTGGCTCAAGATGAAGCCAGGAAAATAGACAGCGAGTAGATCATACAGGGTTCTAGGAACTGCTTTAGGGCTTCTGGATTCATAAGCAACTGAAGGGTTTTAAGGAGAGGAGGGAATATAAAGAGTTTTACATTTTAAATATATGAATTGAGTGACATTATAGAGAATCAATAGAGAAGAACCAAAGGTAAAAATAGACAAAGGATAACACAGTATTTCAGGTGACAGATGGCAGAGACCTGTCATCGGTTACAGCGATGCACGGGGGGTGTAGTATACTGATGTACAACATATATTTTGGAAAATTAATCAAGTGATTTTTTTAATGGACTGAATATGGACGGTGAAGGAGAGCAAAATATGAATACTGATGACTCCTTGATTTCTGGTTTGTGCAAATAGTTTCATAAAGGTGCCATTTACTGAAATGCATAGCCCGGGGATAGAATGGATTTGGGATAGGTATTTGGGGAAGGGTGATTCCGAGTTGCGATTTGGCCATTGTGACATCTTTTTAAGGCAACTGTGAGCTACCAAGTAAGGATCTCAGTGAAGCACTTGAATGTAAACATATCTGTGGCTCAAAGGAGAGGTCTGAGATGGAAATATGTATGTGAGTAACATGCACTTGGATGGTATTTGAAGTCCCTGGAGTTGAAATAATGTCCCCAAGGAGCATGCAGGGTAAAAAGAGAAAAGGATCCAAGCTTAAACTCTGAAGAATTCTGTTTGCCTGTGATTTAATTCAGGAAGAGGAAGGGGGAGAAATGAACCCAGAAGTAGTGGTCTAAAGGATGACAAGAACAAGAACAGTGTGTCCCAAAATGCAAGAGAAAAGCTTTCCAAAAGTTAAGAGGTTCTTTTGGCAGGTCAAATACATTGAAAGCGGGAGTTCCCACTGGATTTAGAATCTTGAAGTTCATTGGCAATGCAGAGAAGAATCATGGTGACAGCGTGGTGCATGGACTGGAGAGCAGAATATAGGCTGGGGAGGAAGAGACTCTGGGTTGGTCAAGTGTTGAGAGACATAGCTACGAAGGAGGTAGTTGACTTTTGTCAGAAACCAGAAGAGCGTGTAGGGTAAAGGGATGAATATGAAGATGTTCAAATACCAGTTTTAAATAGGTGGGAAGAATCCAGTTGACAGGAAGAAGTTGAGGGTACACAAAAGAGAGAATAAACAGTGGGATCAATAATACAGAACGCTTGTAGACAAACCAAACTTCACTTGGTCTCCTTGCCACCCTCTTCGAGAACTTCTCATGCCTTCCCCAGGCTGCGCATGCTCCTGCCTCAGGCCGTGTCCTGACTGTGCGCTGCAGGCATGCCTCCCAGACACCTGCATGGCTAACTCCTTTCCCTCCTTCAAATTCTTACTCCAATGCTTTCTTCTCAGAGACGCCCCACCTGCCCACCCTGTGTGAAATTTACTACTGTCTCCCTCTCAGCAACCCCCACCTCTCCCTCACCCCATCCCTCTCTCTCTCTCTCTCTCTCTTCATAGTACTTATCACAGTCAGGAATGTGATTAACTAGGTCTGATCAATAATAACTATGATTTTTTTTAATTTACTATTTAATAATAATACCTAAGATTACTTATTTACTTAAAGATTTCATTTATTTGAGAGGGAGACAGAGAGAGCATGACTGGGAAGAGGGGGAGAGGGAGAGCTGTGCTGAGCAGGGAGCCTGATGTGGGGCTCGATCCCGGGGTTCTGGGACCTGAGCCGAAATCAGATGCTTAACTGACGGAGTCGCCCAGGTGCCCCAATCTAATATTACTTATTTAATATTTCCTCCCTCAGGAGAGTTTAAGCTCTGTCAGAATTTGGAGAGTCTTCTGTTTTGTATTGTTTGTTTGTTTTGTTTTGTTTTGTTTTGTTTAACTCATAGGATCCTTCTAGGCTCTGGCATATTCCTCTGCTCCTTTCATAGCTTAGCAGTCTCTTCTCAGTGGCCTTCAGAAGTATGTGTCAGAGATGAGTTGAGGGAGGTGTTCGCAGAGTATATTATTTAACATCCCTTTTTCAAACATCTTGTCATTGTCCTCACAGGGTCCCTATCCCCCTCCCTCTTGCTCTTCCACCCATACGCTCACACCGCTGGAGAGACCTCCTTTATTCCCTCCACTTCTCTGAACCTTTCTTCAAGGCTTTCATAAGTAATATAGTTTACGATTACTTCTGTCTCTGTTAATTCTTTTTGCATAGAGAATGGGAATCAAGGAATCTGTCTTAGACTATTCCAGATGCTGTAATAAACAAACCATAGATGGAGTGGCTTTTAAACAACAGAAATTTGTTTCTGACAGTTCTGGAGGCTGGAAGTCTGAGAACAGGGTGCCAACATGGTGGGGTTCTGGTGAGAGTCCTCTTCCCAGTTACAGATGGCCTCCTTCTTGTATCCTCACATGGTGGAGAAGAGAGAGAAGGAAGCTCTGGGGTGATTCTGTAAGGGCACTAATCCCATCATGGGGGCTCCACTTTCATGACTTCATCTCATCCTAATTATCCCCAGAGGCGTTCCTGATACTATTGCATGGGGGTTGGGGCTCAGCATATGAATTTTGGGAGGACACAATTATTTAGCCTCTAATAACACTATCCCAATAGTCTCTCACACGGAGCTGGGCACAGTCTCTATGCTCTGCTTTATGACCTCTTGGGTGCTTATTTTCAGTAGCATATGAGAGAATCTTAGAATACAAGTCCTGCCTCTTAGTAGGCACCTCAGTATAATGGTGTTAGTAGGTTTAAAGAGGCTCTTCCATTACAGCTGTAAATAAACAAGTTTCTACTAAAACTGTGTATGTGTTAGAGAAGTCCTGATGATCCTGTTAATTAAATTCTTAGTCAAACCGAGGACTGCCTGAGAGGATCACAGGACTATCAAAAGTGACTCAGAAGTAATTGTCATTTGTTTTCCCTCACCTGAGAGATAGGCCATTCCAGAAACATCTCTTCAGCTTAACCAATTTCCTCAGCTGTTTCTCGAACACATGCATGAGTTTATCTCCACAATAACAAAAGCTAAGTACCTCCAAAATGTTGGATCTGGAAATACACCTCTTTCCTCATCTTGGTGGAGCTTATATTTTTTGACCATGTGTGTGCTTGTGTGAGGAGAGAGAAACTGATTAATTTAAAGCTTCTCTCATAGAGTGTGAATCTACATGGAGATTGATGTGGATACTAGTGTAAAAGAACAAGATGTCTTTCCTGACAGAGGTCAAGAGCAGAGCAGATTGAGTGGTGAAATTCACAGATGTTCTTGGTCTAACGCAGAAGGGAAGGCATAGTAGCTAAAATTCAGTCTCACTTTGCCCAAATTGATAGCTTGGAACAGGCATGCCTGAGTTCATTTGAGCAACTTTGTTCAAAATTAAAGGAGTATAAGTAGAAAAATTTATTTTGAGTCTTTCTTGGGGGGGGGGAGGGCAAACTGTAATAAAAAAAATAAGAAAAGGAAAATAGGTGAGGGTGGGATAAACTCCTAGGGAATCATTTATAAAAATAAAAATGGAAATTACAAAATATATGTAAAGTGCAAAACTCTATGGGGAACTATACAACCTAAAAGCAAAAACGGAGGAGAGGCAAATCCGAAAGCTTTCTCACAAGCTTTTGGGAGTAACGATCCACCCCGAGGCATGAGGTTTGAAAGAAATAAATGTACTTGTGACTAAATATATCTGCTTCCAAGGGAGGGGAACAAATAATCATGGAGAAGGTAGAGAGCATAGAAGACCCTCCCTTCTGATTTGAGTAGATTTGCTCTCTATACTCCATTGGCACCTTGTCAAGGATTAAATTTTCTCAGGGTTGAGAATTACACACACACACCACACACACACACACACACACACACACACGTAACAGTTATACAACACTGAAGCTTTTCGGATGAATTAGCTGTTTGCAAAAAGTGCTCACTTGGCAAGTAGGGGCTATTGTTTCCCGTATCCCCATCTTGGACCTGGTTCTAGGTCGAATGCACAATGAAGGCATCTTTTAGGAGGTGGGAAGGAGGGGCTGTTTAAACTCTCTGGGTTGTGGTGACATGCCACTTGGGAGGAATCTTGCTGGGAGAGAGAACATGGGCTCCTCACATTACATAGACCGAATGAAAGCCAGAGTCTAACCCAAAGAGCTCTGGGGACAATCACCCAATAATCTAAAGGAATGGCTGAGAGTGTCTTTCCTGAGCTTTGGGGGTAAAGAGAATTCAAAAGAAGCCAAGGAGTGTCTGTTTCTTCTCTTTCACAACCTTGTTTTCCATTGTGTTAATAACATTGTCAAGCAAGCTGTGAATATCTGTGTTACTGAACAAGCTGGACTTGGAGTGGACAACACAGGAAACAACTTAATTACATTCACTGCTGACACTGTAAACCCCCTGCATTGAGTCATTCTTCCTTATCCCTGGACAAAAGCTGGAGCCGGGTCATTCGGTCCTTCTGGTCACCTTCGGGCTAAACAAACAGCATGGCGGCTGATGGGAAGCATACTCTGCTCTCTCATTCAGTTTGCAATTTCCCCCCGTCCCTGGCTTTGGTCCAACTCAAGCTCTCAGGAATGCGTACCCCACGCAGGTTGACTTTCCTCTTTTTCTGCTCTTCCTGCCCTTCTCACCACCTGTGGCTCCTTCAGGGCTGAAGGTGGGGAGGGAAGAAGCCATGGTGACCCCCCTCCTGGGTGTTGTCTGGCGTGGACCATGCCTGCTCTGACTGCTTGTGATCCCTTCCTCAGGCCCCGGGGCATGTGCTTCACTCCACACAGGCTCTTTACAACTTGGAGTTTCCAACTTCTTAGACCAGGTTCCTCTCAGGACAACTCATGTCTAGCTCCCCTCCTCCATGCTGTCCACTTCAGCTTGATAAATCTGGGAAGTGTGGGCCATCCAGCTCCTCCCCCTCTTATAACTGTGCCAACCTAGGCAACTCCAGCAAGCCTTTGGCCTGGGCAGGCCTTGCAGGGAACACCAGCCTCTGGGCCCCACAGATGTGTGAAAAAACAAGGCCAGGTCTCAGTTGCTCTCATCTGAGCTCTGCTCTGGTCCCTTCAGAGTGGGAAAGCAGAAGACTTTTCTGGATCAGCATTGGACCTGCTGGGGTGGAAGTCTAGTTGCTTTTCCTGACAAATACTCCCAGTTATCCACCTAGTATCTTAAAGGGCCTTCTCATTTGACTTGAAGTAGTGGAGAAAAAAAACATCTCTCCCTCCCTCACTTAATTATGTGCATGAAGTTTCGGAAGGATGGCTGCCACTCCTTTGCAGTGAGCCCCTTTATATCAGCTTCACTTGGAGTGAGTGGTGGACTAGGACATCCAACCAGATCATTCTGTAGCCAACTTTGGACTCAGCTGAAGTTCCCAGACAAGAAAAGACCTCCTTAATGTCTCCACTATGCTCTAAAGTGCATCAGGTCTGCACAGAAGGGACGAATCAATAGAGCAGATGACAGTGGCCTCATGGTGGTTTGGACCAACTTGAAGCCAACATTTCTTGGGTTGAAATGAGAAAGGCATGTGACGTCTGAGATCTAGCTTGAAACGTGGTGGCTACATGAACAAGCTTGGGAAGATTGGATGGACAAGGTGAGGTGAGGTCACAGTTAATGAAATCCTACAAGATGGAATTAGGGGAGCAAAGGCTGCAAATGAAGAGCCATGTGCTCTCAAGGGTATAACATGAGAACAGCTATAGCTCAGGATGATGACTGAGAGCTATGCAGGGGAGATAGTGGCTGCACTTGATCACCATCCTTTGTGCAAGTTTTTAAACTTGATACCAAAAAAAAAAAGAAAAGAAAGAAAAGAAAGAAAAAGAAAAAAAAGGACAGACAAAAGAGCTTCAGGTGCCTATGATGTAGGGCCAGAGCAGGAGCCCTGGCACAGGTTGGGAAATCCATGGGACTGGGATCCTGTCTGTCTGGTTTGCAGTTTTCTCCCAGGGGCCTTGGGCAATGAGTGGCTCCTGATAGATATTCAATAAATATTGATCAGATTGAAGAGAATGCATTTGGGGGCTGGAGGCTTGAGGTGTGAAGATCAATTAACAGGCTACCATGACATTAAAGGGACCAAAATTGAAGAACCAAAAACAGGATTAAAGAAGAATTGGAAAGGTGACTAAAGAATAGAAATATTTTCATTCTTCAAATGCTTCTGTTATTCAAAGTTGGGCAAAGAGATCAATGTAAGGGTTTAGGACAAAAACAGAAATAGAGACAATATTGAAGTAGATATGTTTTCAGGGTAATTAGAAGAAGCATGTGATAAGATAATAAATTGGATAACCAGGCTTAGGTATAAAGAACTAGGAGTCATGAATATAGAAGTCCTTGAATCTAGGAAGCCTTTTTTGTTTTGTTTTTTAAGTCATTTAAAGACTTAGCCTAAAGAATCTAGAACAACAACAACAACAAAAAATAACTAAGAATCAGCTTTTGTTTAGCCAGCTATGCTCAGGGAATATTTAGTGTGCACCAAACAGTGTATAAAGCTCTTTGAATACATTGACTAATGTAATCATCATAATAAATATGAGGCAAGGATGAATCTTATCACCCATTATTGAGATAAAGAATGAATATTTTGTCCAAAGCCATAGGACTCTGAATGATTGGCCCCAGCGAGTCTGACTGAGGAGCCCTCAGTTAATTCTACAGCTAATTCACTGTAGCTGGCTCCTCTAGGCAGATGGAAGGCATGAGAGAGCAGACAAAGAAGAGGAAGAACAAGAATGGGAAAGTACAGAAAAACTCAAATCTTGTTCAAAAGGAGATAGTAGGTATCAATGATGAGATGATTCAAATAATATTCCAGGAAGATGAGAGGGAATGAGTAATGAGAAAAAGACCTGCTAGTCAGGAGCGTCATTCAGCAGAGCAGCCTCAGGAATGCTAGGGGACCTAGGGGAGGTGAAGGACTTTAGGCAAATTTACCATGTTAGTCAACAAATGGAAACAGAAAGGTTGGAAGGTGCCAACCAAAAGGCACGTAGGATCAAGGGAAATTTTTCAAGATTTTGCAATAAAATATATTTTAAATTCCCAGGGATGGAGTCTACAGAGTTTGTTCAACATTCCCAGGGATGGAGTCTACAGAGAAAAGGTTCAAAATGCTAAAGGTCAAAAAGATGATGGCATAGGTCTTGGAAACAATGGTATAGAATGGACTCCAAAGTGAAGAAATGTATAAAATTATGTAAAAATTCTTCTGATATATTAAAAAAAAAGTTCAGATGGTTTAAACAAGCCTATTCTTGAGGGGAAAAATGTATCAAAAGGAATTTCTGACAGGAAGAAAACCAAACTGGAACCTCTGGTCTCATATGTAAACAATGCCCAAATATGAATTGCATGATCTGGATAAGAGACTCAGATCTTTGTATATTATGCTGCAAAAAAATTGTTCATTTAAGTCCAATAGCAGCTCTTCTAATCAATCTCCAATTATCCAACTCACTAAATTAATGATGTTCTCCATTTTTTTCTGAAAATATGTAGCTCACGCTTCTTGAATGGTCTGGGCTACTAAGCTATACTTGAGAATGCCTTTATGTCAACTCCCATATATTAGATAGAATATTTACCAAGAGTAAGTTATGAATTTCTCCAATCTGTTCATGTCAGAAATACTTGATATTTCAATTGTGTAATTTAGTTAACTATTATATAACAGATGAAATATGCAAGTGCAAAGAATTGTCTCTACTAAAGCCAATTTAGAAGACTTCATAAGGATTGTTGGGAGTTGTGGATCCTTGGTATCCCTACTTAGGACGTGGGAGTTAGGCAGATGGAAATCAGAATGTCAGCGTTATTAGTGGTAGAATTAAGATTGGAATATGCAACCTAATGGTGACATTGCAACACATTTTGTAATGTGTCATTCCAGAATTTCATGGCCAAACTTATGCTATCACAGGTAACTCTGGGCAACTGAAAATCTTACCCTAGAGGGGAAAGCTCATTCTTATGGAGAGGCAGAAATGTTATCTGTCATGTGAACAGGTTGGGTTCATGACAGAGAAAGAAATTATCGGATCCAAGCAGGTTTGAGTGCTTCTCCTGAACTCAACCAGTAGGTACCTTTCTTCCTGCTATGGAGAGAGAAAAGTGATCAGTAGGATTAACTGTAATTGATTTTGTTCCAGATGAAAGTAATTCAAGGGAAATGGAGCACCCCTCCGCAAATGCAAGCCATACCCACTCATACACACGCACACTCTATACATGAGGTAGAGGCAAGACAACTATGAAATATGCAGGAAAATCACAAAAATCTGGACCAAATTTACACTCAGATTGAATTTATAATTCAATTTTAATGGAATCACAAGCAGATATAATAGGTAATTTATTAAGAATGTGTTTTATGCAGGGCGTTCAGTGAACCCCACTCAGAGAAAAGCTCTCAACTGTGCAACGCTGAAAACTGTGTATTTATGTGTTTAGAGTTACGACGTTAAGGTGCGAGTCATTTTTACCATTTCTCCTTTTTAACTGACTTTTTAAAGTTAAACAACTACAGCACTGGTTTCAATCCCATTGTTTGATAAGACTTCCATTAACCCTACTTTTCTAGGTTTTTGTTGCACCCATTTAAAAAAAGCCTGGCTGATATATCACCTTGAACTATAAGGGAAAACGTACTGTTGCATGATCAACTCCGGACTCATTTCTTCTTGCCTTTATTCTTTCAAAACTGACAAGTTGTGATCTTGTGCCAGGCCCTGGGATAAAAATGAGAGTTAATAAGACTTAATCTCGAGTAGTCACAGTTTTGTATTTATATAAGGAGTTTTTATTTGGTAACTCATACTATGCCGGAATATTAGTTTAAGTCTTATGAGAAGATGCTGTGAAGACTTTCTTAGGGGACACACATAGGGTTTTTGGATTGTAATGTTAAGTCTGACCCAGAGTTAAAGAGAGAGAAGGAGGTACATATCTACTTCAATATTGTCTCTATTTCTGTTTTTGTCCTAAACCCTTACATTGATCTCTTTGCCCAACTTGGAATGACAGAAGCATTTGAAGAATGAAAATATTTCTATTCTTTAGTCACCTTTCCAATTCTTCTTTAATCCTGTTTTTGGTTCTTCAATTTTGGTCCTTTACAGTTTCCTGAGCACTCTGCTCTTTCCTCTGCCCATGGGGTTCTCATCACTGAACTTTCAAGGTTTAAGTTACTTGAGTAACAAGTGTCACCTCCTCCACAAAGCCATCTGTTCTTCCCTCCCCTATTTAAATCAAATGCCTTCCTAAGTATTCCTCTATCGCCCTATCATTAAACTCGTAGGTATGTCTGTTGGCCTATCTGGTTTCTCCTACCTAAGCCCCTGAGCTCCCTGAGAGTACAGATGAGTTTCTTTACCAGGATAGTGCCCAGCACAGTGTTGGATACCTTGACTTACTGGCTGATTGCTACACGGAGAAAGGAACGCATGAAAACGTGCTCCCCGCCAGCATGAGAAAATAAGACCCTGTCCAATGGGATATAGGAAAAAGATATCATTTATTAATGGTGGTTATTATTTCCAGGTTGGGAAATAAATTTTTCTGATTATTATAGTTCACAGTGATGGTGGATCCTCCCTAAAGTAAAAACCGTATTGCTACACCCCTCCACATTTTACGTCCACAAGTGCTTTATTGTAACTGCTTATCCAAATCCTCCCAATAGCCCTTTGATGATCTAAGTCTCTTTGAGCTGAGACTCTGAGCCCATAAGTCTCTGTCATGGTGAGTGGCGATTCCTCTTGTGCTGGGGAGGAGGCTGAGGTGAATGGCATTCGGATCGCTCCCTAAACTCCACTGCCCAAAAGGCAGAGCCAGCAGCAGAGTTCACAGTCTCTCTGTTCCTAGCCCGACCCTCCACCCCCACAACTCCATTTTCCAAAGGATGATTCCTACATGCCCTGGAGCTCAACAAATTGAACTGATGATATGAAAATTGTCCTCCTGACCGGATTATCAGTGGACTCATACACTCAGCCCATTGCCACCAGGTAAAAAAAAAAAAAAAAAAAAAAAAAGGAAGTGGCAGGGGCGGTCAGTGAGAAAGGGCCCAGGCAGATTAAATCACACTTTTGTGTAGGTGAGTCTCATGAAGAATCTGTGCTACATTCATGAGGGTTTTATTTTTGGGCTTTTTAAAAAGGATCTTCAATTACTTTAAAAAAATGATTTAAAAAAGAGCACTTCCTCATCACCGTTATCATCATCAACAATTTGTCGAGTGTATTTTACTTATGGGCTCCAGTCAGTTGTCTTCCTCCCCTCCACCCTACCACCACCACAACAAAATATGGTCCGGCCATTATATCTTTCTGTGTTAAAACAAAAACAAAAAACCTATACCCCTAGGAAACTTCGTGATATTGACTGCATGGGAAATTCTAGTATGGATGTGTTCAACAGGCAAAGAGTTGTCTGGGAGGGAAATTGATGATACAGCATCATAGTACGTCGAGTGAATTTAATTTATTCATTCTATTACTTTTCCTCTTAACGGGGATCATTTAAAGTCAATAGTAGTTTCATTTTAAAACCTGTGAATTCTCAAATCTTCTAATTTAATTATGAAATTGAAAGAGATGTCAAATCATTCTGGGTTTACATTTATACAAAGTAAATAAGGTGCGCATGACTTGGGTAATAAGTGACATATCTCTCAAGTGTTTCTAATTAACTTCATTCTCACATTTTAATTCTGTATTCTCAAATAGTTGCAATCATTAATGCCATGTTTCCAGGATAATAGTATCTGTTAGAGCATGTGTATTTTTCTCCACCTCTTCTCCTAAAGCTAGAAAAGCCAGGCTGTTCTGTTGTAAACTTTTATTGGCAGGGGTTCATAATTCAGCTGTAAAATTTCATGCTGGGCCGCAATTCAGTGCACAAGCCCTATGCCCTGAAGAGCTTATGTTACTACAAAAACAATTGTAAAAATCCATTTTTTCCCTCTTTTTAGGTGGGCCAGCAAAAAGGTACAGAGAGAAACATTTTCCTTTCAAAAATACGCTTTCTAAAAATAAAAGTTGGTGGATGGAATGATCTACTTGGCACTTAGGTCTCAGCCCTTACCCATCAAAATAACTATTAGATGATACCAACAGAAAATTTACACTTCCAACAGGTACAACTGGCTCCGTGGTACTCAGAGTGCAAGGAATGTCACCTTTCTTTATTTTTCTAAGTCAGATTAAATCCACTGTGAGGCCTGCTGTCATTGGGGTTGACAAGAAGTCCAATATGAGTCAATTTGGGGTGCCCTCTCCTGCCCTCAGACTGCATTATGACTCTGGGGCTCATGCAATCCAGAAGAAGAGCAAAGGGGCACAGAACTAGGAACATGATGGCTTTTTGATCCCTGCCCAGACAGGCCAGTTTTATTGACAGAATCACCACTACCCACCTACTACCCGCACCCCTGCCACTCATGCCAGGCTCAGTAATGAGACCTTTGATGAGGCTCCTTGATCCCCAGGACTCACAGTGTCATCCCCATCTGAGCTCTCGTCATCATAAGCAAAGGGTTCAAGACTGGGATCAGGTCTCTGAGCCCGAAGGACCCCCAAACATTTGTGCGCCTGCACACTCACACACATCTCCCTCACCTCTCCCTCTCTCTTGGTCCTCTTTACCTTCTACCCAGTTTCCGGGCTGTTCAGATCAATCACACCTCATTCAATGTCTATTTTTGGAGGATACAAGTTTACTATATTCTGACTCTGAACCACAAAACCACTGTGTATTTTTACATTCTCACTATTACTGGGGAAGAAGGAGGACTGAGAAGAAAGGGGTGGAAGGAGATGATTTGTCTTACTATTGGGAAAAAAAAAAAGAAAGAAAGAAAATACCACCTACGTGTCTTGTTTTTTTTTTGTTTTTTTTTTTTTTTTAAAGGCTATTTTTTTTTAATTTTTATTTATTTATGATAGTCACAGAGAGAGCGAGAGAGAGAGGCAGAGACACAGGCAGAGGGAGAAGCAGGCTCCATGCACCGGGAGCCCGATGTGGGATTCGATCCCGGGTCTCCAGGATCGCGCCCCGGGCCAAAGGCAGGCACCAAACCGCTGCGCCACCCAGGGATCCCTCTTGTTTTGTTTTTATGAAATCATCTTGTTGCACAGTAAAGATCTCTCTTATTTTAATATCCTCAGCTTAGTGTGGAGACTCATAAGGTCTAGATTGTGGTTTTAAATTTGCAACTAATTAGCCTCTGTCTCGGGGTATGTGACTGAAACCCCAATCCCATTTTCTTCATTTCAAAATGAGAGGGATGATTTAGATATTCCACAGATTTTTTTTTCCCCTGACCTAGAAAAATCTCAGAATTTATAAAGTGCTTAAAAGATTAATAATTTCTGAGTTGTTTTAGGTATTATGTTGTTTCTCTGTCAGGAGATTTTTTTTTTTTATCATCACACAAAAATTTGGAGAAGATCATAGTTCTGATAAAATTCCATCATTCAGGTGACTGCCTTGTGTCAAAATGAGCAGCACAAGCTGCTTGGAGAAATATGTGAGTGTCCACATGACTTTCTCAAAGGCTTCAATGCAAGCCTTCTCTTCTATCTAACTTGGTCATGGCCCACAGACCCACCTCAGCATGTCTGTGACACCCGCGTGTTAGTCTAGCAGGTTCTTCTGTCTTTGGGACTGACAGACCAACCTGCACCTGAAATCTTCCCCAAAGACCAGGCTGCTCATTCCTGGTTTGGAACTTCCCAGTTGCTCATACGTCTACTTAATAAGCCCCTGTCCCTTCTAAAGAGATGCTCATTTTGAAAGAGGGAGGCAGAGGGGGAGCTGCCCCTCAAAAACTAAGAGACCAGATGTGGCAGATATTAATTAACATGAATTTATCATATCGAGTCCTCAAACTTCTAGTCTGTTCTGAGTGATAAATGATAATGGGCCATTACGAGCAGAACCGGAAACAGAGGTGCTATTAACATCCCGCTCCCACATCTCGAAACAAGAAAAATGCTGATGTGGAGTGCATTAAATGAAGGTGGTGGAGGTAGCTGCAGATGGGTAGACGTCCGTCTGGGGAACCAGAGGAAGTTACTAGTGGAAAATCTTGTCTTGCTCCTGTCCTTTAGCGTAACAGTTCCTCTCTCCCATTAATCGTTCAGTCTTGTCTGTAAATATATTTTTGTCTAGGATCTGCCCAGGACTGTGGGGAGGGCGCAGGCCGCAGGCACTCTTCTGTTGGCCGCCCCCCATCACCTTGCTGCCCCCTCCCTGTAGACAGGTGAGCTCCGATGGCTTCCCTCACTATGTGGTTTGCCATTGAGATTGGCCAATGAGGGGCACCTACCTGTAAGAGATGGGAAAGTGGAATCCCTCTGCTGAGGTCACACCCGTGCCATCCTGCGCTCTCCTCTGGCACACCCCCCACTGTCTGCTTGAGCCTTCAGAACTAGGGCAGGCGAGGTCTCTGTTACTGTTTTTGTACTTTCCCCCATCCTGATGGTTTTCCCATACCCACTGGTTTGGTCAATGGATTTTTAAATGAAACGCTCCTCGGATGATCCAGTTTTATCCTGCCATCTGTTTCCCTGGGGATCTTGACTGACATAAGCACCAAGGGAGGCCTTCTGTAAGAACTAAATGATGAGCTACATCTTGAAGGTGGAGAATCGTTGCAACAGGAAGGAGCAAGGTGTGCAAAAATGGAAAATGCTGCATTTAGTTAGCAATGGCAGGATAGGATCTACGGCTTTAAGTGTTCAGAACCGGCGGCCCGGTCATGGTTGGCCTTGGCAAAACCCTTGCCTACTAGCCAAGTCCTTCCAGGATGAAAGTTTCCAACCAGGATCCTTCCTATTTACAGGGTTACGTACAGCAACTAACAAACATCCCACCAGGTGGCGCTCATGCAGCAACTTTGGAAAACCAGGCAGCGGTGAATGTTAAAAAGCTGAATTGGAAAATATTACGGTCAAACAGATGTTCTTGTCTTTGATGCTGTATCTAAGTTAAGGTAGGAATGATGAGGTCGGAAAGGCTAATAAATTTATTATGTGGTGGAAAAGTTATTTCTCCTTGCCCATGAGACAGAAAAGCCATTATTTTTAAAGCACAATGCCTGCTGTACTTTGTTCACGGTGACACCACGTTCCCCTAATCCTTCTCAGACTTTTGTTATTCTTTGTGTGATATGTGTCTTTGGTTATGAGTAAAGAAGAAGAGATTATAGTAGTTGCTGTAAGCTGACTGCTTAAGAGTTCGGCACATTTAAATAAATCTGTAGTGGAAGAAAATGCTTTGGACACTGATCATCCAACAGTGAATAAAAAATGTAGACAGCGCATTAATGCAAAGAGGCAAATGATGTGCAAGAGTGGCATCGCCCGTAAACAAAGCAGACAGTTTGACAAAAGTGTTTTTTCCCCCTCTTTGATCAAATAGACCAGAGCATCGTTGCACCCAGCTTGTCAAAGTGCTGGATCTGTTTTCCATCTCTCTATATATGCCTCTTCTCACCCAGTCCCCACCGTTCTTTCATCTGGGTCTCCTCCCTGGGATGAAATAGGTTGTTAGTAGACTGAGGTTGGTCGTACCCACATAATGAGAAATGAGACAGAAACGTCTTGGGCTCTGTTGCTTTTCTCCTGTCCTCTTCTTCCCCAGCTACAAAGTCTGCAGACTTCCATGGAGAGCTTTTGTTGACAGCTAAGCAGTGTCAGTGAGAAGTGGGCCCACTCACTGCCCAAGTGCAGCCCTCACAGATTAACAGTTGGGGTGCAGGATGGGCCCTCAGCACGGGACACCCAGATACTTGGTTACTCATCGGGTACCAGTTAATAGACTCATGGATGGGACCATCAGTTCAGAGAATTGGAGGCCAAAAGAGGGTGGAAAAGAAGAGAAGCAAAGAACTCATATATTCCAGAGAATTCACATCCATGACTTTAGGAAATATCAATTAGCAATATCGAGAATTGAAGCTTATCATCCCCATTTTGCAGATGGAAAAAAAATGGAGGGAAGGGAAGTTTGAGGGTTTTTTAGATCTTCCAACTACAAAGAGAAGAAGAGAGGCAACGACGAAAGCAGTGCACTAATTACAATCTCAAATGAGTGATATGGAAAGGGAAAGAGGTCCTGAATGGAATAAAAGTGAGCTCCTGCCCAGAGATCACCCTTTAGGGTAGAGAGTCATTAGGAAACTGAGCTTATGACCAAAATGTATTTTGTTTAAGGAAAGATTTGTCGTGAAGGGAGAGATTTTGGCCAGACTTTGGATTAGCCCAGCAACCTCAGTGTGCTCACAATCGGTAGTTACACTAAATGTGTCCAATGGGCCGGGGCATCTCCATGGAGCAGGAAACATGAGGTACCTCATGGGGTCCTGTGCTCAGAAGGGCCTCTTGGTTAGTTCATCCTCTGCGTTCGCCACCTTGAAATTCTTAATAATTTTGAAAATGGAGGGGTCTCCATCTTCCTTTTGTTCTGGGCCCCACAAGTTCTATAGCCAAGCCTGCAGATAGTCAGAGGATTTTCCTTTTTGACTATTGTTGAATAAACACAGAACTTCCTGTTCCTTCTCAGTCCATGTTGTAACCTTTCAGACTGCCCCTCCATCCCCAATTCAGTCACCAAGTCATTTCCTCACCTAGGTTAGCTGGGATGTGACAGTTGGATTGTCATTTATATCATGGTTCTTTAAATAGCTGATTCTTTCTTTCATTTGATAAATCCACACTGAGCATCCACTCTATGAGAGGCACTTGCCAAGTCTCAGACGATTTCCTAAATCTTGCTAGCAGCATGTTCTTCAAACTTTGCTAAAGGAAGGGAAGCCGCTAGCTTGCAACTCTAAGCCATTTAGTGTTCCTACTTGTTCCCCCTCTCAGAGGATGACCTTTCATGATCTTGTCCCTCAGCACGAGGAACATCTTGCTAATTCCCCTTTGTACTGCCTACAATTACCACCAACGCGGCAACTGCACTGTCATCTGAGAAATGAACCCCCATGGAAATTGCCATCCTTGCCCAAGGCTAAAAGAGTTCTTCTGGCAGGTCCTAGTGGATTCGTGAAATATTAAATATGTTCCATATTCTTTGTACATTAAAAAAATCAAATCCAAGAAATCTCCTTATGTATTAAGTATCTGTTTCTACATAACGTAATACTTGGTGTTGTGTAAGAGGGCTTTAGTTATAGTATTATTTCTGTAGAATCTGTCAAAAGGAGGTCACGAGACTAAAAATACCTGGATTTAAAGACAGCATATAGAAAGGCAAAACGAAACAACGAATAAGAAAGGGCCCTTCCCCCCAAGAAAAGAAGACCACTGAACAATGGACAACAGTGTATATTCTCGGTGTCCATTTCAAGAGTTAGTACATTAGTAGAGCAGTGAGAAGTGAGAGAGCCTAAGTGGCTAATGCTCACACCGAATGGTGCGGAGAGAAGCTATTAGACCTCTTCCAAATAGTTCTGGAAGACTGTGAAGAGGAGGTGGGATTGCATGAGCTATTTGGATGATGAAAGAGAGATAACTTGGCAGACGGAAAGAGAAAGCATTCCAAGAATATGGCACAGTTTGGAAAAGGCTTGTGTAGAATGACTGGGTGATTGAGATATTAAGCCAATTGGCTTGAACTGAGTGGAAGCTCATTCCAAGGAAGGATTTCAAATTTGATTCAAAACAAAATAATGGCTTTCTGTAGCATTATTGTGGTAACTAACTAACTAACTATGTATAAATCAAATGTACACTACAGAAGTCAAGACCCAAGTTGTAGGAATCTTCGAAGAACGAGTCTCCTGAGTGATCCTAAGAGCATGAGGTGTGAGACGGAGCAGCTTCAACTGCCCTCAGGAGTAAACGCAGATAACCCCATACACTCCACTCCATAGAACAACAAGAAGCAAATAGTTGGAATGGCCAGAGTAGAAGAGGGGAGGAGCGTGTCCTCGTTTCATTGTTGTGAGTAAAGAGAACGTGGCCATTAGCCTTGGCAGCTCTACTGTTAGCTTTGGTGTTGTATCCAGGAGCACTGGAGTTCTGAGCCAGGATTTGGTGCCCTGGACCTTTGGATGGAAGGACACTGTACCTTCTACACGATTGACTTCCAAACCTAAGTATGAGTGCATTTACCTACTTTCATAGATTTTAAAATTCTAAGAATGTTCACAGCTTGTGAGAAGCTTATACGTTAAATAAGGAGGGGAATTGTGCTCATTTGAAAAATGAAATGAGGGACGCCTGGGCAGTTGAGCGTCTGCCTTTGGCTCAGGGGGTGATCCTGGATTCCCAGAATCGAGTCCCGCATCGGGCTCCCTGCATGGAGCCTGCTTCTCCCTCTGCCTATGTCTCTACCTCTATGTGTGTGTGTGTGTGTGTGTGTGTCTCATGAATAAATAAATAATATCTCTAAAAAAATGAAATGAGAAAAGGATGAATTATAATAAAGAGATGCCCTTACTTGCCACATGATTGAATTTGTCAAGAAGAGGGAGCAAGGCAACGTCAACTTTTGGTTGGAAAGACTGCAGGGGTTCTTTAGGAGGGGTTGGTATATGGCCTGTGTCCCAAAGAAAGAGTAGAACTTCGATACTTAAAAAAGGCAGGACAGAGCCTTTTTTCATGGCAAGGTGCAAAACTTGAGAGGAGAAGCATGGTAGCCAGGAAGGAGAAGTCATGACAGAGGGTGCTGTCTTGCTGTCCAGAACAGAAGGCTTCCAGAGGACGTTAGAGGAGGATGAAACTAGACAGGGAGGTGGAGATCTCATTGACAGAAGGAAACAGGGCTCATTTTCTCTGTTGGGAGGGATGAAATAATCAGAGAAGAGCACTTTCTGCCCAAACTCAGGGAAGAAAGTTCGCATTCTGAAGACTTTTCGAGAACTTCCACCCCCCGCCCCCCATGCACACGCACCACACAATTTTGACTTGCCAGTGCATAGCGGAGGTAAATCACCCAGCCTATACGCTGATTTTGAAAGCACCATCTGAAGAGCGACCAGATAATTTGTCTTTGTGAAAGGCCGTAAGCATATTCTTGAGCTCTGCTCCTGCTACCAGAGCGAGCACCTCGTGGAGAGGCTCTGCAGTGCATCATTTGGCACGTCCCGCTGCTCCGGCCATCTGCCGCACCTTGCAACGCGCTCTGGCAATCCAGGAGATGGCACGGGCAGCCCGGCAATATATCCATATGTTATCCCCTCCTCCTTGCTTGAGAAGCAGCCCAGCCGTCTTCAAGACACCTCCAGGAATGGCAAGTCACGTGACTTCCTTTGTTTCCTCCCAACCAAAGATCCCTACATCTGTTCGGAGTGGGGTGAGGGCAGGCCCGCGGGCAGTGCGGTGCACAGAAACCTCCTTGGGTGCTCGTGGGAGCTCCTTTCAGGCCGGTCCCCATGACACCAGCCCACGCCCAGCACCCCATACTGAGGAGCACGCGTGGGGGGCAATGGGGGAGTCAGTCCCTGGCAAAGTCACCATTTGTATGAAGTTAGGATCGCTTGGTCCCAGATCGCATCACCTAGAGCCTTGTGGTTCAGGGTGTGGTCCAGGTGCTGGCAGCGGCCGCATCACCTGGGAGCTTAATAGAAATGCGGCACCCAAAGCCCCCCCCCCCCACCCCAGACCTCCAGACCTACTGGATCTGAAGTCACATTGCCCAGAAGCCCCAGGTGATTCCCATTCACTTTAAAGTTTGAGCTGAAGCGATCTAGAAAAGGATGAAAAAAAAAAAAAAAATGATGTGACTATTATGGGCAAATATTCTTGAGTGAAGGAGAGGAGGGCTTGTCCGACCTGCTCCGGGAATCTGTGCATATGAAGCTCACAGAGGTTATCTCATTGCAAACTTTCTACTCCAAACTGAGAGCAGACACGCAGCTCTAAAAGGATGCCCATTGGGGTTATTTCATGTGTCTTGGGCTGGTCCTCCGGAAGGAGGCACAGGAGGGTGTGCATTCTGCATCCTTAACTCCAGTCTCAGATCTGTGTTGAAGTGACCGCTTCCTGATTCACTGGAATCTCTGCTCACGGTCGGTGCAGAGAAGAGGCTTGGGTGCTGAAGGATTAAGCCATTGAGTTGATGAGCATCCGCTCGGCTCTGCGGCCCTTGCACTAATCCGAGTGTCGTGCACGGGCCCCGCGTCCTGCACGCTGGTAGCTGCCCTTTCTTCCCCCACTGGCTGGGCGTGCACTGGTTGCACACTCTATTCATGAGGGTTTCGAGCCCCCTTTGGCAGGGAAAAGTCTCTTCCTGCTTGGGGTCTGAATCGAAAATAAATTCCCTATTTGCACAGCACCATGACACTTCGCATAATATCATTTACCGCCCCCCAGGCAGCAGGAGTCCTGGACAGTACTGCTTAAACGCTTCGTGCCCAGGATCATGTGGGTCGCCGGGCTCGTATGGAAAGGGAAAAGACGGTTTCAGCCTTGAACAACAAGAACAAAAATGCCTCCTAGGCTTCCAAACCTCACCTCTAAAGGCAGAAAAATTACTAACAGGAACCATATTTTTAAATCATTAAGAATTTATGTGTTTAAGCCAAGAAAATGAAAGAAGGCTTAGGAAAAATTAATTCCATCTCGTATGGGGTGATTAAAAATAGAGATAACAAATTGTCAGTTAATGAAGCACACAGGCTGCAGAGGTGAGATAGATAATAAAAAGTGGATTATTCAGAGTACTATTTTTAACTGAAAATATATAGGACTATTTTTAGCCACAGTCCCTTCGTAATGACATTGTTGCTTTAAAAAATGTTTAGCTTTCTCAGAGCCCAGCACACAGGACGGTCCTGAGCGCTGCTCAGGGACACGATCCAAGAAGTCCATTACTCTGGGACTGGAAGTTTCCACTAGACGATCTACATGTAGAAACATAAGAGCTGACTTTAGTGTGTGTGTGTGTGTGTGTGTTTAACTCATATAACATCCTAAGTATTTGTAAGCATTCCACTGTAATATGTCCGTGTAACGGGAAAATTATGGCTAAAAAATTTTAACCCCTCAACTGGTACTTCTTGGGCACGTACCCTATGCCGGGTACTGATTTAGGGCTCTGGAGTTATAACCAGTTATGTAAGTTCCGTACCCTCGTGGAACTTACATTTTAGTAGAAGAAATGCGCAAACAAATAACCCAAAAGAGAATTGTCTTATAATTCTGACAGAGATAATTGGCACAAGAAAAATTAGCATTGCAGAAAAATATGTTAACATCTGGAGAATAATGAAATTATGAGCAACAAGCATCGATGAAATCATGCCAAATTCAAATGATGGCTGCTCTTGGTGGGTTTCCAGAATTAACTATTAAAATAACATATTAGCCTTAAACCCAATATGTCTTCGGTGATGGTAGTGGGGTGGGGCTATGTCAGGCTCCATTCATGGGGGATGGACAGATGCCAGGGTATTTCACAGAGCCTAATTGTTCTCCCCTGCCAGGAAATCGCTACGGCATGACAAAACCCCAAGGATCAAAGTGCCTGAAGACAAGAACTCCTGTAGCAAAGTCTTAGTGCTTTGGGGTTATGTTATAGATCACCCCAAATACCCTGAAGTTGGCAGTGCCTCTGACAGAGTCCGGATCCCCCGGATTCACCGCGGGTAGTCTATGTGACTTTGGGCATGTAACTAGTGCCTTTGAACTTTAGTTTCTTCATTTGAAAAATGGAAATCACAACACATCACAGGATCAGTGAAGAGAATAAATGAGACTCTGCATATATACATTTGTGTGTGTGTGTGTGTGTGTGTAGATACACATAGATGTATGGATACGTGTGTATCCGTATTCCAACATGTGATATATACATGTCCTATCCACTGCGGGCAATGCCCACCACCCAGTTAAGTACGGAGCAGATGTTAGTACCTTGCCTCAATCTTCCAACCACACAAGATTTAGAAAGTTCACTGTATTCCTTTTTTTTTTTTTTAGATTATATTTATTTATTCATGAGAGAGAGGCAGAGACATAGTCAGAGGGAGAAACAGGCTCCCTGCCGGGAGCCTGATGCAAGACTCGATCCCAGGACCTCAGGATCATGCCCTGAGCCGAAGGCAGATGCTCAACCACCGAGCCACCCAGGTGCCCCCACATGCACTGTGTTTCACCAGCAAACTCAAACTTTCATACTTTACCTTTAGAAGCACTTGTACATTAGACCCACACACACACCCCCACTAAGCTGCATTTCTTGTGCGTGTTTGGAATCTGTTCATGAACTGATGAGCAATCATTTCAATATCTCCAGGGGGCTCCTGCCATCCGCCAGCCCCATTTCACCAGCACACCCACACTCGTCTCTGTCCAGTTTCCTGTGTGCTACTTGACTCTTTCCTTATGTTTTGTCCTTATTTTAGAAGAGTGGAAAGCTGAAACAAGAGGTAGATGCTAGCGATAGGGAGAGCTGTTTTTATAAATACAATATCATAGAGACAGAGACCGAGATGTGTATGTGTGCTTAAAGGGCTAAGCCTTAGAATGAATCAGCCCCTCCTTGGGCCTGACATGGGCAACGGTGGGAATAAAAGGCAGGGTTGGGTGGCGCACAGAGAACATCGCGAAGGACACGCAATATTGAAATTATATCTAAAGATGATTTCGAATTAGGAAATAAACGTGTGTGTATTTAGCTTTCCTGGAAAAGAACTTTTTGTACTCTGTGGATCTGTTTGTCCACGATTTGCCTTTGCATGTGTTCTTATAGAAGGCATTACATGAAGACGTAGGGAGTTGTTTCTCTTTGCTTTCGTTGTTGTAATTGTCGTTCATTTATTTCCAATCTTCTATCTGGAGCATGGGAGGAACCGGCCCGTTTCTCTAATCTCGCTATCCACCCCCTCTGAGCAATCTGGCCGGGGGGCTACAGATATCTGTCGGGCACCCACGATGTTCCAGGCATCCTGGCTCCCAGGACGTGGTCCCCACTAAAGTTAGCAGAAAGATCTGGCGTGGATCCATACACACTGAGAAATGGATAAGATAGGCCACCGAACCTCGATATTTGCTCACACGTGTATGAGCTTAGGCTTGTGCAGAAGTACACATGGAGCAACCAAGGCTCGCTTCTCCAGGGGGAGCCGAGCCACTCTGTGTACACTGGCACGGATGGCAAACCTTGGAAGGGAAGCATGGCCAGGTGCCACCAGAGCCTCCCAGGCTGTCTCTAGCTGCCAGGCACAAACGCCTTTCGAGCTCCGGCTCCTCCGTAACCAGCGTCTCCTCCACAGCCAGGAGCTAAGTCAGAGCCTTCTATGCTCCAGCTCCTCGAGCCTCACTTCTCAAAGTTTCAGCCACTCTTCCAAGTTCTTCTTAGCCCTTGCCTATATGCCCTGTGAACATTTGCTTAATGATTTCCTGATGGCATCTCAGACCCAAAAGGCTAAGACTGAAATCTTAATCTTTGTAACTGAAATTGTGGATTATGGCAGCAAAGGGGATCTCAGACCCTAACTCAGCACATGAGGAGAAACTCAAGTCAAGAATGAAAGTGAGATGGACGCCTGGATGGCTAAGGGGTTGGGCATCTGCTTTTGGCCCAGGTTGTGATCCCAGGGTCCTGGGATCGAGTCCTGTATCTGACACCCCGCAGGGAGCCTGCTTCTCCCTCTGCCTGTATCTCTACCTGTCTCTCTGTGTCGCTCATGAATAAATAAATAAAATGTTTAAAATATAAGAGTGAAGGCAAGAACAAGGGAGAGGAGAGAGAACCAATAAATGACACCAATCCAGTTAGCAGCACAGGTGGAGGGAAAATCTAGTTTGGACCTAATATTCCTTCTTTAGTGGCTCCTGCGTGTTGCATCTATTAACAGCATCACCAAAATTTCACACTCTTGAGCAAAAAATGTCCTCCTCGTCTCATACTCTAGATCCTAGAAGTTATCAAATGCTGTCAAACAAATCTCCAAAATAGTTTGCCCAATCTTGGCTTTCTATCACTTACCCAGTCGCCACTGCCATAGACCACACTGTGCCTCCGTTACAGCCCTACTCACTGAGGCCCCATCGCTCTGGCGTGGTTTGTACCTCCCACCAGTATGGTTTTCTTCAAGCATTTCAATTTACCTGAAGCATTGCTGCCATCAGGATGTTTACTTGTCAAGGTTTTGTTCAAAGCTTTCGGCCCAGTTTCGTCTCACCAACTCTAAGAGACCTTCCTCACCCACCTCCGCAGGATGGATCACAAGGAACGTATCCCATGCTTATCTGACGTCCCTGTGCTCCTCTTCTCTATTGAATACATGAAACACCAGGCTTTGCTTCCACCATTTCACCAAACTTTTCTGGGCAGGATCACGAACACCCTTTGAAAACTGACCGTGCAACGCACAGTTGTCATCCCACTCATTCTGTCAGAGACAGCTGGCGCAATCACTCGATTCTTCCTCTTAATCTTGTTGACTTGATACCCTGGACACCACTCATTCATGGGTTTCCTCCCACCTTCTCTGTTTACTTTGCTGTTTTCTCCTCATCCCTCTGATGTCTATACTATGGAATGTCCTTGAGCTCAATCTTTGGATGCCTTCTCTGTGTTGGGTCTCTCTATGTCATAGTATCCAATCTCATGGCTTCAAACTACCTGTAAAGTTGACGACCCCAACTCTATTTACATCTAGAGTCTAAAACTCTCTCCTGAACCCCACATTCATGTAACCCATGTCCAACCTGGTGTGTCTCATTGGAAGTCTATGGGCATCTCTCTGACTCTTCTCACTCACATCCCAAATCCATACCACCAACCAGTCCTATCAGCTCTATCTGCAACATGGCATCAGTGCCCTACCACTTCTAGACATTCTCACATCTGTTTCCCTTGTCCAAGCTACTATCAACTTTTGCTGGATGGCAAGAGCCATTTAATTAGACTTTTACTTCTTTTGCATTTCTACAAATTAATTCACAGTAGTCAGAACTAAAGCCCTTTCTGTGATCTATAAGATTCTCAAAGGCCAATCCCCACCAGCATACCTTCTCTCACCAACATATATTTCTCACCTAACCTTGTACAGGTCTTCCTCTCATTCTCTTGGCTCTTATCTTACTGGCATCCTAAAACATTCTTAGATTATGCTAAGCCCATCCCTGCATCAAGGCTTTTGTTTCCTTTTACTTAGAGCATCCTTCCTTCAGATTTTTGTATGACTCCCCATTTTTCTTCAGTCATCTTTCCAAATAATTCTTATCACTAAGGACTGCTCTGAGCATCTGTATAAAATAGTAACCCTACTCTCTGTGCTCCCTAACATCCTGCCTGGCTTTATTTTTCTCCATAGTTATCAAATTACCACATTTAATTGACTCACTCCTTCCTTCCTTCTTTGCTTCCTTACCTCCTTCCTTCCTTCTTCCTTCCGTCCTTGTCTATTAGCTTGTGTGTTATTTCCCTGTAAGAATATAGGTGATCCATGACAATGGTTTTTGTCTACTGCTCTAACTTGATATTTAGAACAATGCCTGATACATGGTAGATGATCAACAAATAATTATTTAAATACTGGTTACATGGATAATCGAAATAAAAATCTGGTCACCAACCTTTCCACAGACACCTTCCCATGACATCATCCTTGGAAGTTGGTTGGGAACGCAGTGTTGGAGAGTACAAGCCAAAGGGACCTTTGAGGAAAATGCTTGACTAACTAATGGCACAACATGTGGCTTAGAGTGTTTCTTGTAGTAATAAACACTGGAAAACCTGTGAGAAATTAAATATATCTGATAGTGTGGTATAAGAGAAAAAAACAGAGTACCAGAAGGCAGAAGATACATATTCCGATCCTGAATCTTATTACCTGTGGAATTTTGAGCAAGCTGCTAATCCTATTTGGCCTCCACTTCTCATTTGTACAGTAACAGTGATGGATTAGCTTATCTTTTCTATACCTGCTTTCTATACCTTTCTATACCTGCTATTTTGTTTAATCTTGTAGGCGTCTGAGGAGATAAAAAAAAAAAAAAGAGGGAGGGAGTAAGGAAGGAGAAGAGGGAAGAAGGAAGAGAGGAATGCAATCTTTTGACTATCCACATTTCTCCTAAGGGGTAGAAGGAATGACATAAGTTGGCGTATTAAGAAAATTGTAAAAAAGAAAAAAAAACTGTTTTAATATGGCCACATAACATAGAAATTGAGTAGATAAGTGCTCTAGAAAGACTGCCTGACTCATACTAAATTCCATATTCTCTAGTGTCCTTTGTGACCAAGGGCTACATCTTTTCCCCAGGGTTGGGCAACACCGGTGTAGTTTTGGTTGATTGCAGGTGTTACCAGGTGAAATTATTCATTTATAGATTAATACTAAAATATAAACTGGCCTGATTTTTGTTGGAACATTTTGGAACACTGAAGCCTCTACCTTGTAAAGTTCTTAATCATTTATCTGAACAGTATCTATTCACTTTGTATCACTATATAAGAGGATTCCAATTTAGTAATTACTTGACAAAATTACCTTAAAAACACATAACCATGCTTTGGAATATTTTCCAATATAGTGAAACGTTCTAGCATGTTAGAGATCACATCTTTATTCCTCAGTATCCGCCTTTGAAATTTAATATAAAGATATGATGGTCAATGCCTTGTGTGTGGCATTTTAGGAAGAGCTGCACTTATTCAGCTGTGATCACGGAAAGTTCATTGCTGTACTTAGGTAGTGTACAGTGTTTGCTTGGATAGGTTTCTCCTGAGGTTTTAGTAACGCAGAATGTGAATTCATAACTGTAGCTGAAAGGAACATGACATTGTGTTTCTTAAAAGCACAACCACCTATGGTGTCAAGCTAACAGCTCAAAACTATGGTCCAATTAACTGAGGACACTGCCGAGGAGGTCAAAGATCCCATAAAAACTAGTAAAGACACTGGAGTTTAGACAATCAAAAGAATCTGGAGGAATGATCTGGGGTCATAGTGATTACCTCCAGAGCTGAAAAGAGCACTCAAGAAAAGAAGATGTAAGCTAAAGTTCACATTGTCATTTATAAAGCTTCTCACCCAGGCTGGTTACAAAGCAGATGTTAAACTCTTGTGAAATTCACCACAACATTTCATTCTGTATATTTAGGAATTTTTATTCAGATGCAGATACATGAGAGGTGCAGATAGCCCACGTCTGTTGATTGTTTTATGGAATTGGAAAAACAGAGATTGTAGCTTTTTTTTTTTTTTTTCCCAGTTGTTTTAAAGTATACCCACACACAACTGCAGCCATTCTGTTTAAATGAAAGCTGAACCATTTGACACACCAAAGAAAAGTAAAATATAAAGTACATTCAGCAAAAAGGATGTGGATGGAATATGAGACACATGACTCCATGTGTCTCCTATTAATATCTTGAGGTTTAAAATTGCTGAATGGATAAGATCCATCGCTGTAGTTCACTAAAGGACAGAGACCTGTATTTGAACTGAGAACTCGCTTCTCTTGACCTAAAAGTGTCATAGTAATAAATGACTTGCAGGGAAGTGGTAAATCATAGTCATTAAACAAACAAATCATTGTGGACTGTCAGGTTCTACTTTGAAGGACTTAGGCCATCTTCACTCTTCTCTGGCCCAAAAGGATCAGCCCCTTTGAGAGAGAAGAGACAAATGGGCATCACACTTCCTCGCTGTCCTGCATTTTTACAGTGCCTATGTGGTTTTATTTTGCATTAGATTTCTTTTCTTAATTTAGCTTTCTATTCCACGCTTCTCCACTCCCCTCTCCCACCAGCTATTTGTTAGATCTAATCAATCTCGAAAGTACTCTAAAAATACCATCACAGGTTTTCATTCCCGGTCCAGGAATTGGGCATTGCCACCCATTTTCCCAGGGGTAATGTCATGTGAACATCCTCTGCTTTCGTTTGTTTCTTTATTTCTGTTCTGAATGACCTGCTGCAAGAATTGCACTGCCCTCGCTATGGTAAGTGCTAATCCCCCACTGCTTATGATTATTGAGGTTCTTTGAGGCAGGGCTCACAATCTCAGATAAACTGTGCCCCTCAATTACAAGGGCCAGTTGAATATGATCCTTGCCTTACAAGTACCTTATTTTCCAATATGCAGTGTCTACATTCAATTATCAGGCATTATTGGAAACACAAAGGTCACTACTTACATCTCAAAAGCTCTTAAAGCAAACATGTTATTGCCTCCTGTACACTTTGGGCTTTGAAACCTTAGAATTCACTTCAGGAGACTATTACCATTGTCTCTGTTTTTTGAACACCATGGCATAATGGAAAATGTCCTGATCCAAAAACTGAATAAGCCAACAAAGCAATTCAATAGGAAAATGCTGAGTTGAAAAGATTGCAATACAAAATGATTGCTTTCATTCTCCATCTCCTTTGTCTCCACCCCTCAGTCCAATGTCAAATGCCAGGGCACCTCTTCGCTAGCATGAAAATTCAAACTAAGAATAAGAAGCCAGTCATTATTTTATCATTTAATATTAATTATAATAGTATTAGTCATGATGAACTAATGTTGCATTATGTAGCTTTCAAATGTATTCCCAAAGGACTTTGATTATAATTTGCCATTTTATTCATGTTCAATTATTTTAAAGTGTTGCTGAATTAACAAGATCCACTTAGCCTTAATCACTACTTACCTCATCAGTTTATGGCGCTGACATGCCTGGCTTATAAAGACAATCTGCGACAGGATGAGACTGGAGCCATGGTGGCCACAGCTGCCATCAGCTGTCAGTTCTGTGGGGCCACAGTTGGACAGAGAAGGCACTACTCCCTCTTTTGTGATTAAATGTGAGCCAGCTCGTAGGAGGAGTGGATAGGGGGATATGGCTATGGAGAACCCTGTCTACTGCTTGGTTACATACTTTGCTCTGTAATAGAGCATTGCCCATGTCCTTTCTGGTGCACACTAATAGGCCTGGTTCTATTTCCTTGTGTCTTGAGAGGATAAAATACGTGCATTTGATTATTTGGTTTTTATGGAGATGCTCTACCTGACTGTCAACTGGCTCTGGTTAACGCTGGATGATATTACTGCGTATTATTTCTATGAGTTCCATCTTTTCTTAATCCAAATTTCGTTTTCTTTTCCACACTCAACTGGGGCTCTCTTCTAGGTTCTACCAATATGCTTCATTTCTCCTCTCGAGATTTATAACATCCTCTTTAATTCACATTGAGCTTCTCATCTTATTTCAATGCATCCTATATACTTAGAGCAAAGCTCACCAAGCAATTAAGAGGTTAACCAAGACCCCTGGTGTGGCTAATTACTTTGCAATCCTGACAATAGCATGGCTTACTGTCTTGGTGTCGGGAATGTTTTAAATCACTACCATGGCTCAGTGGGAGCTATGTGATGGGCACTGAGGGGGACACTTGGTGGGATGAGCACTGGGTGTTATGCTATATGTTGGCAAATTGAACTCCAATAAAAAAAAATAAATAAAAATAAATAAATCACTACCATGGGTCCAACACCAATGTCAAAGAATATGGTAGATCCAGAAATTAACAGACACGGTGCCTGCCAATTCAACTCAACAGGCTGGGTAAGGTCACTGGCAAAGTTATTATGCTCACCAAGTTGTAGATGCTACCCAGCAGAAGCCCCTAGATTTTATCAAGTACTGCTTTAGTAAGCAAAACGACAGTCAGAATTCTAGCCCCCAGTGGTAACACTCATAAAGATTTCTAGAGTTCCATGTAGGAATTCTATACGTGGCCCTTTCGACTTGTTGACATTAAAATGAAGAGTTTCCCAACCATTCCGAAATCTTCCACTTTCTGACTCAAGGGTTTAATTCAAAGGAAAAAGTGAATTACGATGGCCTGCAGCAATGTTCTCCCTTTTATCTATCCTATCCACATTGTGCTACTTAAATGTACTATTCTCATACCAAGAACTTGCTTCGCAATTGGGATTGTGGCCTTTCATATTACTATGAAAACCGATCATGAATGACTCGAGTGAGGAATTTTTAGTATTTTAGTCATCAAAAGAGGAGATACATTCAGTCATGACATCAAATATATGTACAATCTCCACTGAAAGCAATGGCATTTTCAGAATAACAGAATAAGAGTTTTATGAATGATCATCAGACATTTTATTGTGTACACACACATACATATATACCTAAGTATATGTGTGTGTGTGTATGTGAATTTGTTCATTATTAGTACTGATAGGAAACAGAGGCGATCTCAAATCACATGCTTCGGATTATAACATTATTCACAGCTAATAGGTACTATGAAGTGGTACCAAATTCTGGCTGTAGGTAAGTGCTAAATTGGTGTTAACTTAACTTAATTCTCGCAATGACCAAACAATGCATATTATTATCCTCATTTTACATTTAAGCAACTGAAATAGCAAACAATTTAGCTGGTTTAATGGCATGCAACTGTATCGTGAGGACGCCAACATTAAACTCCAACTACAGGGCAGCCCATGTTCTGAACCCCTAAACTACACTGTTCACCTTGCCTTCCAAAAACGCTGAGTTTCACGGGCCTTTTGTGCAGCCACATACTTTATTTTGTTTTCTTTTCCTCCTTAGTCAGAAGTTTCTCATATTTTATAAAACCTATTTTCCCAGAAACACTAAGGGAAAAAAAAAAACATATATTTCTATGATATTTTTCCCCATAGTTCCAAAGCTGGTAGAAGTGTTCCTTTGAAATAGCCTGTTAATAAATTTGCAATGCATTTACTATGCGGGTTAAATGTATTGCCAAAGCTCCTGATAAAATTAGCGTTCATCCAGAAGGAATTTGGAACTATTCTTGAAATAAAAAAGAAATGATGAAATTGCCAGCCTCTGCTTGTGCAGCCTGCATGGCTCCCGCATTAGTGAGTTCTTCCTTATAAAAATCACTGAATGGCAGTTGGGTACGGATCGCGTGTGCTCCCTGGCTTCCCCTTCCATCATCTCTCTCCAGGATGTGGCTGCTGGTATGATTCCCCTTTCTCACTTCCCTGACGATGCCTTTCCGCCTCCTTGAATCCCTTCATTGCTTGTCCTTTTTTGATATGACCTTCTTGTACCCTGAATCATCGCCGCTGGTTCAAAAACCTCTATTAATCCCATTCCCCCTTGCTCTGTCCAGACTGCCAGTCGGATTCTCTTTATCCTCTTCCTCATTGTTAGGTCTTCTCTCTCACTGGCCTTCTGCTTGGAAGGCAGCCTCTTAACAAGTATGAAGCTCTTCATTTCATTACAAAACAAAAGGCAGAGATGTGTTTTAAGGAGTGTTCTTGTGTCACTGTGATGAAGTAGCATGAATGGGATCCTAATTAATTTTACCTCTGAATGTGGCAGCCCTCTCAATAGTGTTCAGATTGATCCAACGTACCCTACCCACTTATCACGGCAACTTGACCTTGGAAAAACTGCACTAAACAAAATATTTTAAACGAGCGTCTGACTGGCGTAATAATTACCACTCTACGAAGAGCAAATGCCGTTGGTAATAGGATGACAAATATTTGTACTGCAGGAGGGAGAAAAGCATGGTAAGGAGAGTCAGCAGGCCTCCCCACATCAACTCTTGTGCAGACATGAGTGGATGGGAGTCAGCCCCTGGCAGGGTATGTAGCCTTCTAAATGGGCCCATATGCTAACCAAATTAATGAGTCAACATTCACTCATGAGAGCGTGTGTTATTCCTGAATTTAATGTATTTAGTTTGTTTTCAGTTCTTTGAAATTTAACTGGCATTCTTTGATGATTGGAATGCAGAGGAGATTTTAACAGTGTTTCCTTTAAAAATGAACCTTAAGAAATGTATTTATTTATAAGTTAGAACTCTCTTACATAGTTCATAAGCTACTTGTGTTTCCCTCAGGGTAATGAGAGTCTTCTGGTAGAGTGTCAGTGATAGGTACACCTGGGTCACCTCCCATATCAATCCAATCTCCAAAGGGGCCAATTTTAAAAATCCTATATTAAAAGCATCATTTACTGATTTCAGATACGATCATGATTTTAAAGTTGCATTATGTCATTAACAAATTGTCCAGTCATCAAGTTGACTCATTGGGATAATAAGGAGGAAAATGAGGGAGGAAAACCAATTACTATTTTTGAGAGAAATAAGCTAATATTAAGTGAAGACTATTTTTATACTTAAGTGAATCTTAGAAACATAACCTTTGCAACTACAGTTTTTTAGCCATAGAACATAATTTGTATCTAATCATTTCACATAAATTAAAGAAAATGAGAAGGAGTAGAATGTTTATCATGATCAAAATGATCCCAATACAAGTGAAGGTTATGCTTAAAGTCTGTTGTACAGCGCAAACCTTTCAGATTATTAGCATTTTTAGTGAAAGCAATGCCATTGTCATGCTGTTAATATTAACTGTGGTTACGTTCAGGGCAATACACTTTACCCAGCTTTCTCCGCAGCCCCTATTCCCCTACCATCTGGAATCTCTTAGCAAGGGATGATTTGGTGCTATATTAAGCCTCTCTGATCTTTCAGATTGATTTTTTTTTTTTTTGGTTTTTATCTTGTTCTGGTATAAACACAGATAATAACTATTAAATCAAATGGACTCTGGCTCAACGTGAAGATTCTTGGATTCATTTTTACCCTGTCAAAAAATAAAGACTAATTTCTGCATGTCCCAAAGTATAAACTTTAAACTATAGGTCAAAAAGACTTAGATGCTAGGCTCTTTCCAGTCTATATTTTAATAAGGCAAAAGAGCATGTTCAAGTAAGAACCAGATGCAAAATTTAACTTTTAACCCCAGCTTCCTTCTAATTTAACAATCTATCCTCTTCATTTTCTTGTGTTTGTTGATGATTCCAAGTTAACATCTTAATGAATTACTATAAAACGCCTTAAAACATGCACTCATTTTATAAATATTAAATATGGTACTCCTTTTTTAAAAGATGCATTTAGTTATTTTAAAGAGAGAATGACCACTTGGTGTGGGAGGGGCGAGGTGAGAGGCAGAGAATCTCAAGCCGACTCCAGATTGAGCCTGGAGCTGACGGCAGGCTCAGTCGTCTGGCACGGTCTCAGGACCCTGAGATCATGACCTGAACCAAAGCCAAGAGTCAGTCGCCTAACCAACTGCACCACCCAGGCGCCCCTAAATATGATACTCTTTTTGGGCACAGTTCTTATAAGTGAAGGGAACGCACACACACACACACACAGGAGTTAACTAGTCAAGTATTCAGTTGCCATAGCAGCACAGCAATCTGTGCTCTGAGGTAAGGCTGCTTGAAGAAGCAGGAGCTTAAGAAATAGGAAGGAGTAAGAAATAGGAAAAATGGGCCTCATCCTAACACCACTTCTCAGGTCTAGATCTTAAGACAGCTTTGCCCTGAACCTCAGTTTTTCACTCCTAAAATGGGAGTGAACCCTATCTTCTTACCTCAAAGACTCTGCCAAACTAAATATACTGAAACCCAAGAGCCCGCTCTGTATACTTAAAAAAATTGTATAGCAGTATAAAATTTGACATGTGGGTTTATTATATTTGTCAGCTGAGACAGTTTTATAGGTGAGAGATTAACACAAAAATACTTACAAATCAAGTTTAGGCTAACGTAGTTAGTGAAAATGACTTTGCTTAGCATTCATACAGAGCTTTTGGTGATTTTCAGGACTCGTGTTTTTGATTTCTTACTGAACACAGACCAATATATTAAAACTTACTCTTAAAGGTGTTTTAAAAATTGTGCCCAAACTAACTAGATTTAGGGAAAGCTGTATTCATATTCAATGATTAAAGTGATAATAATATTGATCCACACTTCTAATAATAGCATCATCAAACATTTGTAAAAATTAATTAAGTTTCATACTTTTCTTACTTGGAAATGAATTAATAATTCATGGAATAATGAGACCTGAACAACCAACACCATTAACTGGTTCTTAGGGTGAGTTTAATCCCTTAGTCTTTTAATCTAATCACTAGGAAAGTCTTTCATCTTTTATTGACTTTTATTTCAACTGTCCTCATTTCAATTTCTAATAAATACATCTTGCTTATTATTTGACAATTTAGAAGCTTTGCAACTAATCGGGCTGCCACGAACTTATGAAATTAAAAGGGAGATGTTTGTATATAGTGCCTTTCATTTGACAAAAAAATCACATAAGAAAAATTTATTTGTTTAAACAATTACATTGTTTGAAGTGGGAAGAATTATTTCTAAAAAACTTTAAAAAGTAAAAATGCCTTTTAAATATTATAAAATCCAAGTCTAAAATTTCTAGGATTTTCATTAACACTTTCAGGTTCCACCTCTCTCTGTGTAAAACTAAGGGGTTTAACCTTCTCTGCTGGAAGATAGGAAATGGATCTATGAATGGAAACTTTTATTCCACGGTAGAATGGTGGAATGTTCTGTTACTTTTCTTGAAAGCTAGCAGATTCTTTTTGAATTAGCTAACGATAAAGATGAAGGTAGAAAATATAGTGAAAATATTACTGGTGTGCACATTTCCATATTTCTTTGCGAATAAACTACTCTTGCCGGGTTAATTGGCAATGATTGCTTTTGATAAATAACTAATTCCTAAACTCCCCGCATTACCTCTGAAACCTCAAAAAATAATGCTTAAAAGCAATTCTCCTCAATGGGCACTGCAGGAGGCTGCCTGCCTCTTGTGATATTAGGGATAACAAGACATTCCTCTATCCTAAAATATTTCTTCTACTGAAATTGAAGCATGCTATTGCCACAAATATTAGGAAGAGCAATAATCAGGGTCACCTGGGTGGCTCAGCTGTTGAGCATCTGCCTTTGGCTCAGGTCATGTTCCTGGGGTCCTGGGATCAAGTGCCACATCTGGCTCCCCACGGGGAGCCCGCTTCTCTGTCTGCCTATGTCTCTGCTTCTCTCTGTGTCTCTCATGAATAAATAAATAAAATTTTTTTGAAAAAGTGTAATAATCACAATAGTAATAATAGTCTCACTTATCATTGTTTACTCATGTCAGGCATGGTACTAGGCACTCAGTAAGTGCATTATTGCTTGTAATCCCCATCTCAATGCCATCATATGAGTATCATTATTTTCTTGTAAAATGAGATCATTGAGGCTTGGGGTGACTAAGCAAATTGTTCAAAATCACACAGAATGACAGAAGTGTTTTAAACCAAGTCTGCTTAAATGCCAATCTCTGGAGATTTATTTCCCAGGACTTTTGAAGACTTCTTTATTCTATAATGCCCTATCAGGATGCAAATATCCTATCAACAGGAACTCACTGTTGAGGAAGAAAGAAAAAAAAAATAAAACAGTTAATTTCTTCATCATTTTCTTATGCAGCAATTACAGCCAGGAAACTTTAGTGTTCTTTAGAGAATGGATCTTAGGATAGATTTGTTTTGTTTACTTTGAGTGGTGGGTGAAGAGATAAATTGGAGGATAGAATCTTATCTGGATGAGGCAGGCCTCTAAGGCCTTCACTGTGGGGAGGACCTGGAGACCTGAAGACAGAGGATGGCTGAGGGAAGGCGAAGAGGCAGGGGAACTTATCCAAAACACCTTCATTCACTTTACAGTGTTGCTCACAGGGAGCCAATTGCCTCCGCATTTTCCAGATCCAATTTCATTACATGAAATGTGCATACATATTCTTTTGCTTATTGTCCCTTGACCAAAGCAAATCACTTGAGCACATCTAGCTCCAAGAAGATCAGGGGAGGCCACTCCTCCTATGAGCCCAGGAATGAGACAACTAGAATATCGGGGAGCACCTATAGTTACTACCAAAGCTACAGATATGGAAGAGTAAAATAAAGCTAGCCCCTTTCTTCAAATACAAAAGGTTATTCTAAAAGAATCAAAAACATACAGGTGAAAAATCAAATTTTAAAACATGGGGAAAAACAGCAGACTATCTTTATGACATTGCCTAAGTGGTAATTTCCTTAAGAGGGGAGGAATAACCCAGACCTCTAACAAGGAATATTAGTAAATGGTATTATATTAAGATGCTTTTGCAAGACAGAAGTATGTTTTAAAAAAGAGAAAAATATGAGCCACGCACTGAGACTAAAACAATCTAGCTGGCCAACGATAAATTCATTTTCAGAGTACATTTATGTGCCTACCAATCAATAAGAAAAAGACAAATAAACCAATGCACAGATAATCCATGAGAGAGAAATTCACGTGTAGTCTGGAAAAAAGCAAATGCAAACGTACAATTGCACACCTATCTGGAGGCAGAAGTTAAGCTTGACAAGACCACTGTAGTGAGACTTTGAGAAAAACAGGAGTGGCTTTGTAGACTTGCTGGGTGTGCAATGTTGACGTCATAATTTGGGTTTCATAACAGTTTGGGTCATGCAGTAGATGGAAGGTGTGCCCAACCTAAAAAACTGATATTCCACCCCTTGTATTTCTCCTTTCCAACAAATATACAAGTTAATAATGTTCGTTGTGGCAGTTCCTAAGAATAAAAATTGAGACAATCCTAAAAGAAAGGATGCATTCATTGGAATCTTTACCCCAAAGGAGTAAACCTCATGGCAATAGCCATCCTGACTGTTCAGTTGACTACTATGCCCTCATTGCCTTAGATTGCTGCCTGGGATGTTGTAGATGCTCAATAAATAGTTCATTAACTGGATAAATGAGTAATGAGTGATTGGGATACTGTAACAAATCTACAATGAATGAATGAACCAGAGTTAAATATATTAATATCTACAATTTTAAAATTAATGTTGAGCAAAAACAAGTTGCAGGACATGCAACTTTAACATGATTTGCATAAATTATAAAACACATAAAATCCTGTGTATTGTTTATGAAGAATGCAAAAATACATACAAGCAGCAAAACATGGACAAGAAGGAAATAGGTTACCTACTGGGGGCAGAGATTCAGTGACCAGAGAACATAAAGGCGACTGTAATTTTTTCCCGTAGTATTTTATTTTTATTTTTTTAAGCAAATAGGACAAAATGATAGTATTTTTAAAACCAGGATATTGCCCTTTCACCTGAGATCTTTAAATATCCATTTCTGTGCTCTCTTTGCATGAAATATTTTATGACAAATTATGTCTTGAACTACTCAGCATATATCTATGTTAAATTCATAGAGCAACTCAGGCAAATTTATTAATAAAGTAGGATAATTTATTATACTCTGATTTTCAATAGCTTAGTACCTTATTTTAATAATTTACTAATTTTAACTACTCAAATTCTACCAATTTAAAGTATCAGTATAATTCTGTGGTTAAAGAGCACCGAACTGGATATAGTTCATTTGTGCCCTGTGGAATCTCACAATGGCTATTATAATTTCATCAAACAGAAATTAATAAGCACCTACAGAACAAATGACACTGTACTTGCTGCAGTACAAAACTCTTCTAGCTCTGTCCCTGCCTTTTAGGAGCATACTGAGCCTTTAAATACAGGCAAGTCTTTATAATGCACAATAGGAAATGGCCGCATTAGTTCAAGGCATTATCTCTTATGGTTTTTGTGGCTGGACGTGTGCCTTCGGTTACGTGGCATTTATGGCTCAATTCTTCTGGGCAAAGATGGAAATCTCTTCAATATTTTCTGCCCTCCCAAGCATACTCTTCACGCTTCCTAAGTAATACAAAATAGTCACGATTTTTAGCCTTTCATTATAGTTGCTTTTGGCTATAACGTTCATCTCTTTAGGATTTGCCTCTAATTCATCTTAAAGTCTTTAATGACGATTTTAATTAAGTAAACCAGTTCCGTATGGCTGTAGTTATAGATTATGCTAAGTGCAGTAAATATACACATATAACAAAATTACATATATTTGTGACTTAAGGACAATCAAGGCTGTTTAATACTTATCAGTGACATCAGCGCAGACCCAATTAGCACAGTTTGCAGCCACTTCATAATTCAAAAGAATGTGATCATTCAGCTGGAAGCACATTTGACAGAAACTCCATAGTCATGAAGGTAAAAGCTTGCAAGATCACCCACTAGGATGGAGAAGCTGTCATTCTTTCATCAGTGCTGTTGAATACTAATGCCAAGGTCAGAATGGTGTAATTTTAGGCTGCCAAAATATTGCTGGGATTGATATACCAGAAGATGTTTAGGAAAGTAAAGAAAGAGAACTTTGGGAAACTTTTGTAAGGTATGGCTCCATATGACTCTTTACTGCCTGGAGACAATTCTCCATTTTATCATTGTTTTACTACAAAATCTTCTGCTAGGGCTCCTGAATATTGATTCAAATATTCTTCCTCTCTTTTGTCCCCTATATTATTAAATTCATATCTTGGCTAAGAATTGTAACTATTGTAAAAACCTATTCCTTTGAGATTCTAATTTTAAAAGAAAGCCTGCTTTTGTTAAGCTTACTTACCATTCACCCCATTCTGCTACAGGTGGAGCGAGAGTGTAAGATACATTTAATTCCAGTGCAATTTTCTAAAAAATGTCATTTCAAACACGTATGTCTCTTCTCAGAGTGTAGAGGATAAGAATGTAATAAATGGTGAAAACAAGTCCATACCATATTGAATTTCCAAGACAATGGCTTGTTCTAATTTAATAATGATAATTATTACATTGTTACTAAATAGCATTTATCTATGAAACGATCTTTTTTAAAAGTGTTTTTATCCACACTATTTATGGAATTGGAGCCTTATAAGAATTCTGAGAAGCAGAGAGCTGTTTGTTGTCATTGTTTTAGAAGAGACACTTGAGTTTCTAGTTGCTCTTGACTTCCTGAAAGTTCACATAACATGTAGGGTGGAAACCTGGTCCTGGAACTGGGGCTTCTGGAATATGTATTGATATCTTTATATTATAAAGGATTGGCCGTTTATTCCAATCTTTTTTGAACATAAGACCCTACATTATTCTCCAGATTTATTGCTTTCCTTTTCTTTGTGTTTTTTTTTTTTTAATTTTAAGGACAAAATAATAGGCAAAATGTATTACATGTTTCTTTTATTTTTGTCTTTACTAAAAAATTTCCAGATTATTCACCCAAACAAGGAAAACAAAAACAAAAACAAAAACAATCCTCATAGCTGCTGTGATCTGATTGATTTTACAGACATAAATATGTCCATGAACTATGCCAAACAATAGCTCAGTAGGATTGCTTTCCATATTCCAGATACATTTTGAAAGATGTCTAAAATGACATGTTTGCAGTGAAATATACATGGCCGGGTGAACTTTCCTAGTCTTATCTTGCGCCTCAGTAACTCTAAAGAGAAAGTGAAATCTTTTCTTCTGCATCAGACATATTTTAAAAATATTTAAATATGGCTTTCAAATATCCCTTAGCCTTCATAAACATATCGCTTACTTTTAACAGTTTCTGATCTTAACTTACTATTAAGGGCAGCTACTCAGGGCTTAAGGGCAGAAGGCAATCACCTTTTTAAGTATTTCTTGGTGGATGTTTTAACAGAATCAATGCAATCTGCATTAGATGATGCCTGTGCTTAGCTTTAAACAACTTATCAGCTTCCTATGGTGCTTTAAATCTTCTGAGATGATTATGTAGACAACACTACATGCTAGCTCAAAGTTAAGCAATCCTTTTTATGATTCGGGTGTAAAATAAATATTGATACATGATTTTAAATGACTAGCCACTTGGCCTTTGAGTCATGGAATAAAGGCTGCAATGAGCCATGTTCATCACTGAAATACTCAATGCCAAAGTATAAAGGACAGATCTGTCTCAGAGGTCACCTCCTTACAGTCAGGATTTGAAGAACAGGAGATGGCATCAGAGGGGTTCAGAGAAAAGAATTGCAAAAGTTCAACCCAAGACATGAAGCAAACTGTGTGAAGAAATAGTATTTTTTTTTTCCCCAGAGTGTCTCATCTCTTACTCTAACACCTATTCTCTCTTGGTCTTTTTATATCCTGCATTGGTGTTAAACCTGAACAGTATCATTTAGATAATCTAACATATATTTGTAGGAATCCACCGAGGCCCTATGAAGTCAGGGATGCATCAATAAATAAACTAAGTCCCTGCCCTCAAGATGCTCAGAGTCTGGGGAGAGCACTTCAACTAAATAGCCAAGGATGGTGTGATATATTCATATTCTACGATTCTCTTCACATTCCCCTAACTACCTCCCATTTTCCTTAAAAAAAAAAAAAAAAAAAAAAGACAGGCATCTCAATGAAGATGGGTACAGACAATAACAATATTAAAATGAACAAAATACAAATAGAGACAGAGGCAAAGGATATGTCATTATCTCATGGATGGTATTCATCCTCTCTTCAACTTGCAAAACTGAGCTGATTATCAAAGCTGAGAAAAACCAATGAGTCAGTTCTTGTGTGATGAGTTGCAGTATGGTATGTGGCTCCCCTCACTCCCACCAGCACGCTGGGGCCCAATAGGCAAAAGTTGTTTCTTCATTAAAAGGTTCATCTTCGGGATCCCTGGGTGGCGCAGCGGTTTGGCGCCTGCCTTTGGCCCAGGGCGTGATCCTGGAGACCCGGGATCGAATCCCACGTCGGGCTCCCGGTGCATGGAGCCTGCTTCTCCCTCTGCCTGTGTCTCTGCCTCTCTCTCTCTCTCTCTGTGACTATCATAAATAAATAAATAAATAAATAAATAAATAAAAAAAAAGGTTCATCTTCTTCCTGTTACTCCTCCTCAGCATAGGGTCTTGTGGAACAAGCCATGCGTCTTGTCTTCCTTGAGGCTCATGTCTCTACTTGTCCCCACGGGTGCTGGGCAGTGGCAGCATGGATCGGCCAACCATGTGAACTTGGGGATTTGAATATCGGGGCTCCAATGTGAGATGACTCACCTGCAGTTCCTAATGACTTTCCAGACTTAGTTAACATTCATGATACTTGGTTTTCTTATTTTCAGCCTGAGAGAAATGAACATACCTACCATAAAGGTTACAGTGGGAATTAAAAGAAATGAAGCCTCAGTCCTCTCATCTGGTAGGCGAGTCAATAAATTCATTTTTCTTCTTTCTTTTGTCACCCCTCCCTCCTTTTATATCTTCTTTGTCTTGGCCTTAGCCATCTCATTTTCAAGTTGCAGCCTGGTATGAACCAGATTTACGTGAGGCTGAGAGAGGAATACAAGTGACCCCAGTCTCCCAGTCACAATGAACTTCGATAATCTATGATTACAAGACCATGGGTTGGTGTAAAGATTAAATGAGATAATGCAAGCACTGCACTTAGCACATAGTAAGTACTCAATAAATATTAGCTGCTGATAGCTATAATAGAGCCTCATTTTCCTGCAGAAGCCCCATGGAATTGGTCATTGTACAAAGATTGGATGAAATAATACAAGCAAAGCACTTAGCATGTAGTAAGTGCTCCATAACTATTAGCTGCTATTAGCTGCTACTAGCTGGGTTTTTACTGCATGAGTGGCAGTAGAATTGGCAAAATGATCTTAGGATGAGGCTTCGGCTGTTATCCCACACCCTGCAGACAGCCTTTGATGGTGGCTGAGGAAATTGCTTTATCTTGTACCTGCAGTGTAACAGGCTACTGGCATGATCATAATACTGGCCGAGAACTGGGGGCTGGTTGAGGAGGAAGAAAGTGAATTGCTCATTTTCTGTTAGCTCAGCAGAGCTGATTATCACATTCACCGGGACTAGAAAGGGAAAACAAGGCAGAACAGTATTGAAATTTTATACCAGTCTGAATCTTAATGAGCGTGATTTCATCCTGAATACTCCTCTAATCCATCGATTCAACCAGAGTTTGACAGGATTGCATTAATGAACGTTAAAAGCAATATTTTAAAACTTCATAATTCCTTGCAAAATATTTTTGTACGTATCATTTCCGTCTTACAATAAGTAAGTGTTTATTTGGTACATAGCATATGGCAC